>NC_135335.1:53780628-54119200 GCF_023851605.1 Tamandua tetradactyla | reverse complement strand
CACGTGTTTTTATTATGGACAGCAATTCTGAAGGAAAGAAAAATGTAGGATGCTTTGGAGGTCTGTTTAGAGTAATCGAGGGTAAAAGTATAGAATAATTGCAATGACTTTGGTAGGGTAAACTTGGCCACTATAAAGTTTTAAACAGGTAAGTTTTGAAAAAAGAAGGAAGAGCTAGGTTTAGTGGCAGGTCTATTAAGGAAGTCAGGAGAATGTAGAAGACATGGAATGGTTGCAAATGGAAGAGGTGCAACTGGGAGTAGAGATGATACAGCAGGCTTCTGTGTTCGAATCAAGTAATTTTAATTGCATTTCATGGATAATTTCAGCAGCAGGTAACAGAGAAGCTGTTAATAAACTGTCTGCTAGCTAAGATCTAGGGTTTTTATTAAATTTTAGAAGCAATAGTGAGACACAGTTAAACCCTGTCAAAACAAGTGAAGATCAAAATGAGGCCTCCTGAGGATACTTATTTCCATCTTCTGCCATGTTTGTTGAAGTGCAGACCTATTAGAAACAAGAAAGTTGTCTTGAAAGTCATTCTGGTAGGTGATAGAAGTTGAGAGTTGGGCAGAGAATAGTTGACCATAAAAATGGATTTGGATGGAAAATTTTTTTAATTAGACAACAGATAAACAGAGCAAAATGTGATGGACCTAGGAGAGAGAGAAGTGACTCAATGTTTCGAAGGTCCATGAAGAAAATGGTGACCTTTCCTGGGGGTGGGCTGAGGCATGGAAATCTCTGCCAAGGTGCAAGTGTTTGTAGACACAGTGCAACCATGTATGAATTCACTCGGTTATGCATCCATTCAGTCAGTCTTTCATTAAGCTGATACTGGACTCCCAGATGTACTGAGCATGGCACCAGGTACTGAAATACATTAAAGATTCATTCAAAATGAAAAAAGTCCAGTCTAAAATTCACAGTCTAAAGGAAGAGAAAGCAGGTGAATGGAGAGACACACTAGGTGTCTTCAGAGCTCTTTATACAGGTGAGTACAGGATCCCAAGGAAGACTCTAGAAGTCAAGTCTAGCAGGTCAGGGCAGGGGTTTGAGGAGGAGTCATGGATGAATCAGGGCTTAAAGAACCAATGAAATCCCACTCCTCCCCTGTCTAGAACAGATGGATGCCTGGAATTCTCACCTAAGACTGTGACACTGGTTAAAGCACAATCCTGAGTGGATAATTTTCATGGCAGTATGCATGCCATGGGCAGACACTTTCCTCCTGTGCATTTTGATAAAATGAACATAAAGAGAAGGAGTTCGTTAAGCACGAGAGAGTGAGACTGAGGTGTGAGGACCCAAGGATATGGAGCTAGGGCCACTGGGTGGCATCAAGACCCAAGCTGGCTGCTTTGGAGAGGAGCTGCCATGGCTGAAGTGTGGAAGCTGTTTCCATTCACCAAGAGGATGCGGCAGCTCCTCAGAAGTCTCTGCCTCGGAGCTTTCGATGGCTCCCGATCCTGGCTTCAGGGACTCAGCTCATGACGGTGTGGGGTGTGGGGTCCTGTGTGCTTTGGCCCTCGCCCCACGTTGGAAATGATTGCTCTTCCCTACGTGCTGCAGCCTTTGGAATTGAACGCTATAAAAATAAGAACAAGAATCTGCTCCTTCCTGTTTTCTCCTACCAGCTCTTTCTTTAGCCCTGCAGGTCGGGGTCTCTCTACTAGAATTTATTAATATAATTTCTCAGTTCCTACTTTTCCTTTCAGAAAACCAACTCTTCATTTTCCTTCTTTCCTAACATTAACCATTTCATTGAAAAGTGGGCCAAATTTCTTTACCTATTTCACCTACAATGCTATGGGTTCTTTCTAATTCACTCCTTCATAACTTCCCTAAGTATTAATTCAGTGCCCATTATGGAAATTACTGAGGAAGAGAAATTGTTGGTATAAAGTAAATACAAACATACTAGGAAACAAATAATATAGTAAAAAAAAAAAAGAGTCACATGGTGATAAGAATGATTTTACGAGAGTCCTTAAATAATAGTTATTTTGGATGTAGTAGACCAGAAAGGTCCATGGCTGATTTAATTCTGGTTCCCTATGGCAGGGCCTGAGCCAAAGAGTCAGAAAATTTAATTTATTTGATGAAATAATCTGGTATAATCTGGAATTGCTGGTAGCGGTTGGGGAATGAGCAGAAGGAAGTGAGGGAAGTTAACAAAGTGTGTATTTTCAAATCAGCTCCTGCCAGGATTAACTCCTGGAACTTCATCCCATCCAGGAGGTATTCCTGGAGAAACTGTAAACCACACACCTCAGAGTTATTCCATCAAGGAAACAGACCTGGGAGATGAGTCACCAATTTCCAGCAGCTGTGATTTGAGGACTGTTGGTTCATCCTTGCGCTGACCTGTCTGTGGGAGAGCCATTGTCCTTCACTGGTGGAAAAGCTTTGGGACAGTGAGCTTCCAGTCCTGGCAGTGGGGGGTGGAGGTCAGCTGGAGCCCTCCAGGGTGTCCTGTAACTGAGGCCTCTGCAATGCACCTGCAGGAAATGCTTCTGCCCTGGCATTTCCATTAGCCACAGGGGTAACAAGCAGATTGTCAGATTCCAGGGCTGCAGCTTTCATTCTCCCTGGAAATTCATGGGGCTTTCCAGCTGTGAAACTTTGATGGGAATTTCCTAAAATATAAAAACAAGCAATAGTTCTCTTCTAAGTACTGCTAACAATACCCAAGGGGTATTTCTTCTAGATTCTCCAAGTTCCTCACCTCTAGTTCTCCTGGTTCAGTGGCCTAATTTACAGATTGTAGAATTTTTATTGACATTCCTGTAGGATTAAAATATTTTAAAAGTACTGAAAAAATACAAGGAATTCACTGCTACAATGAAACATTACCCAGTTCTCAGTTATGCACAGTTAATCTGTGATTTTCTCAACTGTCCTACACCACGGAGGTGCTGTTTCAGTAGATCTGTTAATTTAAGCAGCTCATAGAAACTGGCCATGGCAAGCTCAGTGCCACCCACAGTTTCACATTTCGGTGCAACCACAGTCTCACATTTCTAATCCCTTCACTTCTTCTGCCCACATGTGCTGCTCCTGGGGAAACTCTGGGTTCTACTCCCCATCCTGACCCCATGTCTTTATCTTCAGCATGTTATTCACATTGCAAACCTCCTAAATGTGAGGTAATCCTAAAAGCTATTAGTACGTTTTCCATACTTCCTGCAAAAATTTTAGCTTCTAGTTCCTTTTTTCCAGATCTTGTTTCAAGTAAATTTAACTGTCCTCTACAGTTAGCCCTTCCTATGCTCATAGGCATTGAACCCTTAAGAGATGAGTGATTCTGTGTGCCTTACTCCATCTCACTGCACTCGCCACACGCCGGACTCAGTGCTAACCAGTGGGCTGGGCACCTGCAATTATAACTACAGCTAACCCTTGTCTCTCACTCTGAGGAACTAGCAGTGATAGTGTGCAATGAGAGGCTGTCAAAATCTTAAGCATCGAGTCATCCTGGGTTCAAACCTGGTCCTGTTCCTCTCAGCTGCGTAATCGATGGCAAGTGGTATTCATCCTCAAGGTTCTCAGTGCTCAAAGGTTTACTTGTGGGAGTTAACTATACCTTAATCAATTAGTTGGTTGCAGAATTACATGAGATAAAGAGGACCTAGATCCTCCCATATAGTAAATGCTTGCTGCATCTAGGAAGGGGAAACTGTGACTTTTTAATAGTTGGGCAATAAATATGGGCCATTGTTCATAGCAGTGGAATTGGTAGAGCAGACAAGGTCAGTGGACTGGAAAGAGCCCAGTCTGACAGTCAAGTAGGACACACTGAGAGAAAGAAGTCCACATTGAGTTTTGGAGGTAACATGAGTTAGCTGGTGCCCCTAAAATAGAAATCTAAAAAAGGGTTACAAGAACAGATCAAGAAGCAACTGATTTTGAATGAGGATTGCAGACTTTTGCAAGCCAGTGCTGCCTGGACAGATGTGAGTTGCTTGATTTGTAAGGTTAGCCCTGTAAAGTTAAGGTTCAGTAAGGGTGGGCAGATCCTCTCCAACTTCACCCCTTACTTTAAGAGGTTTAGGGCTAGAGCAATAAGGATAAGACACACTGTATTACAATGGGAGGGAAGGGATAAATGACAGTCAAAGTGATGATGAAAGCAGCTTAACACCTACTATATGCCAACTATACTTTAGCTGCTGTACTTGGTTTATCTTATTAGGTCCTATTGTTGGGTGTGTTTTGCAGTTGAGAAAACAAGGCTTAGTGAGTTTAGACAATTTGACTGGTGCCATGTAATTGTCAATGGGAGAAGAAAGATTCATGTCCAGGAAACAGTCTGGTGAGCACTGTTGCCTCATTCTGGGGGTGGCTGGAGACCCTAGTGACTGTCCCTGAGAAGAGACTGAAGGAAAGAGCAGGTAATTGTTAAACTAAGAAATAACATATCTGAGATTTTATCCAAATGTCCAGAACTTTCAAGAACTACATCACCAAGATCAAAGCCACATCTGTTGAGGGACAGAACTGAGTTCATCCAGCAATGCATGTATTCATTAATACAGCTATTTAGCCAAAATTCTTTGAATGTTTGCAATGCTCTGGGCACTAACCATGGTGGTGGGAGTCAAGAGTCATAAAACCCACCCCTTCCCCCACAGTCTAGTGGGTCCAGGAAACCCAGAAGGCAGGTTCCCCCAAACAAGAGAACAGGGAAGGCTGGACGCAAGAGCCTTCCTCTCCAGGGGTCATGCCTCTCTGCCAGTATCCAGCAGGCTGCCCACATGGCTGCTTATTCTCATAGTCTCTCCCAGTAGTAAACAAAACTCCAACCAAAATCCAGGGATGAGACAGATTTAACTTTGAGTCGACATACCAAGAGAGGGAACATGTGGAATGGAGAAAAGGACAAAGAAAAGAGAACAGATAACTAATTGATGAAGCAAAGGTCAAGCCTTTGTCTTTTGTGTGCCAGGAATGGGCCAGGTGCTTGGGGTCTGCTGGGAATCAGGAAAGCCCCTCCTGCAGGAGTGTGGAGCATGAGACTGGATGAAGGGAAAGAAGGAAATTATAGAAAGGGATGCAGTTTTGGAAATCATCTTGCTATCATGCATGCCTTGGACCAGTGCTAATTGCTGTTCGGCTTTGTTTTTTAATATAGCAACAGAAAATAAAATGCAGTTCCATGAAAGCCCTATGTTCAAAATTGTGCTAATCACTTTGAACCTGCAGGTCTTTTTCATGCCTGCTAATTCTTCTGTTTGGATGCATGAAAGACAGGAAATTAGTTCGTTTACTTTGTACCTCTGCTTTCTTGCTCATCCTAATTTATTTTGCTCTTGGCTTTTGCCTTGGCTTGTTTGCCATGGAGACCGGAAATCCAGCTCTTCTTGTCTTCAGCCATCACCAGGATGCCTGAATCTGAGGGAACTTTAATCTGATTGAGCCTTTTAATCTGAAAGGCTGTCGTCTGACCTCTCCAACATGTAAACCAGGAACAAGCTAGCTTCCTACAAAGAAATTCCACCTACTTGCTTTGAAAACTCTGCAGCTGAAAAGCAGTTTCCAGCAAAAATAGTCTTTTTAAAATTATTTTTCTTATAGGTTTTTGTTGCCCTATTTGGAAATATACGTGCTTCAAATTTGACACTGACTTTCACTTCCTTCAATCAGTTTTCCTGCACGCCATCCCCTGGATTCTAGCAAAAGGTATTGGCCCAGTAATTATGTGCTGATTATGTGTTGTTGCTGAAATGGGTAAACATTGGTGAAAAGCACCGGAAGAGTCCGAGAGTCCACGGAAGTTCTTGATGTTTCCTTCTGATTGTGTTCTGTGCACTATACAGCTCTCGGCAGCTCACTAAAGGCAGAACTGCGTAGAGTTGCTGTGCATTGAAGTCATCCGCCCACCGAGTTCCTTCAGTCGCCGTCTTTCACTTCCCTGACTCTATTCCACAGCCCCCTTCCCACCCCCTTTGGAGCCCTGGCTAGACACTACATAACGTTGGCTTATGGGAAGTGCTCTTCTCTCTTCCAGGATGCTCAACAGGGAACTGTCCGCAGCTTTAGAGCCCCGTGGCAGAGGCTCCCAGGGCTCTAACTGAGAAGTGTTTTGGGGGTGGGGGTGGGTCCTACTTGTAGTGAGGGTGGTCTCTTCTTCTCCTCGCTGGGGAAACAGGGAGAGAAAATATCCAGACAGGTGATGCAAGCATAAGCAGGACCTAAAAGAGTCATGGATAATAAGTCAGAATATAACCTGGATGGAAACTTATCAATAATCTTCCAAGAAAGTAAAAAGTGAAATTCGATATAAGTAAGTATTTAAATTAGCAATGATGTGACGGCATAATGGAGACGTGGCAATGCCAACAGCAATACTAACAATAACAGCAGTAGTAACATCAAAAGTAAAACCAAAATCAGTAACAAAACGGCAGTATCAAAAATTTAAGACATTCTGATAGCCAATATAAAATAGCATTTTCTGCCCGAGTAGGAGTTCATATTTCTCTATTACCCAATCTCCACGGTGTTTCCTAAGCATCAGGGATCAGCAGAACTGTGGTTAAGGTACAAGCTATAGAGACCCAGGACCCCTCACCAGTTGCATGACCTTGGAGAAGTTACCTAGCCTCAGTTTCCCTTTCTGCATAACAGGGAAAATGAGAACGCATATGTTACAGGGTGCAAGGATCCACCAGGATACTACAGGTCAAGCAGTCAGCAATGCCTGATACACAGGAAGCCTTCCACAGAGCTGTTTACTCTTCTCTCTCCCTTTCATCCAGCCTCCCAGAACACCTTCCATCATCCCAGCCAGACCTAGTAGCCTGTTGCTTCTAAAATGCCATGGCTGCAGTAACAAATGCCACAGACTAGTGGGCTTAGACCACAGGGATATATTGTCCCATGGTTTTGGAGGCTAAAAGTCTAAAACCAAGATCTTGGCAGGCCCTGCTTTCTCCAAGATCTGAAGTGGTCTGGTGGTGGCTTGCTGGCAATCTCTAATGCATGACCATCTGTCTCCAGCTTGACTTTTCAATTTCTGTGTCCACATTTCTGCTCCTAATAGTGACTTCACTCTCGAGGATTAGGCCCACCCTGGTTCAGTTTAGCCTCATCTTAACTAATAAAAGGTCTTATTTACAAATGATTTCACACCCACAGGATGAGGTTAGAACTTGAACAAGGCTTTGTGAGGGACACAAATCAATCGACTACACATGGCCTCTCTACCCTGGCTTGACCCTGGCATCTATTTTTGGAGAGCATGCCTAAATGTTGGGCACATCGACTTGTTTGGCATGGAGCCCTGACTGCCCTTTTGCAAGTAACCTGTATTCCAGATGCTCCTGTGGAAAGTACACACTCTTAAGGCTTCATGATATAGGAGGCAGCTCTGCTCAGACATACCCCTCTCCTCAGTGGGTGACTGGCTGCCTCGTCGCTCTGCATTCAGATCTCCACTCTGTGAAATGGGCAGCCTTTCCTCCTTGACCTTCTTCCACAGCATGAAGGAGATGCAGGCTTCAGGACAGATTGGTCCCATGAATAGCTTTCCATAAACTGAGTCATTTACTAAGCCCTGGAGATGTTCGATAAAGATTTCCCAGGACTTGCCAGCCATCCTGAGGGCATTTTCTCTCTTCTCATTTCTTCTCCTCATCCATCACCTGTGCCCTTTCAGATGAGGCCCAGGGTTAGGTCAAGGCTAAACTGGAAAATCCACAGAAATTGTGGTCCACTTATTTCCTTTACCAGCTCTAGTGGACTGACCAATGGCCCCCAAAATATGCACTCATGTCCCAATCCACAGAATCTGTGAAAATTACCTTATATAGCAAAAGGTGTGATTTAAGTTTAGGATCTAGAGACAAGGAATTTACCCAGGATTGTCAGGGTTGTCCCTAAATGCCATCCATGTCCCTAGAGGAGGCAGAAGCAGATTTGAAACAGACACATAGAGAGAAGTCACAAGATGGAGACAGAGAGTGCAGCGATGCAACCTCAAGCCAAGCAACCCAGACATTGCCAGAAACCATCAGGAGCTGGAAGAGGCAAGGAAGAAGTCTCCTTTGGAGGGACTTCAGCCTTGCCAGCACCTTGACTTCAGGCTTTCTGGCTGCAGAACTGTGGGAAGATACATTTCTGATGTTTTAGACCACCTGGTTTGCTGTGTTTTGTTATAGCAGCCACAGAAAACTCATATATCATCTTCAAACCCCACTCAGCACAGGCCCTGTGCGCTGTTGGTGCCTCGGACCCACCCTGCATGGCAGAAACAATCCATTAGAATCGTTCATCATGGACATGTTACCATTTACCCTGGAGAATGTTGCCATTTGATTGGACTGAGGCTTCTGGCTGGTGAAACAGTTTAGAAAGTGAAGCTTCTTGAGAGCCCACATCATCCCCAAGCCGAAGATGCGACACTGGGATTTCAATATATGCACATTTCTAGCACAGCTATTTTCTGAAGGTGACTCTAGGTGTGGTAATGATTTCTATTGCTGCTGTAACACTTTACCATGAACTTGGTGGCTTTAAACGAGATAACATTTTTATCTTCTGTAGGTCAGAAGTCCAACAAGGGCCTCTCTAGATTAAAACCAAGGTATCAGCAGGACTTTATTCCATTCCTTAACTTTTCCATTGCTTAGAGGCTGCCACATTCCTGGCCTGTGTCCCTTCCCCTCCATCTCCAAAGCCAGCAAAGCCACATCTCCCTTGGGCTGATCATAGCTGGGAAGGGCTCTCTGTTTCTAAGAACTGGTGTGATTATATTGGGCCCACCTGAATAGAGCAGAATAATCTCCCCTTCTCAACACTCTTAATGTGATCATGTCTGCCCTCAGAGAGACTGGTGTCACAGGTTCTGGGTGTCAGCAACTTTGGGGTCTGTCATTGTGCCCATCGCAGGTGTAGGTGCACATGCAGAGAGCATCAGTAGCATGTTGCTGGAGCCACTTGAGTGCTCGCTAATGCCCAGAGCCCAGGGACAGGGCACTCGTTGGTGCTGGCCAAGTCCTGCTGGGCTCAGGGCACTTCTGTCCTTGGTGCCACTGTGTGTCATCTTGATGATTTTGTTTATGCATTTAAAGGCTGTTCAACTTGTTTGATTGAATCCTAAACCAGTCAAAGGGTGTTGCCTACTTATGGGACTGGTTATGGAATGGCCTGGCAGGTAGGATCAGAATAAAAATTGCAAAAAGTTTCCCTGTTACAACTTTGTTCTCTTAGGTCTTGCTTTTTTCCTAGATTGAAGGTCCTTCCCCAAGCCCTGCTCCTTTAAGGATTGGAATTTGTCTACTGAGGTCCACCTATTAAATTCCACATGTTAGTAGTTTTTGTTGTTTTTTTTTTTCATTTTTGTTTTAGTTTGTTTCTGTTCTCTTTTTAGAAGAGTTGGGGGTTTACAGAAAAATCATGTAGAAAATACAGGGTTCCCCTAAATATCACCCTATTAAGACTTTGAATTGATGTGATACATTTGCTACAATTGACAAAAGCACATTAAAAAAAAATTGTACTATTAATTGTAGTTCATGTTTTACCTTAGGGGTCGCTGTTTGTGTATACAATCCACGGATTTTTATTTTTCAATTTTTACCCAGTAAAAGATACACAGTGTTAAATTACCCCTTTTAGCCACATTCAAATATATAATCCAGTGCTGTTAATTCCATTCACGGTGTTATGCTACCATCACCACCATCCATTAACTGTTCCATCATCGCAAATAGAAACACTGTACAATGTACACATTAATTCCCTATTTCCTATCCCCATCCCATAACCTGGTAATTTATATTATAAATCCTGATGCTTTGAGTTTGTTTATTCTAACTATCTCGTGTCAGTTAGATAATATAATATTTGTACTTTGCATCTGGCTTATTTCACTCAACATAATGCTTTCAAGATTCATCCATATTGTTACATGACCAGAACTTCATTACTTTTAGCAGCTGAATAATATTATGTGTATATACCACGTTTCTTTTATCCTTTCTTCAATTGATTGACACTTGGGTTGCTTCCATCTAATGGCAATTGTGAATATTGCTGCTATGGATGTTGATGTGCAAAGAGCTGTTTGAGTCCATGTTTTCAATTCTTTGGGGTATAAACCTAAAAGTGGGGTTGCTGGGTCATATGGTAATTCTATACTTAACTTTTTGAAGAACTGCTAGACCGTCTCCCACAGAGGCTGCACCATTTTACATTCCCACCAACAATGAGTGTTCCTATTTTCCAACACCCTTTCCAACATTTGTAATTTTCTTTTAAATAGTAGCCATCTTGGAGGACATGAAATAATATCTCCCTGTGGTTTTGATTTGCATTTCCCTAATGCCTAACGATATGAGCATTTTTTCATGTGCTTTTTGGCCATTTGCATGTTTTTTTTTTTTGGAGAAATGTCTTTTGAAGCCTATTGCCTATTTTTTTGATTGGGTTGTTTCTCTTTTTGTTGTTAGGTTGTACGGTTTCATTATATATTCTGGATATTAAACTCTAATTGGATATGTGGTTTCCAAATATCTCCTCCATTATGTAGCTTGTCATTTTACTATCCTGATAAAGTCCTTTGATATGGAAAAGTTTTTAACTTTGAGGAGGCTCCATCTATTTATTTTGTTGTTGTTGTTGCTTGTGCTTTGGAAGTAAATTCTAAGAATTCATTGTCTAACACAAAATTCTGAAGATGCTTCCGTATTTTCTCTACTAAGAGTTTTATAGTTCTAGTTCTTATATTTAGGTATTTGGCCCTTTATGAGTTGATTCTTTTATGTGGTATGAGGTAGAGATCCACCCTAATTCTTTTTCAGCTTTCTCAGTATCATGGAGTGGACTTGGCACCTTGCGGGAAATCAGTTGGCCATAAACATGAGGGTTGATTTCATTGGTCTATGGTTTGTCCTTGTGCAGTAGCATCCTTTTTTAATTGTGGGTATGTAATAATGTGGCTTTATAATAAGTTTTAAGGTCAGAAATTGTGAGTCCTCCCGTTTTGTTCTTTTTTCAAGAAGGTTTGGTTATTCAGGGCCACTAATCCTTCTACATATATTTGATGATTGGCTTTTCCATTTCTGCAAAGAGGGTTGTTGGAACTTTGATTCGGATTGTGCTGAACCTGTAAATCATTTTGGGTAGAATTAGCATTTTAACAACATTTAGTCTTCCAATCTATGCATATAGAAAGTTTTTCCATGTATTTATGTATTTAATTTCTTTTAGCAATATTTTGCAGTTTTCCATGTACAAATCCTTTACATCCTTGCTTAGATTTATTCCTTATATTCTCTTCTTTTGATAATTATTTTTAAGTGTTTTTTTTAATCTCTTCTTCAAATTGTTCCCTACTCATGTATAGAAACACTACTGACTTGGGGGTGCTGATCTTATACCCTGCCATTTTGCTGAATTCATTTATTAACTCTAGTGCTTTTGTTGTGGACTTTTCAGAATTTTCTTATATAGGGTCATGCCATCTGAAAATAGGAATAGTTTAAGTTTTTCCTTTCCAATTTGGGTGCCTTTGTTTTATTACTATTATTTTTTTTTGCCTAATTGCTCTGGCAAGAACTTTCAGTACAATGTTGAATAACAGTCATGACACATTGGGCACATTGTCTCATTCATCATCTTAAGGGAAAGGTTTCAGTCTTTCACCACTAAGTATGATATTAACTGTGGTTTTTTGTTTGTTTGTTTATGTCCTTTATCACAATCAGGAAGTTTCTTTCTATTCTTAGTTTTCTAAATGTTTTTATTAAGAAGCAGTGCTGACTTTTAGCAAATGCCTTTTCTGCATCAGTTGAGATGATCACATGTTTTTTTCCTTCACTCTGTTAAGGTGGTGTATTACATTAATTGATTTTCTTATGTTGAATCACCATGGCATACCTGGTATAAATCTGGCTTCATCATTTTTATTTCTCACATCAGTTATTTGTGTCCTCTCTCTTTTTTCTTCGTCAGTTTAGCTAAAGGTTTGTCAATTTTGTTGATCTTTTCAAAGAACCATCTTTTGGTTTTGCTGTTTCTATTTTTTAAAATAATTTTCTATTTCACTTTGCTTTATTCTTTGTTATTTCCTTCCTTCTGCTCACTTCAGATTTAGTTTGCTCTAATTTTCTTAATTCCTCCAGTTTTGAAGTTAGGTCTCTGATTTGAATTCTCTTTTCTTTTGTAACATAAGGATTTAGAGCTATACATTTCTATCTCAGCACTGCCTTTGCTGCCTCCCATAAGTTTTAGTACGCTGTGCTTTCATTTTCATTCACCTCAAGGTGTTTACCGTTTCCCTAGTGATTTCCTATTTAACCCATTTGTTATTTAAGAGTGCTTTGCTTAATTTCCATGTTTGTGAATTTTTTCCATTTCTCTCTTTGTTATTGATCCCTAGCTACATTCCGTTTTGGTAAGAGAAGATTCACTGTATGATTTCAACAGTTTAGGATTTACTGAGACTTCTTTGTGACCTAACATATGGTGTGTACCGGAGAATAATCCATGTGCACTAGGGAAGAATGTGTATTCTGTTGCTATTGAGTGAAGCGTTCTCTCTCTCTCTATATATATATATCTGTTAACTTTTGTTTGATTTAAAGTATTGTTCACATCTTGATCTTCTGTTTAGATGTTCTAGCCATTATTACAAGTGGTATATTAAAGTCTTCTAGTACTAACAGAACTATTTGCTCCTCCCTTCAAATCTGCACTATTTGCTTCATTTATTTTGTGGCTCTGATGTTAGTTGGTTATATATATTTATAATTGTTATGTCTTCTGGTTGAATTGAGCCGTTTATCAATATACAGTGACCTTCTTTGTCTATCCTCACAGTTGTTGAATTAAAGTCTATTAATATTTTGATATTACTCTAGCTACCCCAGCTCTTTTTTAGTTACTACTTCCATGCCATAATTTTTCCATCCTTTCACATTTAACCTACTTTGAATTTAAAATGAGTATCTTGTAAACAACATATAGTTGGGTCATAGTTTTTATCCATTCAGCCAATCTCTGCCTTTTGACTGAAGAGTTTAATACATTTACACTTAAATTGACTGCTGATAATTCAGAACTTTCTTCTACCATTTGCTATTTAGTCTTGTAAATTTTTCTCTTTTATTGTCCCTAAAATCTTTCATTAAGGCCTACTTTCATATTTTTTTTTTTTTTTTTTTTTTTTTTTTTTTTTAAAGACAGAGAGAAGGAAGGAAGGATAGAAGGAAGGAAGGAAGAAAGGGAAACATTTTTAAACATTTTCTTGTTTTTTTATTGTATTCTGTTTCTCCGTTTTTGTTACATGGGCTGGGGCCGGGAATCGAACCGAGGTCCTCTGGCATAGCAGGCAAGCACTTTGCCCGCTGAGCCACCGCGGCCCACCCCCTACTTTCATATTTATTCATTTTTTGCATTATACCATACTAAAATTTAATGTCCTAAATATATAACAATCATATTTGATTAGATAACAACTTGACTTCAATAGCATAACACACTGTTCCTATATCCCTCCATCCCCCCACCTTTTTTGTACTAGTTAAAAATGATATCTTTGTACATTGTATGTCCCAAACCTTAGAGTTATCATTTATTTTTTATGCATTTGCTTTTTAGCACCTGTAAGAAGTAAGAAGTAGAGTTACATATTCATAAATACGATACAGTATTTCTGGGATTTATATTTACTCATCTGGATACATTTACGAGAGATTTTTATTTCTTTATGCAGTTTTGAACCACTGTCTTTCCTCTCTGTCTAATTTAATACTTTTTGTAGGGCAGATTAAATGGCAATGGACTCCCTCAGCTTTGTTTATATGGGAATGTCTTAATTTTTAAAACAAAAGCTTTTCAGATATGAAGTTCTTGGTTGGCAGTTGTTTTTTCTCAGCACATCAGGTATTTCAAGCCACTTCCTTTTTGCTTCCAGGGTTTCTGGTGAGAAATCAGCACTTAATCTAATATGGACTCCTTTGTACATAACACATCCCTATCTCTTACTGCTTTCAGTACTCTCTCCTTGTCTTTTCTATCTGTTTGATCTGTATGTGATGGAGGGTATTTCTGTTCGAGTTCGGTGTTCTTTGTTTAGCTATTTTTCACATTTTATCATCTTTTTCTTCTTTCTGCTTCTCAACTTGACTCATTTAATTTGTCTTGACTTTGTGTTCACTGATTCTTTTTTCTGCCAGCTCCGATCTGCCATTGAAACCCTCCTGAGAATTTTTCATTTCAGTTATTGTGGTCTTCAACCCATTAGTTCTATTTGGTTCCTTTTTAAATTTTCCATCTCCTTATTGAGATTATCCTATTGTTCATTCATTATTTTCCTGGTATCTTTTAGTTCTTTCTTTGGATTTCCCTTTGTCTCTTTGAGCATATTGAGGATCATTTTTTTTTTTAAAGTCTTTGTCCCACAGTCTGCTTCATTGTTGTTTTCTGCATTTTTGTCTTCTACCTTTGGATGGGCCATAATTTTCTGTTTCTTTGTTTTGTAAACATTTGTTGCATACTGTTAACTCTACAATTTATTCCCTAAGATGTCTGTTTCTTGAGTTTGTACCCAACCAGTGATATGACAGGTGTTTCCTTGAGTGTCAGTATGCAGCAAAACCAAGTACACATAAGTTAAAAAAAAAACCACCTTTCACAATATTTTCAGGTTAGCTTTGTCAAGATTGTTGGTCCTCTCTTCAGAGTTTAGCTCTCCTATCATGAAGGTCAATTCAAAGTGAATGTCAAATATAGGGTCCAACCTGGCTTTTCTGGGCTGGTATCTTGTCTGAAGCTTGTGCTTGCTCTTGGCCTTAGTTCAGGAATTTGAATGTTTCCTCTACTCCCTAGGAAACAGAACTCCCTCTCCTGGAATTCTTCTGCACAACCTAAAGCAGGTATGTCTTTCCTCCTGGCCACCCAACTCAATTGCTTCTTACGCTGCTTTCACTGTCTCAAGTTTCTTTTGCCTGGAGGGCAAATTCTGGGAGGCAGCAAGTCAGAGAGGAGTTTCCCAAGTCAGTCTTTCCCAGACAAAACAATACCAAGGACCCACGAAGGGAAGGCCACCAGGCTCCAAATTTCCCTGGGGAGGAGATGAGGGGGGAGTCAGGAAGGGCACTATGAGGTTCTCCCATAGCTCCCCAAAGCCGTGATTTCTTGTCTTGTCCTCACCTGCCCTCTGCATCTCTGAGGAGGCAGATCGTCTTTCAGTCTCCACTGACACCTCTGTCTAGTGTGGGCTGGAACAATGGCCACCCTCAGAGCTGGACCCCCATTAATCTGAAGTGGTCAGCTCTCAGGCTGCATTCTTCTGGATCTTGAGGAACTTGGCCTTTATGACCCACTCAGGCATCAGCAAACTGCACCAGTAACTAGTGGATGCCTGTTGCAAGATGTTGAGGTGATGGCTGTCACTGCAGAGAGTGGAAATCATTGGTGCACTCTGGAGATCAAAATAGTTGACTCAGACAGTTTCTACTTCCTTATAGTTGTTCTTGTGTTTTCTGGAGCTTCTTACCATACCTTCTCCCCACAATCCTCCTTTGTAGGTATCTTGATACCTACAAAGGTATCACTGGAGGGGCTCCAGTGATTTGCTAATAGGGTAAGGGTGCTTTTAGATATGCTTCCCATTAGAATTGAGGCTATGAGTAACTCAGGGGGCTCCCATTCCCTGAAATGGAAACTGTCTTATATAACCCCATCTACCACTGCAATTTTAAGTGGAAAGGGGGGTTAGAGAAATAACAAGACTGAATAACTATATATTTTAAAATCTTAACATCTCAAAGCATAGTGTATCTTCTAAGAAGCCCTAAAGTATATAAGTCCCTTTTATGAAACTAAGGCAATCAGAGAATATTTCTTTCTTTAAACCATGAAAATTCTGACTACATGCTTTCTACCACACTGTTCTTAGAATCATGTATTACCTCTGGATCAGATCAATAGAAAACTGTTTCCAGCTCTAGACAGAACTTGAAAAGTCATTATATCACCGTCACCCTCCTTTCCACAAACTGACTTTTCAGAAAACATAAAAGGAACCTAGTTTTACTTTTTGTTGCCAAGCATGACTTTCAATTAAAGTAACAGTTAGCTTTCTTAGCTTTCAATAAATGCCATTTCATATAAGACTCAAAAGCAGAGACTCAGAATTGAAAGTTATTTTCATTGTATCAAAGAAAAGTTACAGATAATATGGGAAACCTTCTCTCCCTGTCACCTTGCTACAACCTGTGGGCTGAAAACCATGTTTACCAAAAGATTATAGGAACACTGAATGAGATTATGGGAAAATTGAGCTTGTGAGGCTAAGGAAATGCCAGAGTAAAGCTGTGACGTTCGATGGTGGTAAAAGGCGCTCACCAAAATGCCATCAGTTGAATTTCATTTATGCAAGAAGGTAGTAAATTACCCTGCCATATAAGGATGACAATAAATAAGGGTTTATTCCTGGATTCAAGGTGACAAATATGGTGACACCTTGACATGTCCATGTAGATGTGTGAGGAGAGTGCACTGACCTATGAAACAGGAATCAAATTTTATTCTCTGCTTTGTGGTGTGATCTTGTGGATATTGTTGAATTTTTCTTAATTTGTTAGCCACTCTTGATGGCTGTGCTGGTTTGAAAGGCTGTATGGACCCTACAAAAGCCATGTTTTAATCAAAATCCCATTTTGTAATGGCAGAATAATTCCTATTCAATACTGTATCTTTGAATCTGTAATCAGATCCTCTCCCTGGAGATGTGATTTAATCAAGAATGGTTGTTAGACTGGATTAGGTGACGACATGTCTCCACCCATTTGGGTGGATCTTGATAAATTTCTGGAGTCCTATAAAAAAGGAAACATTTTGGAGAGTGAGAGATTCAGAGAGAGAGCAGAGCAGAACGACAGCCACGAAGAGCAGAGTCCACCAGCCAGCGACCTTTGGAGATGAAGAAGGAAAGCCAGGAAGCCAGGAGAATGATGCCGTGTTCGCCGTGTGCCCTTCCAGATGAGAGAGAAACTCTGACTCTGTTCGCCATGTGCCTTACACTTGAGAGAGAAACCGTGAACTTCATTGGCCTTCTTGAACCAAGGTATCTTTCCCTGGATGGATGCCTTTGATTGGACATTTCTGTAGACTTGCTTTAATTGGGACATTTTCTTGGCTTTAGAACTGTAAACTAGCAACTTATTAAATTCCCATTTTTAAAAGCCATTCTGTTTCAGGTAATATTGCATTCTGGCAGCTAGCAAACTAGAACAATGGCCATTATCCTAGTGCTTATTAGAAGAGTTTCAATCCAGGGTAGAACCAGGATAACACTGTAACACTGGATAAAGCTGTAACACTGGATAAAAACTACTATCTTAAAGAGTACTTCCAGAGACTGGAGATTTACCTCGACCTAGGACCAAACTAACCTATCCTGGCTCTTAGCATTATTCAAAGACCAGTTTCCCCATCATTCAGGGTCCTATAATATCTGATTTCTATTTCTTTAGCTGAAGTGGTAACTTTGCCGTGTCCATCTTAGTTCTCAGCTCAATGAGCAAACAGGGTAAGGAATCAAAACCTGGGAATGGAATTCCAGCTTTGGTACTTCCTGGTTTTGTTAGTTGAGTTGAATTCTTGGATTCCTAGCTAACGATTTATTAATCCATAAAACGATATGATAAAATTAACTTTAAAGTATTGTCTTGAAAATGAATTAAGAGGACATCTGTCAAAACACTTGATAATTTCACAGTGGTACAGAGCTGGTATTAATTGGCATTCCCATTCTGTCTTTATACCTGAATTTCTAATTTTTATCTCTACTTCTATAAAAACAAAGTACTATCTGTTTTTATGATTTCAGAATTCCTTGCTAAAGAAACATAATTTTGTATAGAATTTTGCATGAAGATATACTTTAATTTTGCCACTGGATTTTGATTAAATGTTAATGACTGTCCTAAATCCACCTTCAGATTTGCAAATCTCTAGTGAGAAGAGAGCTTAGCTTTGTTTGATGGCTTTCTTCTTTCATTCTTCATTTTAATGGGCAGAAGGACTTGGCTAATCTGTAGTAGAATTACATGATGCAGGTTTCTTTTTTTTTTTTTTGTCATATTAAAAGCAATTGCAGGGTGGGGAACAGTGGCTCAGTGGCAGAGTTCTCTCCTGCCATGCCAGAGACCTGTGTTCAATTGCCAGTGCCTACCCATGCAAAAACAAAACAAAACAAAAAAAACAATGCAATTGCAAATGAAGTTATGCACCTTAATTCAGAAGCAAAAAAAGAAAAAAGAAAAATTCACTAGATGCTGTTTGTTCTTATCCATCAGTAATTTTGATGTGCCTCATCTCATATCCTGTATAATTCCAGATCCTTGCCAAATCTAGCAGTAGGTCCTGTGTCATAATGAATTCTGAAGAAAACAGAATTGTATGCTGAGACAAATGCAGGGAAGCATAGACAGGATAGGATTTTAGCATAATTCTAAGATATGTGGGTGCATAATGAAAAAAATTATTAAGAATACTGAATTTATTGACTTTGGTGGGATTCTATATGTTTTCCTCAAAAAAAATTAGCATGAAAATTAATGCTGCATTTTGACTTCCAAACACCTGAAGCCATGAGCTTTCTCATGCAATACCTTTAAAACCAATCAACCAACCAACAAAACAAGAGTCTTGTGCTTAATATTTTAGGAAGCTCCAGGCAGATCGGCTTAAATGAGGATTATAAGCTCATTGTCAAAACTAAAAGAATAACATGGTCTCTATAATGTTGCCTATATATAAACATTTCATATCTATACATATAACATACATATGTATATGGATACATATATATATATAGGCATTCATATAAATATAAGCATGGGTATAAATTTTATGAAATATTTTATATCCGTCTGAAAGAAATACATACTTATTGACATCTACCAATAAGTAGAAATGTGTTTCTGGCAGCATTTTACCTCCGGTGCTAGCCCTGTTTACACAGGGGAGATGCTCAAATGATATTAGTTAAGTCTCTTCGTGTTTTTCTAGTATTTTCCAAATTTTCTACAATAAGTATAAGGGAAAACTTATTGTGTTTATTGTGGAAATATGCTGCGATGTTACGAAACCTATTTAGGATTTGTTTAGTTATGCTGGATTCCTAAGAGGAACGCATCCCATCCGAGGGAAGGTCCATGTCCCCAGCAGGTGGGCTTGATTCTGGCTGGCAAGCCCACCAAGACAGGTAGAGCTAAGGCAGAGTCCACTCAAAGCTCTGTGTGAGCCTGGCACCAGGAAGGAGGTGTTTCCTGACAGCACATCCGAGGGGAGGCAGCAGCTCCCCCTTTGCTATCTGAGGCAAGCGAGCTACTGCCCATAAGGCGGAGGTGGGCTTGGCCTCTAGAGAGTGAGCCCACCTGTGTCAGTTCTTCCATGAGGCCAAGCAAGTACCTCATGGTGCCGCTCTACTGTCCATCTCTCTGTCTCTGTCCCTTGTGGTGACAGCGCTGTCTGGTTTTGCTGTGGGCAGGAGTGAGGAGAAGAAGTGGGGGCTTGACACTGACCTCTCCTTTAAGGAGGATGCAGGGACGGAAAGCATCTGGCTAAACCAGTGACTCACAGCCCTGCAGCCAAAGGTACAGCAGTCAGTCACACTGTACCTTAGTGGGAGTAGCTGGCTTCCCAGGTAAGGGGGGAGACCTGTCAATGGGGACTGAAGGTGAGAAACGCTCAGGAGACCGGCCAGCAGGCAGTCAGCCTTAAGCTTGCCTCCTCATGGACAGAAGGGCTCCTGTCAAAACTAGGGCTCAGGAACAGCCCTCATGAGAAGATGTGCTGCCCAAACTGAGACTAGCTCTATAACCCACAGACATATCCCATAAATAAATGGGTATAAGGGGAAAATCTTGGAGAGTGGCCCCTGGGGACCTGTTTAATAATGGAATGTCACAAAGGGTTGAACTAAGACCTGGGTTATCACCTAGGGGCCCATATTGGCCAACTCTGACATCTCATTTTCCCAGGCAGAGAGGGCGATGTGGAACTAAGCTCACTAAAAGAGAAAGTTTGAAGACTGCTTCACTCTTCCAAGAAAGGCAGGAGCTGGACATGAAGCTTGGCTTCATAAGAACTGAGATGCAGACCCAGCACAACGACGTTTGATTATGACAGTGAGATTTGACACAACTCCTTTCAACTTATCCTAATTCTGCCACCCATTTCACCGTGTTACTTTGGGTAAGCCACTGACCCAACTACCTCATTTCTTAAATGGGAATAAGGATGGAACACGTCCTTGGTGTTGTCATATCAAAACTCCTGGCCCAAAGTAACCGCTCAGTAATTCTTTTCTACTCAAATTAATTATCAGGGGGATTCTCTAACTCAGGACAAGCAAATCTTTCATTCATATGAGAGATTTAGAAGGGTCCCAGGAAGTCAAGGGATGATAAGGGAGGCTGGGCAATGAATGCATTTCAAAGTGTATTTCTTTTTCATTAATATAAACTGATGGTCTAGTGCTGTAGAGCACCTGTTGGAGACTCGCTGTCCTCTGGACATGTCCTCAAAGCTGCTTAGTTGCCCTGTCACAAAGAATGCGACAAGTTATGCAAAAAAGTCTTAATTGTAAGATTGTAATGGAATAGCATTGAATCTATAATTGGGAGAAATTGGCAGTTTTATGATACTGAATTTTCTGATCCATTAGTCTGATATATCTCTTCACTCGTTTAGATCCATCTAACCATCTAGGTAGCTAATATTCTATTAAGTTTTCTATCAAAGTTCATGAAACAATTAATCTGTAATTTTCCTTTCTTGCAATGCTCTTGTCAGGTTTTGGTACTAAATTTAGACTGGCCTCATAGATTGGTTGGAGAGTGTTTCCTCTTTTTCTCATCTCTGGAAGATTTGTGCAAAGTTGGTATTATTTTCCTTTAAATGCTTTTTAGAATATACTGAAGTCATCTGTGCCTACAGTTATTTTGGAGAAGGGTTTAATTATGGATCAAATGATATAGAACTATTCCTGTTTTGTTTCTTCTTCTTTTTTTTTTTTTTATATATTTCTAAATGTCAGAGTTCTCGGTCAGACTTGGAAACACTTTCAAACAAGTCCTTGGCAACCTCCAAATTATTCTTGGTGACTTTAATATCCCTGTGGCCATAATGTTTTGTTTCTTCTTATGTTAACTTGTATAATTGCTCTTTTTGAAATTTACACCAATAAATTTGAAAAATTTATATTAAATGAACAAAGATATCACAATTTTCTGAGTTTGTAGGATCTTTAAATATGACAAGTCTTGATATTGGTTTGTTCTCTTTATCCTTAATTGGATTTATTAAAAGCTACGCTTCAGTATTTGAAATCATTGGTCTATTTCTGCTTTGCTCTTTCAGCTAGGCTCTACCACTTGAGAAACTGCAGGTGTGAGATAATAACCAAGGTGTCTCCTCCCTGGAAAACCCTGAATTCCAATTCTGGTCTTTCTAGGCCCATGGGACTGCCTAAAATGTTACTATTTGGGCATTTCTCTGCTCCTTTCTGCCATTTAGATTCTCTAACCCTTCATTTCTGGATCAACAAACTGTCGTTGCTAATAGTGTCTGGAGCCAAAATGCTATGCTGAATGCTGAGCTCATCTGCGTGCATTCACGCTGCGTGAGCTCATCATCTTCTTTATCTGATCTTGCCTTCTAATTTCCTCATAGCCAAGGTAGCTCTCCAATGCCTCTTATGACTCTAAAGCATCTTCCATTTATTAATAAAAATGAGGAAGACCTTTCAAATGATTAAGGTATCTCTTCTTGGTAAGTAATATACCATCTGAATAAATTACCATCTTTTGAATCAGTTAAATGATATTTCTCTGCCAACAAAAGACTCAGAGGATATTGTTTGCTTTCTATTTGTTTCAAATATATGCATTTAGTGGAGTTTATGAAAAGGTAGATTAGGAAGAGTTTGAAATACATCTGAGAGGCAAAAGCAAAGAGTTTATTTTCACCTGGAAAATTGACTTGGAGCCTGGAGATGAGATTAGGGGAAGTCTTGGTTGGCTGGGAAAGTTTTTTGTTTTGTTTTGTTTTATTTTCTAATTTGTATTTGGCAGAATTAATGATCCAAAATCTGCCTCAATAATTATGAAAGCAAGAAAGAGGGGAACATAATATGATGCCAATTGCCTTATACACAATCACACAGAATTTGATATAGTTACAATGAGACAATCATATTTTTTTCCTTTAGCCTGTTTTTCATATTTTCAAAAAAGCAACTTACTTCTCTGATGAGTGTGTTGGTTAGTATGACTATTCTTGAAAGAATGGAATAAAGACAAGCTGACATTCATGGTATCCTAGACCTTAAAATTGAGGCAAATAGGTGACAAAGATTTTTAAGGAGTCCTAGCATATAATTGTTGTTTTAATGAATAAGTTGGTATGTGACGAATGGACCATGAACAAATTCTTTAGTACGTGCTCTGCTGAGTAGAAATAAGAAGATATCTCCCAATTTCTGATCACTCTAGCCATTCCAACCTGGTTCCTTCCCAACCTCTCCATGAACAGTTCTTTGCTGAGGTCAACAGCGGTCTTTATATTTCATTTTCTGCTCATCTTCTCTGGTACCAGAAGCCCTGGGTATGAGTGACCCGTGTCTCCCTCTCAGCAGCACACTCCTGATTTGCCTCCTACCAAAATGGCAGATGTTTTTAATCGTTCTGCTAATTTATCCCACCTTATCTGCTCATCATGTTTCTAAATGTTTAAACGCCTCCAGAGTTAGTCCTGAGCCCTCTTCTTTTCTCTTCTCTACAATTTTTCCCTAAATGAATCCATCTCCACTCCTGACTGTAATATCATCTAAATGTCAATCATTCCCATGCTTCTCTCTCAAGGCTGAACCTTGTCTCCAAATTCTGGTCAGAGATACGGTGAGAGCAGTTGGTCATCTAATGATCACCTCACTTACAGAGCTTTCAGCTGTGATGCTCTGTCTCTGAGCAGAAGGACCTGATGTTGGGGTTGTTTTCCTAGTATTTGCAATGTTTTTTTACTGAGCTGTATAAATGGATGGCATGGCCATGACTGCTAGACATCCACCCAAATCCACGTCCTGGGTTGGTGGCATAGAGTTAGTCTGTGATTCCTGTCCTTCTTTCAGTTAGGTCAGAGCCTGTGGTAAGATTTCCTTCAACAAAATGAAAGTGTAAGCGGTGAGTGTCACATCTTACTTTGAAGGCTCAAGGACAGTATCAAGTTCTTCAAAACATTGGACTGGTAAATATCTCATTTGTTTAATAATGTTTATTGAAGAGTGGCTACATGTATTGCAGCTATCCTTCATAGGGCACAAATTCTAAAATGAACCCATTTATTCCTGGAAAGCTACCTAAATCGAGAATGAATTATTTGACTTCAATGAATTCTTGAGGCTTCGACGCAGAATAAAGAATATATCAGAGAAATAAAATATTTTTTTAGTGTAGTGTTATAATATACATGTGGTACGTTAGCTCTGTAGAGAAAATATACAATGTATCTGTGGTGATTTTCCTCTGTAGTCAGGAAAGCACAGGCAATGGCGTTCCATAGCTGGGGGTGAAATCCTAGTTCTCCTGGCCTCAGCTATGCCACCTTAGGTAAATCTGAGCCCTCTCCGAGCTTCCAATTTCTCCACTGAGCTAAAGGGATAATAATGCCCACCCAGAAGTATCTGTGGAGTGTGTTTAAGGAAAACTAATATCTTCCATCACCGGCCCTGATGCCTCCACTCCACAGCCCCTTGCTATTCAGAGTAATAATCATGCAGACCTATCAAATACATATGCTTACATAAAAATTTTGATCAAATACAGAATTTTTAGTGCAATTTCATTGTTAAATGAACAGAGTTATATGGGAATCTCTTCCCTGGAACAAAATAGCATTATTTTGGAAGAAGGACCCCCCACATTTGCCCTTTTTCATGACACAGATCACTAAAACTGAAAACTAGGATGTTTTGTGTAAAATTACATAAACAGACAAACATAAAAGTAATTACATTTCCCCTTCCATTACATCATTGGGGAACCTGAACAGCACAAGTGGGGAAAATAAGCTTTGCAGAAGTAGATGGCGGTAGGCGGTTCTGGGCAGCGTCGCGGGGGTGAGCCTGTGCCGGGCGCGCTGGTGGGTGCGGCGTGGGCTGTGGGTGGGTGGGGGGGACCCACGCCTGGGCCGGGGCGCGCGGGTGGGTACAGCGCGGGCCGGGGGCGGGCACGCCTGGCTGGTATGTGACCTTGGCGCCCCCACCAAGCTCGTTTCCGCATCTTCATCACCACCTGGCACCGGCTCAGTTCCCACATGTAGAGGAGACAGGTATCAGGGTCCATTGCACAGTAGTTTTCATTGGGCTCTTTTGCTCAGCTGTAAAGAGAGGGCACATGGGCTCATAACGCGGACCGGTTCCAGCTTCACGTTTGGGATGTGAGGAATTATCAGTCCCCCGTGGAGGACCGAGGCGTGGTCCCTAGTTCCCTACCCCCATCCCCCTACCCCCTTTACCACCCCCAGACCCAGCCTCTGGAGCCTTCGCTTTTGTGGGAGGGGGGACGAGGGTGGGGGTCCTGGTGGACCGAATAGACTTGCCTGGTGGGAACAAGGAACTGAGAAAACTCACCAGGTGCAGGGAGGCATGCATGGGGCAGAGGCAGAGATACCCACCTACCTAGGCAAGGAAAGAGGCCAGGCGAGGCTGCCTTCGCCCTGCCCTGGGTCCTTCACCCCAGCTGAGGGACCTGTGCAGGTAGCACACATCTCTCAGCTTCTGCTCCCCCCCCCACACACACCCTTCCCACGGGGACAGGAGTATCTGTTCCCACAGGACTGTGAGGGACCGTTTTAAAGACAAGATAATTAGCACACATTCTGGCATATGATATGTGCATGAGTTTTCTCTCACTGTGTAACAAATTATCACAAAGTTAGAGGCTCAAGACTACCCGCGTTCATTCTCTCACCATTTCTGTGGGCTAGGAGTCCAGGCCCAGCTCAGCCAGGTCTTCTGCTCAAGGTCTCCTGGGCTGCAGTCACGCAGGGTGGCTGCGTTCCCATTAAGAGGTCCCCCTGGAGTACCTGCCTCTCACTCAGGTGGTTGATAGAATCAGTTGCTTGCAGCTGTAGGACTGAGAGGGCTATTTACATTATTTTTTTTTTCTGAGTCCTGACTGGGGGCTATCCTCGGCTCCTAGGGGAGCTGGCAGTGCCCTCTCCAAAGGCTGTACAGGTGGGAGCTGGGTTCTCCAAGGTCAGCAAGAGTGTGACAGCAAGCCCACCAGCAAGATCTGCACATGCACAGCACAATCCTGGGGTAACAGTCCATCCCTTTGCGTTTTTTGTGTGTGGGGGTACATGATCTGGGAATTGAACCTGGGTGTCCCACATGGAAGGTGGGCATTCTACCACTGAACCACCTATGCTCCCTCCCTTTGCCTTTTAACAGAATGTAGTCACAAGGATAACATCCCATAACCTGACCCGTACTCTATGGCTTAGAAGAAAGTTACATATCCCATCCATATTCAGAGGGAAGGATTGCACAAAGTCACAAACTCCTGGGGTGGGAATCATAGGACACCTTAGAGTCTGTCCACCCATCATGCTCTCAATAAGAGTGGTCACAGCTGTTAATATTTCCATTATTTCATATGTCTGGATGTGATGAACCATTCACCAAATGCTGAATGTCAGTCCACCCCGGTTGATGCGTTATATATGGCCAACAAATGGTACAATGCCAAAGGTTGTCAGGACTCAACTGCAAGTTCCATCAGGAGCTGGCTGTACCTGAGTGTGCATGTGAATAGGAAGTCAGGGAGCTTTTAAATATATTCGTTTAAATATAGATTACTTAGCACACTGATTTTTAAAACAGAGATTAGATTAAACATAGTATGAAGATCAATATTCCTGTGCAAGAATGAACAAAAAACAGCATATTCCTACCTAAGGTCCATGGATTGATAGTTCACAGCAACACAACAGCACCCCTGAAACAGGGGTTAACTCAGTCCCCACCCCCACCCTGAACCAAGAAGGCTCCAGGACTTTGTAAGGTGGATTCAATGACGGCCGCCTGCAGACGACCTCGCTCTAAAGCAGCTAATTGCTCCCATCAATCAGAGCTGCCTGGACGCACAGCTGCCTGCAGAAACGGAGCTCCCAGTTTGCAAGGATTGTAGCAACAGGGGATAAGATACTGTAGCTTTCTTGCCAGGGCCTTTTCCCTGGAAGTGCCATATTTTACACACGCAGATAATTATCCTCTCTGTAGACCAGGAGCCATAAATTCCGGTGCCTCTTTCCCCAGTGCCAAGAGGAAGTAATCCCCCATCTCAGGAGTGGTGCCCAGAGCAGGAGTTCACATGACCGGCTTTTCCATCAGCCCGCCACAAAACCAACACATCCAGTGATCTCAAAAGACATTTAAACATTTCCCAAAGGCAGTCACGTGACACTGGTTGTGAAATGTCATTTTTCATTTTGCAAGAGAGGATTGGAGGCACATGGCCCTAAGACACGTAAAGCACAGGTGGGTGCTCAGTTGGAGGTGCCCAGGTACTGGCTTGCCTGTTGCTAGCTGCGTAACCTGCAGAAGGCCACTTACCCCTACTGAGCTGATCATGCCTCCTGGACAGCATTTTTATAGGGGTCGAGTGCCCATAGAAGGATGCTAAGGGCTGTATGTGTGTATAAAAAATTTCACATCTGTGTGTCTTTAGGCAAACAGACAGGTGAATATGTGCAGACATATGACTGTGTATATTTAGAAATATATGCATGTGCCTGTATGGGGATGCATGCATGTGTTAATGTGGAATACGTACAATAAACTCATTCAAGTGCCCCATAAATGGAATTATTATTGTTTTTGGACTTGGACCTGCCTCTTAGAAAGTTGTGCTTTTTTATGCAAGGGTGAGACCACCTTAAATTCATGTTAGGCAGCTCAGTGGAATCTAGACCTGAGGGACTATATGAGGGATATAAATCTAGAACTGGGTGGCATGCATTAGTAGGCTGTTGAAGTAGCTGGTGCTAAAACTTGTGGGGATGAACTAAAGGTGGGACGTCTACATGGAAGGGAGGACATGCATTCAGCATCCTCCGTGTGAGAGCAGTAAGCCTTGTTGCGTGCTTGAGGCAGATTTGATGGGAAGAAGTCAAGTCCCTTGGCTTCTGGGTTCCCGGGAGAGGAGGCAGACTGGACGGTGGCCATGTGCTATGATACAGAGAATACTTCTAGGAGAGGAGCAGGTAGGTTTGGAACATGTCAAGGTGCCTGGACTGTGCATCGGAGGCTGTGGACATGGCCCAGAAGCTCATGGAGGGTTGGGATTGAGGGACACCCTGGGACTCATTGTGGAGAGGCAGGAGACCTGGTGGTTATGGGTACAGGTTGCTCAGTGCACCACTGGTGTGACGTTAGCTTGTGGTGTGGCCTCTCTTGGGTGAGTGATGACATTGATAAAAGTAATGGATTATCACATGAATTGATTTATGAATTGACACCAGGAAGGTATGCAAAGCAGTGACTGGCCCAAAGCAAGCACTTCATTGCTCACAATCACAGCCAACATTCTTGTCATGCTCTTTCACATAATCCTGTCAACTCTGGCTCTCCAGTGTACTTATTACTTTTAAGTGTGGGCGTTAAAGCCACAGGCATGAAGTATCTTCACAAGGAGCCAGGAATCAGTTTGAGGATTGCAGAAGACAAAGGAAGAAACCAAGGATAATCTCAACATCTGGAGGAGAGACAGAATAAGAAAACTAAAAAAGAGAATGAGTGGCTGGAGGAGGGACCTGGCCTCTCTCAAGAGGGACCCTCATCTCAGCCTCATTACTGTTTATACGGTGCTCCTCAGACTTTACATACTTGCACATCACCAGGACATGTTATCAAAATGTAGATTCTAATCCAACCAGTCTCAGCTGTGGCCTGAGATTCTGCATATCAAACAAGTTCCTGGGAAATGTTGCTCATCTGTAGACCACACTTTGCATGGAAAGGATGTAATGCTGTTTTTGTTTTGTTTTGTTTTGTTTTTGTCACAATTCAGAGTAACCACTCACCTCCTAGATAGTGGGAGATGGCGTATACAAGTCGATAATGGCCAGATAATATATAAAAATAGAACTCTGACCCACAACCTGCAGCAACCAGTCCAGGAAGCTAAACCCACGAGTTGTAGCAGCTTAACCGGATTAAGTTAAATTAATAATCTTGGTAACAGTCGAACCAACATGGTGAGGACTTCATCCATAACTGAAATTTTTCCCAATTTTTGACCCCTCTTTCAACTCATAGTCAACTGGAGAAATACAAATTTGCTCACACAGAGGAGAACCTGCTTTTGGCCAACTGCCTCCAGTTTCACCATGCCAACAGCCTCCAATCACAACACATGAAGTCAACTTTTCTTCCCACTATAAAGCTTTCCCACTCCTTTTCCTGCCTTTGAGTCTCTGCCAAGCATGGTGATGGTGATTTCCCTGCTATAGAAGTCTCTGGGTAAATTGTTTATTCTCATTTGGGTGTTCTTTGTTCATTTCCACAGTGGCATATTGTATTTCCATGTAGACTTCTCATCTTTCTCCATCAGTAGTAGATCTCCCGAGTGACTCACTCATGTTTGTGACCAGCTTAAAATCTAAAATTAAGGAGCCTCCCCTCCAGCCCCTCTCTGTGCAATCAGTTCAGTCCTTGGAATTTAAGGCGTGAAGAGCAAGCTATGCTAAACTTGCACTTAAAAATATTGAGCTTTACTAGGGTTCAATTGCTCACAAGAGTTTAAAATTCTTAAAACTCTCTCAGGAAATGTAAACTGGATTCAAAACCCCAAAGGATTTGGATGTGGAAAAATAAAGTATATGCATTACATATTTTCATTTCATTTTCGGCTGTAGCTGTGTGGTGGAGCACTAGATTCCTGGCAGGAAATAAATTGTGAATATAAAAGTCATCGGGTAAATTTATAGATGGCTTCTGTTGCACTTAAAATTAGCATTTGAAAATTGCATTGGCGCCCTAATACTGCCATACAGCTGATCAATCACTCCCTGCATTACTTTGTCCTCATGTATGCTCCTGATAATTGCCTGGGACATGTAGGGAGCCTTCAGTGTAGAAGCCCAGTGGAACCTGGATGGCAGGTGGAAGGCTGGGAGAGGGCTTGGTGGTGGCAATGGAAGTGAAGAAATGTTTGTCCCTGGGGCTTTAGAAAAAGACTAACTCAGATATTGATGTCCATTTATACTATATCCTTCTAAAAACGAGTAGTGGTTCGGGACACAACACCCATCGCTAGACTAAACAATTGTGTTTTAAAGAAAAGAAAACCATATCCCAGCCATTCCAAATTTGTGTAAAGCCCAGATAAATTCCAAGAATACAGATTTTAAATTGCATCCCAGTGATAAAAATATGAAGAGTAATATCGTTACATCAAAACCATCTCAGGAATTTTAATGTTTGTGTTCTGCGTTGGTGTAATCAGTAACTGCTCCTCCTCTGATATTTTAGATCTGTATATCTTATTGTGAATCATATCCCATCTCTAGTACCTGGAGAAATGAAAAAGCCTTCTATTCCAGGCAAAACCTGAACAATAAAATGTCAATAAGAACTGAATTCAAGTTGTTGGCAGGATTTTGACCATGAGTGAAGGCATTTCAATTAGGACTAAGCTAAACATACATACTTCCCAGACCCAAAGCCAAGAATGGAACAATTCTGAGCCATAACGTACAGGATGATATTTCTTCATCTAAAAGGCTCTATATTTAGGCAGTGATGAGCCCACTCTCGTTCTGTCTCCTTGTCCCCGGTGGCCTGTAGGTGTCACTTTTTCTCATCCATTCAACAACCTATGCTCTGCTTACCCCACCTGATCTCGTGGATCATGAATGGTAACCTGCTTTAAAAGATAAAGTCACATAGTTAAGATTGAAAAGAGAATCACCTGTGTCTTTCCTCCATTTGGTGTCCTCTACCTCCATTTTCATCTTCTCTGTTTACTTCTTAGCTCAGAGCTGGCTTTTAAGGTCACTGAGGACTTCCTAATTGTTAACCCAGTGGTGACCCTTCAGCCCTTATCTTGCTAGTTCTCTTTGCGATATTTGGCCTTATCAATAACTCCTCCCTTTGGGGTTCTCTTTGCCTCTTTGCATAATTCTCTCCTACTCCTCTTTGTGTGGACAAATCACTGTCTTGACTTCCCTTTAGGCTCCTTTTCTGCTTCCAAATTTTAAATGTTTACATTGTCCAAGGTTTTACCTTATCTTCTCTGCTCACTCAGCAAGCTCACCCTGGGTGATTCCATCCACTTTTCATGGCTTATACACAAGATGTGTATGCTAACAATTCTCAATTCTTTATCTACAGCTCACACCTTTATTTGGGGCTTCAGATTTTATTCATCCAATTGGCTGACGGTCCTTGCCCTACCTCAATAATGCACAGGCTTCTCAAACTGAAAATACCCAGGACTGAGCTCCTCTGCTCTTTCCAGCCAGCATTTCTTCCTGAATTCTCTAACTCTTGTACCCCACCAACTAGTCACCCCAGTTAGCAATCTGAGCCCTGTCCTTAACTCATCACTTCACCCTGCCCGGCGTCCACTCAGTAATAAGTGGTGATTTTTATCTCTTAATTATGTATTCAGTCTCTCCCTAAGTCTTCCCTCACTTGGCCTCTGCAGAAGCCCTGCTCTCAGCCATAATTGCTGTTTGCTCCCACTGTCTTCTGCACAGAGTCCAGCTGCTGACTAAATGAGGTGCCTGAGCCTTTCCAAATGATGTTGCAGCGACTGTCCATCTCCAAATGGAAAATCCAGCTCACTAACCTAGCTAGAGCCATGTTTCCATCCTCAGGTCTTGCCACCATCCATTTCATCCTCAGTACTTTCACTCCCTTGGGTCCTTCACCTTGTTCCCAAGCCCACGGTCAGACTATTGATATTTTACAACTGGTTGTGCAAAGGAAACTGGCCAATTAGAATAGAAGCTGACCACAGGCTGGAGCAGGTCCTGGGCAACACACTGTGCCAGGTCTTAACCCTTTCACTGCTGGATCCCATGATCCAGTCAGCCCTAGGGAGAGGCCAGGGCAAAGGGGGGACTTGGGGCTCAGAGCAGACATTTGCCATTCTGTACTTAAGCATTTCAGTACTTTTAACACTTGGCATTGCTGCACCTATGCACGCTGACTGAGACTCAGGCTTGTTCCCATCTTCCCACCCCCCTCCCCTACCTCCTTACATCGCCTCACCTCTTCGCAAACAACTGCAACACTCTTTAAATTTCAGCCCAGCTGCACTGTCACCCTTGATCTCAGATTATATGTCACCTTCCTAGAAGAGCTTCCTACTGCCCTCCCTCCATCACCAAATGGTTACAGCACTGTCCTTGTTGCCTTTGTCATCTTATTATAATTTGAATTACAGTTAAAATATATTTATTCCTTGTCTCTTTCCGTGGTTGTGAGCTTGATGAGAGTGGCAAATACACAACAGAGTCCAACATGATATGGACACAATATTTGAACATGATTTATAGAATCATTAAACACAAATCAAATTTTGAGATTAAAAGCACAATGCTGTAGGAGTCTAGGGTATCAGCCACCGCTGAGGCAGCAGGTGCAGTGGGAAATACAGTCTGCACCAAATAACCCGAGACTCACCTAAGATGGCACAACATTGTCTCTGTGACCTGGAAAGATGCTCTGATCACCCCAAACTTGAGCTTTCAATCTCCAAACATGGCAACAACATCTTTTCTCTTTGCCTCACTGTCTTGCTCTGAATATCAAGTGGAAAAGTGTTTTGTAAAATGTGATGATGTCCAGGTTTTAGACATCATCATTAAAATCTACTGAAGTATAGTGTTGGTCTATTAATAGAAATGTATGCTGAATGTTCCATATACACTTTCAAGAAACGGACTTATGATTAAAGATAACTTGATTCAATCAGCAAAATATTTGATCTCCCATGTCTTTCCTTCTTTCCCTCTCTTCCTCCCTCCTTCTCTCCTTTTTCTTGTTCTCTCTTTCCATCAGGTTGACTTAAGGTTGACTCTTTCCATTCACTGGCTCACCATGAAATGTCCTCATTAAACCAGGGCATGAACTGGGAATTAAAATCATGCCATGAGTTTGCGTCTCTCCCGGATGTCACCATCAGCCACAACCTCCTCTCCCAACCACCCTCCCCCCATGCTGGCTTAGATAGGACAGATGAGGAGGGAGGGAGTCTAATTTACACACAATAGGGACAAGTCAAATTGAGGGCAGCTCTGCCCAGGCCATCCCCCACCTCAACACAGCAAACAAGCCCAGTACACAGCAGAAGAAAGATTCAGCTGGGCTCCATCTTTCCACCAAAGTGTGTTGTCTGAATCATCAGAGAAGTGGGAATGTGATTCAGAGAACACAGAGGCTTAGTCAACAGCGGAAGCAAGTGGTTTCTGAGAGGTTCTCAGGGAAGCCATGGCACATAAATTTAAGAGAAAAATTCAGTATTCCCGGAACTCTGGTTGATAACATGATCTACTTACTGATGCTAATATTATCTAAGGTGTAAGGAAAAAGAAGTTTGGTTATAAGTACAATTCCTACTTCCTCTTAAGTGAAAGCTGATATTTTCAGGGTGGGAGATGGGTAGAGAAAGAGCCACTGGAATGTCAAAATATCAACTGCCCAATGATTTTTTCAGGCCCCTATCATTAGAGGCATTGAATCTCTGCCACCATTCTCTACCCTTGCTTTCTGCACAAAAGTCATCTGGTGTGACTGGGAAAAACTGGACAACTTGTGCAGTCCTCTTATTTTCTTGTGCTTTTACAGAATGTCCAGTATTGGTTATTTGACCTTGGATATCAACTTCCTATCATATTATTTACAATGCTAGGTCTTCCAAGCTGAGGGTGACATGCATTCCTTCCTCAAGTTAAAAATACAAGTCATACAAATTAAAAAATATAATGCAAGAAAATTGCACTGTTATTGGTCTGATATTGAAAACTTATTCCAATTTTGATTTCATAATTAATTTACTTTTACTCTTCCCCTCATCTGTGGAAAAACAGTACATCCTATTGAAATATGACATATGAAAACACAATGAAAAGTAAAATGTACTACCCTAATGCTAAGGAGTATTTTTCTTCCCAAGAAAAGAGCCTGTGAACAATGAATAGCCTGGTTGGTGAGATTCATCACTTCCATTTATAGACCCTTCAAGAATGGTTGCTAGTAATTGGGAAAAAATGGGAGATCAATAAATGGATAGTTTATCTGTGCCTTTGAGTTTGAATCATGTTAAGTAGCCATGTGATGTTCGGCAAATGGTTAACTTTGTCTGATCATAATTTCTTCATTAACTTTATAGGAAAATTAAACCAAATTATTTCTGTTTTAGCCCAATTCCAAAATATTGCACTTCCATGATTTCTCTTTTGTTTCTTGAATCTGCTTCCTGATTCTGTAGCAAACATATGTCAAGTGCCCTCTGCCAGGCTGCAGACACAGCCCCTCCTGCAGTTCTGTGCCAGGCTGCTAGGTCTAATTTCAGTGACCTAGAATAAGAGAACACACCTACATAGTCCTGAAACCTGTCTAAATCCTAAGTAATCTCCACCTGAAGATGATGGAACTCTAGACCTCCAGGAGTTTCTGAAAAGCTTCTCATTCTGGGTGCAGGTGAAGGGGGTGAGAATGGGTGAAAATTTGGGGGAAAAGTAACAGACATATACCATAGTGAGAGATTCTTGTTGGCTTGTCAAGGTCAATGCCACTTCTTACTCAACTCTTGCTAATGCAGCTGGCAGGTCTCTGCTTTACCAAGGGATGGGCGTTTCTTTCCACCACCTTCCTTTTGAAGGTCATAGTCATGCGTTTCAGCTTCCCACATTGTGTACAGCTTCCTTTCCATGTGCTATCATTTCTTATTGATCTTTTCTTTCCCATCTCCTGCACTTTCCTCTTTCACTTTTCCCACTTGACCCTTTGTTTTAACTTTTAATGGAGACATCTCAGGCCCTAGTCTGTTGGTGTTATGTAATTGATGTCCAGTGATGACGTCAGTCCACAGCCCTTGGTCAGAGAAGAAAATCAGCAGGTTCCAGAAATAATTCTGGCTACCTGAGCATGAGACCCAGAACAAGGTTTAGAGCTGCTCCAGGAGCCTCAAATAGGCAAGTTGGGACCACCAGAAAAAAATATCGCTGGAATTGTCCCCAGGTCACCCACTTCCTCTCCAGCTAAGGCATTTAATCATGGAATGGAAAAGGTGGGGAGCTGACCTCTTCTTTGCCCACCAACCTGGGTGAGACATCCTGTGAGAGACATTGCAACTGCTTATTTGCCACAATCAATTGTTTAAAGGGTTATCAAGAACAATGGGTGAACCAAATCATCATCTGCAATGGTGCAAAGAGGAGGGGTCCCAGTGGGAACCTGGAAAGAGGGACCAGAGCATCTTGTACAAGAGGGGAAGGAGAAACTTGAAGAAGGGTAACTGAGAAGTCAAGTGGGGTAGATTAATACTGCCATTAATGTGGTAAAATCAAATAGTCTGAGGTGCTTGGCATTGGCCGGTGACAGAGTGGATTACAGTGGTCAAAGCTGGGCAGCCCAACAATATACCTCTACAACATTCTCTCTCTCTCATTTGTATAATTCTGTTTCAAGAAACATTGATTTTTTCCCTGGATTTTGAGGGTCTGTTTTATATATGTATAACCTGGTATTTAGAGATGAGAACAAAGCAGATCCAGTTAGGATTAAGGTAATTCAGAATACAGGGGTAAAAAAGACATTGTATTTTAGAATCAAAAACCTACTCTTTGAGACCAAAGGAAGAATGGTTTATTTTGCCCAGAACCTTAATTTTTTATAGCAGGTAATCTAACTCATCTCGTCTGGATAGATCATTTAAACAATCCAAACACGGGGAGCCCAGAATAAGAATGAGGGCCTTTAATCTTGAATAGTTTAATGTAATGCCTGGATACATCCAAGGGTATATTAAACAGGTAATCAAAAAGTATTGGCAAAGTCCCTTGAGGAATGGGAGAAATAATATGGAACTAATAAAGTTTACCACTGGGGAAACCCCAGAGACTGTGTCAAACATTAGGGACACCCAAATCAAAGGCCAAGCCCTTGGTCTTGAGGCTTGCTCTTGTGAAGCTTGTGTATGTAGCAGAGAAATTTAGCCTTATGGGCATGCCTAAAAATTACTTCTGAAGGACCTCTTTTGTTGCTCAGATTTGGCCTCAGTCTTTCTAAGGTCAACTCTGCAAGTGAAATCATTGCATTCCCCCCCCCCCTACATGGAGCATGACATCTAGGGATGAAAGTCTCCCTGGTGGCATGGGGGAAGACTACCAGAGATGAGTCTGGCCCTGGCACCATGGGATCAGAAATGCCATCCTGACCAAAGTGGGGAAAAGAAGTGCAAAAAGTGAGTTATCAGTGACTGAGAGGATTCATATAGAGTTGAAAAGCTACTCTGGAAGTCACTCTTATACAGGTTTCAGTTAGACATTGCTACCTATCATAACTTGCCAAACCCCAACCAAAGCCATTCCCACCAATCCTAAAGAATACCTAGGGCATTATATAAGATTCTACAAGTGTTCCATGCACTAAAGTAACTTTCTAGAAACCTACAACCACCAAATGGGTCCCTGGACCAGATAAGTCCTGAAAGGCGGGGGGAGGGGAGCAGACTCTCCAGAACATCAGCTAGTTCCACCCCCCATCCTATATTATTGACAGCCCCTTCCAACATGAAAAAACTAGAATAGGCATGGTCCAAATACTCTAAAGAGTGAGGGAAAGATCAAAGGTGATGGTAGAGTTATGCAGAGAAGGTCGGGTTTAGAAATGAGTATGAGTGCTGAATCATTATGTTGATATTTCTTTTAGCCTCCAGTATCTCAGAACAGCTAGAAATGAAAACCTAAAATTGTGGAATTGTAACCCATACCAAACTCAGAAATATGTTCTACGACTAATTTTTACAATGTACTTTGAAATCTGTATTAGCTAGGGTTCTCTAGAGAAACAGAATCAGCAGGAAATATCCATAGATATAAGATTTATAAAGAGTCTCACATAGCCATGGGAATGTAGAGTCCAAATCCGCAGGCAAGGCTGTGAAGCTGACAACTCTGATGAAGGGTCTGGATGAACTCCACAGTAGAGGCTCGCTGGCCGAAGCAGGAAGGAAGACCGTCTCTTCTGAATCCTCCTTAAAAGGCTTCCCGTGATTAGATTAAATGTCACTCATTGCAGAAGACACTCCCCTTGGCTGATTACAAATGGAATCAGCTGTGGATGCAGTGGACATGATCATGATTTAATTCTATGAAATGTACACATCACAACAGACAGGCCAGCACTTGCCCAACCAGACAAATGGGCACCACCACTTGACCAAGTTGGCACATGAACCTGACCATGACAAAATCTATTGCTTTTTTGTATAAATGTTATTTTTCACAAAAAAGAGAAGGAAGAGTATAATAGAGAAGATAGAATTTAACTAATGAATATGACTGCTGAATCAATATATTGATATTTCTTTTGGTCTCCAGTGTCTTAGAGCAGCCAGAAGAAAAAATGAAAAATTGTGGAACTGCAACTCAAACCAAACTTCAAAATCTGTTGTATAACTCCTTGTTAAAATGTACTTGGAAATTTATTGCTTTTTGGTATATATGTTATCTTTTACAATGAAAAAAAGTTAAAAAAATATGTGTTCAAGAAGCAAGAGCTACCTATAGCAAGAGGTATAGATATTTTAGCTATTATAGACAGGTGTCTACTTAAAAAAAAGAAGCATAGAAGCCATCCATAATTTAGCATATTTTGAACACTTCTTAAAGATTCTAATTTTATTTAATGAATATCAAGGTTCTAATGAAAAAAAATCTCTTTTATTTGTATACATTTTTGAGAATACTACAAATCCATTTCATATTTGTAGAAATTACCATACAGCTTCTCAACATTAAAAGAAAAAAAAGGAACCATGGATTAAACATTTACCCTCCTTGTGCACTGGACCATGTGCTGCATGGAGAAAACAAATACAAAGATATCTTAAAACCAATTTTCAAGCTTCTAGAAATTTGACAGCCAATAAAAAATTAAACACATACTCATATATATGTCATATATGAGGATGTTTATATTAAAAGATTATATATCTACATAAATACATATATGAGTGTATATGTTGTATAATATATGACAGTGTTTAGCTATTAAAGATTACATATGCATATAAAATGTATAAATATATAAGATTATTTCATAAACATGATATTGTTTAATATGTATAATATTGCATATATGAATGCACATGTAAAATATATCATATAATACGTAACAATGTTTGCCAGATGCAGAGGTATATGCAATGCTGTAGATAACAGAGTGCTTCTTCTTGTCTTGGACAGGGTTTTGTGGAAATGACTCTGAAGATGAGGCTGAGTGAGCTAGAAGAGAGGGGAATGAAGACAGGGGACCATTTTTGGTAGAGTAAAAAACTTTGACCCTTCGTCCACACCCCACCCCCACCGCCGTCCCATGTACTGTGTCATGACCAGCCTCCAGCCTGGGCAGCCCCCTCCTCAGGGGACTGGATTCTACCCCATCAACTGTTGGAAGAGGAAACAAGTGTGTAATGGATTAACCAATTTTTGTATATTTTCAGTTGTCTTTTTTTGGTTTAAAATAGCTCTCATCCCAATCCTTTTCCCCCCCAAAAATATCCCTAGCCATTGGTAAAGGTGTGTCATCGAGGAGGTGAGACTCTGGGAGACCCTAGGAGGGAATCCTGGCCCGTGTACTAGCCAAGCCCCAGGGAGACCACACCGTCCCTGGAAGTTGATGGTGGCCCACGTCAGAGGACACAGAGATGTGTCCTTCGGTCTGTTCCTCAGGTCCAAGCTGAGCAGGTCTCCACAGGACACTCAGAAAGTGGGCGTAAATGAACCCTGCACCTCCAGGAAGAAGGCTCAAGGGTGCTGCGGCAGGGTGGGGAGGGGAAGTGAGCTCTTGGTCGTTGGACCTGTAAACTCATTGTTCCCACCTTAGTGACACTGGCTTAGAAGCCACAGGATTTTTTTCCTAATATGATTTCAAATAAATGTACAGGATCTTGTCAGCCCTCTTGGTTTCCTAATTTCCAAGTTCAGTGATCTCTGCCTTGCGTGATTTCAGGGGCTTCTTGCATGTCAGGGACTCTGTTCTCTGGTTCTTTTCCTGGAAAGGGGGTGGCAGGCTGAGTGGGAGAGGGGCGCAGGCCCCGGGATTGCAGGAGGGGTTAACCTGGGGATGTTCTGGCACTGTGTCTCTGCTGTCCCCCAGAAATGTCGAGTGTGAAACCCCGTCAACCTCTCTCGCCCCCATTTCTCCCTCACGGCAAGTTACCTCCTGCATCCTAAACTCCATTTTACATTATGAATTTGTAGATGATTCTCTCCAACGTCATCTGAAGTGTTTGAACCTAGAGAAGATCTGAAATTCAGATTTACACAAAGCATCCTTTGAAAGAACCAAGATAAAGAATCGTTTTCCTTCCATGTTTCCAAGAATCATGACAAAGATGAAAATGGAACTTATTTCAAATAAAGTAAATCAAACTGAATATGACCTAAAGACTCCATGAACCTTAAAAATATCTAATTATGCCTTAGACTGCTCTTAATGTTTAATCTTCTTAAATATATAAGACCTCAAATGATTAGAAAAGATCTTTTCTCACTGGGATAGTTAAATATTTTTAAAAAAATTAGTTTCTAAAATAAAGATCTCTGCGAATAGGGGAAGGAAAATTTTATATCCATAAGGCATGATATGTTAATAAAGGATTGCATGTTGTAAATGAGCTTGGAATGAGGAAAACAAACAAACTAACTAAAAAACAAATAGAGTGGAACTATGGTTCACAGACGTCACCAAAGCCTCCATTACCCCATTTTAGTTCAGCTGCACTGAACACTGATAAGCGGAGTTTCCTTGGAATCCAAAGATGAACCACCAGGATCCAAAGACTAGGCCACTGAGCATATGCATCAATAAAAATATTTTGTGTTTGTATAGCAAATTTTATCCTTGGAATTTAAACCAACATGCATGACAAACATGCAAACCAAGAAAAGGCTTATTTCAATTGACTTCATTAGCAGATAAAACCAAATGCAGATTAACTTCCCATTTGCTGTGTCTACATGGTGCAGATGTTGCTTCTGCAGTGTCCATGAAGTATTTTCATGGCAGGGCTAAGCTGTGAGCAGTGGCCAGATATGCCAGTAGCTTAGTCGATGCCACTGTCTCACAAATTGCCCTTGGAATTATATCTCAACATTGTTGCAACAGTTCTTATTCAAACCTCATCACATTACTTTGGCTTAACATATTTTTATGGCCATTCAGAATAGATCATTTTTACCCTATTTGGAAAATCAGTCATCTTTATAAGAACAGGAAAATAAATAGAATATAAATAATGTCTTGATAAATGAAACAAATTATAGAATATGGTTTGACATTCTTTAAGGTTGATGTTAGCAATGATCAACAAATTTCTGAACACATGGGTCTTTATGGAATTCCTGCCTATTAAAACGCCTGCAGACCTAGTTTAAGAGACAATCTGTTGGGCGGGCCGCGGTGGCTCAGCGGGCAAAGTGCTTGCCTGCTATGCCGGAGGACCTCGGTTCGATTCCCGGCCCCAGCCCATGTAACAAAAACGGAGAAACTGAATACAATAAAACAAGAAAATGTTTAAAAATGTTTCCCTTTCTTCCTTCCTTCCTTCCTTCTCTCTGTCTTTCCTTTAAAAAAAAAAAAAAAAAGAGACAATCTGTTCCAACTCTCTTCTCCATGTTCACATTGTCATTTTATAAAGTATTTACACACTGCTTATAGGAGTTGTTATAGGACACTTGGCCATCTCTAAAATGCAGTTGCTAAGCATTCAACCCAACAAAGGATAATTTACATTTTTTATTAGTGCTATATTTACTTTTTTAAACTATGGAGATGGGTCATTTATCCAAAAGTTCTGGGTAATAAATGAGGATTACAGAAAGAATCAAATATTACAGGAGTTCCAACCACTGAAATTCTGATATGTTCAGTGGGTCAGAAAAAGGGTAAATTCTGAGAAAATTAAACTGCTATAAATACTAATAGAGGGTTTTGCTATAAACTCTTATCAAATGTTGAGCTTTAAAGTACAATTCAATCACACCATTGGGAATTGATGAGATAGTATATAGGTGTTTCTCAAAGGTTGTGAGTGTGTTTTATGTGAGACAGTCTCTTTTACAAGTAACATGAAGTGGAACAGGTTTTCTTGTAGCCCAATTATCATGTATTTTCCTAAATAACACTCTACTAATAATTTTCAACTTCACATTCTCTTTTGACTAAGGAAGACCATGGTCTGGAATAAAAATCTCTGACACTTCTCACAAATGGATTAAGCCTCGTATTTCCAATATAGCATCCTTTTATTGTGAAATTTCTTCTATGTTTTATTTCTATATAAAACATTAAATAAAATATTCTAAACCTCCCTAATTAGGAAGCAGATAAAAATTATTTTCTTTATTACTTAAAGCTGTCTATCCTACAAATATTTAAAACAATTCTAAACCCAAAGCGTGTATTGAGTGTTTACTGTTTTCCTATTAAGCAAGCTTGTGTCAGCGTTCATCACCCAAGAGGTGATTACGGTAGAGGTGAGAGAACAGATACAGCTCATTTAAGTAACACGGGGCTGAGTTGGCCTTGAGCTCGGGCTGTCAGACCACACAGCTCGGCCTCCAAACCGCTTTATCATAACCTGTCTGCAGCCTAGACATGTGTGGCAACATCTGACATGTGAGCCAATTTCTTACAGCACTTTGCAATATACATCTTCACACTTCCCCTGGTTGCAGAAGCAGTACAATAGGATTCATTGTGTCAACTGAATGACACAGTGTGTCATTGTGTCAACTATTAGTAATCTATTCACCAGAAGCTGTAGACCCAGCATTCTTAATGAATACACTGCATCAAGTGAACTCTTCATTAGATGGAAAATAACCCAAGAATTACCGTAATATATGATCCCAAAGTAAATTGCGTGAATGAGGAACCACTGTTTCACTTTTTCAAATCAACTGCCTCCCTAGGTACATACTCAAGAGAAATGAAAACAGATTCACACAGAAACTTGTGCAAGAATGCTGACAGCAGCTCACTCACAACAGACTAAAAGTAGAGACAAATGAAAAGTCCATCAATGGATGACCGGGAAAATGTGGTATATCCATACAAAGCAGTATCATTCAGCCATAAAAAGGACACTAGCCTTGAAGACATTGAGCTAAGTGAAAGAAGCCAGACACAGCAAGTCATCTATTGTATTACTCTATTTAATGTGACATATTCAGAATAGAGGAATCTGTAGAGACAGAAAGCAGATTTAAGATTACCAGGAGATGAGGGGAAGGAGACTAGGGAATGAGTTCTTAATGGATATGAGGTGGTTTTATGAGGTGGAAAAAAAAATTGAAACTAGAAAGAGCAGTTGTTTGTACAACATCATAAATGCACTGAATGCTCATAGAATTTTACACTTAAAGAGATTCATTACGTGTTTTTTGAATTTTGCCTCACTTTAAAAAAATAGAGAATCAGAATGAGTTTTGCACTAAAAAAAATTTTGGATGTAAAGCAAAAAAAAAAAAAGGCAAAATAACATATTATATATGGTTGATAGGGTGACTGAATTCATGTAACTTCCTAAGTTAACCTTAAAACTAAAATTTTTTCCTGTTGCAAAACTTGAAGTTCCAGAAAAAGGTATCTCATAGATCATCCTATTTCCAATATTTCTTAAAAATGTGTGTGTGTGTGTGTGTGTGTGTGATTTTTGGAAGTTCCATAACCTTTCTGGGTTTTCATCATTCTGAGGATTAAATTGGTAGGTATGTGAAATTTTTGTTTAATATAAAATATAACTGTTCTCTTCTTTCCCTTTCCATTCCACTCTTAAAATTCTCCGTTTGTGGCTCTAAGGTTAGGCACACTTGGAAACTGAGAAAGAAAATTGAAAAGCTTCGTGGCATCTTTTCTCCTTTCCTCAAGTTACTGTGAAAAGTTTTCAAGTTTCCCTTCAGTTCTGACACTGCCGTTGAGAGCTGCTGGTGTACATAGGTTTCTAACGTTTCACAAAAGTGCAGGACACTTGTTTGGACAATCACTACCAAACTTCCCTGCCAGCGCACCTGTCAGAAAATGTGTTCTCTTAGGAAGTTAATGAATGAGGCCAAAGGGGTAGCTATCTGCAAATCTGTTACCTTCACTCTTAGGAGAACTTCCTTCAGTTGTGAGTTTTCTAGTCTTTTGAATCTGTCTATCTCTACATCGCATGGAAACTTCCTAACTCAATCACTCCCTTCACCGAACAATACACATTCCATAATAAGGTGTCACAGTTCAGGAGGGTGGGCAGAAGCAAGCACATGAGACCTTGGCATCAGCAGGAGAAGCTGGTCCCTCATTAACTCATCCTGAGACCTGGCCTGTTTCTGGGCACCTAATACCCATGACAGGAAACACCCACCAGTGAGTGTAAAAGTATCTTGGTGGATTCCAGCATCAAGTGACTTCTTGGACCCCCGTTCCTTCATGGCAGGGTTTATGGGGATCTCTAACTTGCTCCCCATGCTGATAGTAACAGACATGTCTCTGGGTAGAGATTTTCCTGCTATAGTGGGTGGATCAATCTAGGATTTTTAAATAACCATAGGATAGAACACACCAGAATACAGCACAAAAAATCAATGTAGAAATGTTTTGTGAAACTTTGGTCACTGATATGCTGGGTTGTACAGTATATAGCTATTTCTTGCAACCTGTCTCCCAAATTGAAATCCCTGTGTGTAATGAGGATTGGTGAGAGTGTGAAACATGGGTGAGTGTTGTGAGGCAGACGAGTTCATAAAATCAATGGCTTAGCCGTCTATACTCTATTTCCCAACTTAAAGATGCCCAGTGCTACCCTTCATAACCTTTTGGAAATCAGGATGCATCTTACAATCGATTTGTAGATGTAATGTAGTTCTTTTCTGTTTGTTTCCTGAAAAGCTATTAAGTCAATAAAAATGTCTCAGAATCATTGCTCTTTGAAAATCAACAAAATAGAGTGTGTATTCCCTAGCCTCCAGCATTAGCAGATAAAGCAAACCTCAACATGATATAAATCCTGCTTATTAAACAGGGCGAAATGGAGTGTGCTGTTCTAACGATACAAGCTTTACTGACTCCAGGAGAAAATAGCGGCCTTCAGCAAAGCCTCTTCATATGCAAGGAGATGTTAGAGAGCTACAAGTCACTGTCCCAGAGAAGATTAAGATTTCAAAAATCCAACTCTCTTCAGGTCTTTGTTTCTGAAACAGGTTGTTTATAGTTCAGTTGCATTTCAGCATCTTCCTTTTGGAAAGACACCAGAGCACATTTGAAGTGACCGATTTTCCATGCTTGGAAATAGACTTTCTTTACTTTGTGGTTAATGACACAATGGATAACTTGGTGTTCAGCAATTGTTTTCTTGCTTTGTTTTATTTTAAATTATTTCATTAGATGCAGTCCTCAGACACAGGATTACTGGGTCAAATTTAAAGTTCTTTATTCATGTCACCAAGGTATTATTAAATATGTGATGCTAATTGTAAATACTAGCAGTTTATGATTATGCCAGTTTCACAATGCTCATCAGCATTATGTATTTGGCTAATTTCAGAAATATAAAACATTACAGCATCATTTTATTCTGTTTTATTGATTGCTTGTTGGCTTGAATATATTTCATGTCTGCTTCTTTGCTAATTAGTAAAGAATAGCATTGGTTAGAATTCTTTACTTTCATGTTACTAGGGGTAAAGGATTGAATAGGATAGCCAAGATTTTTACCTTCCATGTCATTTTGAGTCATCTGGGAAGCAGATATAAGATAGAGTTAGGAGCAGAAGAGACATGTAAGGATGGGGGCATTTGGGATAAATTTAATAAAGGGGAGAGGGGACAGGAGTAGCAGGAAGAGCCTTCTCAGATCAGACACATGTGAAAAGATAGAGGGAAGGGGGATTGGGTGAGATGCCCCAACTGTGGTGCTGCTTTGAATGAGGCTTGACCAGCCCCCTGTAAGTTCCCGAACAAAGACTGACCTTAGAGTAGAGCCTCCTCAGGCAGGAATGACCCAGCTCCAGTTCCGCTGGGTGAGGGTAACGTGGGACAACAGGACCTCAACGAGACACAGCAGCTGCAGGTTGGTACCAAGTGGCACTCCGTGCCCCGGCTATCACTGAAAGCAGGAGGTGAGTGGTGCTCACCATCCCTCATAAAGCTTTCCCTTTAGTAAAGGGGAGGGAAATAAACAAATAAATAAAAGCACACTGCAAGGGTGCATGGGTGGTTCAGTGGTAGAATTCTTACCTTGCATGCGGGAGACCCGGGTTTGATTCCTGGACCATGCACACCCCTCCCCCGAAAAGCACACTGCATTCCAATGATGATAAGGGCTGCAGGGAAAAGTAAAGCAAAGAAAGACGTGTATTCATGGAGGGAGTTATAATTTTAAAGACTTGTTATGTAAATCTTCCATGGCAAGGGAACATTTGAGGAGATATCTGAAGGAGGCAAGGGCAAGGGCCATAGGGAATTCTAGGAGAGGGATCTATGGACAGAGGAAATGCACATGCAAAGGGCCTGTGGCAGGAGATTCTCTGCAAATCCAAAGTGGTCAGCACAGTTAGGGTGAGGGATAAGGGAGCCACTCCGGGAGGCAGAAGGAGATGAGGTCTGAGGAATAAGGGTATGGGTTGGTTTGTGTGTTCATTGGGTTGGGAAGTCACAGGGCTTTGGACTGACACAGTGATGTGCTTTGGCATGGTCCTAGCAGCCCCATGCAGGGTGGGTGTCACCTGAGCATGGTGGAGCCCTTAGCCATCCAGAAGAGCAAGGTGGGGCCGGGTCAGGGAAGTGGGCATTCAGGAGGCACCTGGCCAGCTTCTGCTAACTATGGGTTGGGAGACAACGAGACACATCAAGCCCATGTCTTTTGACCTGGTAAATTTTTCCTATGGAGTTGTTGTGACTGAGATTGTAAAGGGGGTGGGAAGAGCTAATCAGAAAGGAAGGAGGTTGGGTTTGAGCAATGTAAAGGCTGAAATGTCTATTAGGTATACAAGTGAGGGGTCGAATAGTCTGCTGACCAAGAAGTCTGAGTCAAGACAGATGCTGAGTACAGACCTGTGTTCAGTGACAGGTAAAGGAGGGTGCCCTCAGCATTCCCTACCTGTGCTGGAGGGCTGGGGGTTGGGGGCTGAGGTCCAGTGGTCAGGGGTGCAAAGGAATGGGAATGCTGGGAGATGGGGAAATGGGGCTCAGAAGCAGTTTTTAGATGGTGGAAATATGGGCGTTTGCCATGAGGGGAGATTCAGGAGGACAGGGAAACCAGAACATGCAGGGTAGAGGGAAGGTCACCGAGGCTCGTCCTTGAGCAGGCAAGAGGACATTGCTTTCACAACCTGATTACTTGGCGTTTTCCAAAATACAAGTCACCTGCTCTATTTGTTTCCTGAATACACAATGTTGGCATGTCTTGGGTACTTCCCATGAGTACCTCTTCAATGCCCTTTCAAATCCCTGCAACCAGCTGAAATCTATACATTTTTCACACATTTTTTAGTAACATGCTTCCTAGTGCCACAAAGGAAAACAGTTTTCCTTGCCAACTGCTCTGTAATACCAGGCCCATACCTGTAAATCCCACCCCCATCATGTCTCTTCACTGGCCTGCCATCTTCACAAGAGCATGAGCTCACAAGAAACAAGACTATTTTCTTTTTGTGCTTATATCTTTAATGCTCAAAAATGTTTTACTTCTCATAAGAACTCAATCATACATTAGTTTGCTTGATTGATTATTTACATGGGTCTTAATGATCTGATTATATTGCACAGGTTTTTATAATATGTAGAATTTTGGAAAAATGTTTAATAGACACATTTCGAAGTTTGATTGTGGCTATTTCTATTTTTTAGCTTGAAATTAGCAAATTTTTTTTAGTATATCTTAAAGCATAAAGCCATAGTTTTAAGATTTAAAAATTATGCTTTTGATAACATGTTACACAAGTAATCCACAGATAGATTTTTGTCTTGGAAGGAATTCAACTCTACAGATGCTGTTTTAGTCCCCTTGGATGGCACCCCACAATCCCCGCTTCTTTTCCCTCTCCCCACACGTCACTATCTTTCAATGGATAGACTTCCATATTTTCTATGCATTTCTGTACACTTGTATACACCTATATTAGATACACAGTAATATTGGTAAGTGACCAAGCATATCCAGTTTATTTGACCATTCATCTTTTGATAGACATTTAGGTCTTTCCCAGTCTTTCAACAATAAAAACCCCATTGGGTCAACACAATCTTACTATGGCATCACTCCCTATTTCCTCATTCTCTTTTATTTTTCTCAGAGCATCGTGACTATCTGGCTTTATAAGACATATTTACTTGCATATTTAATTATGATCAACCTTCCTCCATCAGAAGGAAAGTTCCTTGAGAGTGGGGAATTGTCTGTTTTGTATTGAAAAAATAAAATCTGGCCCTGATGGCAGCCAGACTGATGGTTACAAAGGAACACATAAAAGACTCTCAGGGGCGGTACAACAGTGACTCAGTGGCAGAATTCTCACCTGGCAGGCCAGAGACCCCAGTTCAATTTCTGGAGCCTGCCCATGTTAAAAAAAAAAAAAAAGACTCTCAGGCAAGACCAAGTTCAAAGACAGAGATAAAGCCAAGCCACAGGTATAAAAAAGGCCAAACATTTCCGTCATTCTGTCCACAAGGAGATCAATAACAACTTGGCTCCTAAGTCTTCCTTGATATTATATAACAATTATTATCTATTCATAATTGCTCATTTCCCTTGCTTCTTGACAGCAACCTGCCCTGGAGTAGGTCCCGATTGTTTGCTCACCCAATACAAGCCAAATTCTCTCATATCCACTTACCATGATGCTCCCTGCAAACCACTGAGGAGCTTCCTCTCTCCAGCAGCAAGATAATAAAACCTAATTATCACTACAGGTGCATTCCTGCTGGTTTTCAGGAGGGTTAAGAGCAGCTTTAATACCTAGTGCAGCTCGAGGCAAGAGGTGGGCACTCAATGAGTATTTTTGAGTGAAAGTGGAATTTCTGGGCCACAGGTTATATGCATTTTACATTTCAGTGAAAGCTTCCAAATATTCCAAGATGTCTATAAAAAATTAGCTTGTGGGCCAGAGAATATTCATTTACCTATAGTTATTATTATCCAACTTTCTAACTTTTCCAATGTGATGGATGAAAACTAAATCTCGTTGCTATTTCCCTTGCTGTTCCCCAGTGAGCATTATATAATCAGATTGTTTCTTGATAATTTGTATTTTCTGTCTTTGAATTGTCAGTTCATATTATTTCTTGTTTCATTGTTCTTTATCTTCTTGCGAATGATTTTATTAATTCTGTTTTGCAGTCCCTTTGACTACATGTGCAAATTTACCCAAACGTATTGACGATCTTTCATTTGTAGTTGTCAATTGTTTTATATATAAGTTTTAATTTATTTATGACTTAGGCAGGGTTCCCCAGAGTTGACAATCCTATATGATTGATTTATTAAGAAAGTGTCTAGGGAAAAAGGGAAAGGAGTAGGAGAAACAGGATAGGAAAGGGGAAATGCAAGCAGTTCTGTGACCACCCAGGCTGCCTGGACTTTCAGTGAGCTCCTGGGTGCGAATGACACCCCAGAGTGATCTGCCTTCCAGCAGGGAAGCTGCACCTTCCAGAGCTGCTTTAAGAGGCCACGGTCCAGGGCTGTGACCTCCCAGGTCACCTCCAGTTGCCTGCAAGTGCAAAAACACACCTTCGGTAGAAAATCGGGGTTTGCAGATATCTGAGTAGAGCAATGTGTATTTATGATTGCTTTTTATGGCAGTGAATTTTGTAAAAGGAGGCTGTTTTCTGTTTGAAGAATCTAATAATTTATTCTAATAAGAACTCTCAATCTTTTTTCCCTTGTTCTTTTATTTGTTTATGGTAACCCAGCATACTTCCAAGTCTTAGGAATGTGTATCTACTTCTCTGCTCTTACTTGTTGTCACTTGAGGACATTCCTGTTTTAGCAATTAGGTAAGAGAGGAATTGGATTCATATTCTGGCTTCACCACTTTCCAATGAAAGACAAATCATCAAAGGCATTGGAATAACAAAGGATCCCAAAATAACATGATTTCCATTTTTTCTAAGGGGAATGTGAAATAAAAATGCTTTTGGCCAAATTAAATGTATTAATTTTTCTGTGGCATAGTTGGAATTGATTTTTAAGTAATAAATCTTCTTTTGTAGGCATGTTTAAATTGTTACCAAATAAACCAATATGTTAATTTTGAAAGATTAATTTTTCATATTCTCTAGTGTCCTGGAACAATTTGATGTTAACTTTTCACATTGAAACACTGTTTTCAATATCACAAAACACATTTCTGGAGTCATCTGCTGCAGTTTTCCAGAACATTGAATTCACTTTGATTTAAATAATTTGTATTTGCCCTTCAGAATTCATTTATCATGTTGACGTGCATCTACTGTAAAGAAAAGGTAACTAACTTTTCTAACCTACCCAGCTAGTAAGCAGTGGGCTGGCTTCTTATCAAGGTCAATGTAGCTTCAGAACTATGTTCGCAACAATCCTGGTCAATGTTTCATTTCTTCTTAGTCCTCTTTCTGTCAAAATGTTCTTGATGAATTTTAAAAGTCTTTCCTAATATTCCATGAAAATTCATACTCAAACTGAGTGAAATTCATAAATTAACCTGATAAAACTGACATTATCATACTTCTTCCTCCAACCAAGAAAGTGGCACATCGATCTCCTTACTCAAGCCTTTTTTATTTCCCAATAAACTTTTGTCATTTCTTTTATAAAGGCCATGCATCTTTTGTCAAATTTATTTCTAAATATTTAATATTTTTGTTTCTATTGTAAATAGAATTCCCTTATAAATGATGCATTCCAGTTTACTGCTGGTATGGAGAATGTAATTGATTTTAGATATGTTCATTTCACATCTTCCCAATTCATGAAATTTTTATTAGGTCAAAAGTTTTCTAACAGAAATGTTTAAGCTTTCCAAGGATGTGATTATATTTACCATTGCCTTTTATTTCTTTGCACTTCAGTTCTAAACCTTATTTTTGTTTCTTATACCAAAGAGCTTAATTAAAGCAAAAACATTGGCCGAGACCTACTCAAGTCAACCATGGAACCAGGGTGCGCGAGCCCCTGTTTGGTAAGCTGCTAAATGGTCCCAAAGAGATCCAGGTCCTCACCTCCGAAAAAGAAAAAGTGTCACTGCAGATATGATGAAGTTAAGGATCTTGAGAAGGGGGAGAGTATCCCATCATATCTGGGTGGGCCCAAAATGCAATCACAGGCATCCTCATAAGAGGGAGGCAGAAGGAGATGCACCAGTCATGGAGGAGAAGACCATGTGCAGAAGTGGAGGGAAGCAGAGTCAGAGAGAGAAGATGCTATGCTGCTGGTCTTGAAAATGGAAAAAATAAGTCATGAGCCAAGGTATGCAAGGAAGGCAGCCCTAGACACTGGAAAAAGCAAGGAACAGATTCTTCCCTCGGGCCTCCACAGGATGTGCATTCCTACTGTTGCCTTGGATTTGACCCAGTGAGACTGATTTCAGATTTCAGACATCTAGAACTGTAAGAGGAAAACTGTGTGTTGCTTCAAGACACCAAGTTTGTGGTCTTTTGCGTCAGCAGCCGCAGGAGACTGTGCACTCAGGCCCAGGTTGTGTAGAGTCCAGGAGCCTCCCTCTTGGTGTTCCTGACCACAGCACTTTGCTGCTCACCACATTTCATCCACACCCAACACAGGCGTACTTTCCCAAAACCCCACATTTGCCTCCTGCAGTCCATTCAGCTTCCAGTTCTCTTGCTAGCTCAACCAGAAGCACAAAGAGAAATATCTCAAATTTCCAAAGCAGGGAATTTTTCCCCAGCACAATTTAAAAATATTTATTTTTTAATGAGAAATAGCCACACATATACAATTCAACCATATTATGAAATCAATGGTTCACGATATCATCACATAGTTGTGTATTCATCACCATGATCATTTTTAGAACATTTTCATCACTTCAGAAAAAGAAATAAAAAGACAAAAGAAAAAACTCATATGTCCCATATCCCTTACCTCTCCCTCTCATTGACCACTAGTATTTCAAGCTATCCGGTATTTTACCTTTATCCAGCCCCCCCAATTATTTATTTTTATCCTTATTTTTTTTACTCATTTGTTCATATCCTGGATAAAAGGAGCATCAGACACAAGGTTTTCAATGACACAGTCACACTGTAAAAGCTACATAGTTACATAATCATCTTCAATAATCAAGGCTACTGGAACACAACTCAACTTCCCTCTAGCCACTCCAATACACCATAAACTAAAAAGGGATATCTATATAATGCATAAGAATAACCTCCAGGATAACCAATCAACTCTGTTTGAAGTCTCTCAGCCACTGAGACTTTATTTTGTCTCATTTCTTTCAGGTCCCATGTTTCCAGGGAGAGTTACACCCCTGAGAGTCATGTCCCAAGTAGGGGGGAGTGCAGTGAGTTGACCTGCCAAGTTGGCTTAGTGAGAGAAGGCACAACTAAGCAGCAGAAGAGGTTCTCTGGGGGTGACTCTGAGGCATAATTATCAGTAGGTTTAGTTTCTCCTTTGTAGGAATAAGCTTCATAGGGGTAAGCCCGAAGATTGGGGCTTAACCTATTGAATTGATTTTACCCATTGTTTGTGAGACTATCCAGAATTCCCCAAATGGGGAAGTTGAATATTTCCTCCTTTCTCACCAGTCCCCCAAGGGGACTTTGTAAATACTTTGTTATTCTCCACCCAAATTATTCTGGGATATATTGGAGCATCACAGTAACCTATACAAACCAATAAAATCTCACACCCTATTCAAGATTCCATATAATTATGGTGTTCAACTAAACTGACCATACAAGTTAAATTAGATAGTATGATCACTTTTTCAACTTTTTAAATAGTTGTTGTATGGCGCAATGCTGACTTTCATAGCTTCAGTTCTCTAACTCTGAGTCTCAGGTATCACATAAGTACCCAATGTTTCAGGGAACAACCAGATTATATACAAATAGCTCAATATCTCAGAATTTAGAAATATCAATTACAACTCCTGAATATATGTAACTGCTATAAAAGCTTACAATCTAGGAAGCTTTACAATAGGCCCTAAGCTGATAACCTGTGCTCTCTACTTCAACTCTCTGAGTTTGTATATTATAGTTAATCCATGTGACTGAGGTACGTTAATACTTGACTTTTTGTTTCTGACATTTTATTCAGCATACTGTTCTCAAGGTTCATTCACCTAGTTGCATGCCTCACAACTTCATTCCTTCTTGTAGTCACTCTGTAGACCACTGCATGTGTTCATCAAAGTTCCCTCCTCCTTTCCTCGGTGGTGGTACCTTTAAGCCACTTCCATCATTGCAAATCAGGAACACCATCCCAGCAAATTTTTAAGACCAGGGTCTGGGCACGGGTTAGTAGGCCAACTGGCAGTGGTCCTGCTTCTGAGTCAGTCAACTTACAGGCTTCCCCAACACTACCACTCATGGCTCCCCCTTGAGCTGAGGGTGTCAGCAGAAATGGTTTCCCCTGGAAGGAACTGTGGGAGGCAAAGAGCTTCTCAGGCCTAGACCTGTCATTTTTTTGTGTTTTATATCCTAAAGACTTGTCCCAAATTTCCAACAATATTAAATAATGTTCAGAAAGGGCAGTTGCACGGTACCGCAACTCAGTTCTAACTGGTTGAAGTAGAACTGGGAATTTACTTGCTGGTCAAATTCAAGATCACGCTGCACCCCAAACTGCAGAAGGAGAGGGTGCATCTTGGCCTTGGGAACAGCAGGAGCTAAGGAGGGGACTCAGTCCAGACTGCTCGGTGGGCTCTCTTGCTCCCCAACCCTTACTCAGCCCAGAGCTGATGTGACATCCTCATTGACACTTAGGTTCTTCACATGACAAGGCCACAGAAGAGCCCCTGAGAGCTGTACCCTTCAAATTCAGCCACAGAAGAAGAGCTTCCCTAAAGGTTTTCTCCACTCCAGCATCCGAATTCCTGAGAAGGGAGTAAACCCCTGGATTAAAAAAAAAAAGCATGGCCAGAAGATGAGGGTTGAGAAAGAACATGGCAGCCTCATGACCACACTGCCTGTACAGGTGGACATGCATGGTGGAATAGGGGACAGTTTCTCCTTACCATGAAGGAGCCGCTGGCTATTCCGTCCCGGAGATAGGCTCTTCATTCTGCACCTCTCTTATTGGTTTTAAGACATGTTCTAATACTTATCTGGCAACAATACAGTAATAACAACCCTGATACAGGGCTTGTGTGTGATGGCATGATTTTGAGCATTTCTTCTGTTAACTGATTTCTCGCTCACAATACAACTATGAGCAGAAACAATTGTCATCATTTAAAGAATAAGGAAACTGAGAACCAGAGAGGTTCAACAGTCTACCCAAGGTCAACCCCAGGTCATCCAGTTCACATTGGTAGAGCCAGGATTTGAGCCCAGACAGTCTACTCCTGAGCCTATGTGCTAGTCACTAAATAAAGTGTTACTTTCTCTTATGGTGGAGAAATTCTCTTCTCTTTCTATCCTAAGTATTTTAATGTTAAATAAGTACTACAATATTTCATATAGCTTTTCAACATTACTAAAATGACTTTATGTGATCTATTTTTAGGGTCTGAAATTTTATTCAGTTTGTTCATGCAGAATCACCATCGTGTTTCTGGAATTTACCCTATTTGGTCATGGTATATTGTTTCAGTGTGGTGCTCAATTTTATGTATTTGAAATTTTGTTTCCCATAGTCAAAGGAAAGCTTGGTTCTGAAATCTTGTACATTCGAATACATTTGAATACTCTTTTGTATCAGAGTTATGACACAGTTTGCATGGTTTAGCTAAAAAATAAAATGGTAAATATTGTTAAATAAATTTTCTGTGGCTAGAAATAGGAACATAAGATCTATTTGGGTGACCTGATGGAGGCCAGGTTCTATTTGTTAATCAGCAAGTAACTACTTGGCATCAACTCAGAGTAGAAAGAGATGTTACTCAAATAGATATATTAATATTTGGGAATGGTTGCCTTCTGAGGCTGATTCAATCCAGGAAAACAATAATTTTAGGGGTTGGAATTAGGCTTCTCTTATATGGATAAAGGTATAGGGCTTGTCTCTTCATAAAGTGTCTCTAGATTTTTGTTGGTAGAGAGGAGTTAAATGCAGTATCTTCAGTAGGTTAGAGGCCTTCTGAACACATGGGCAGGTCAGGGAGACAAACAGAGGAATAAAGAACACTACTTAAAAGGCAAACAGCACCTTCTTGGATATTGTCTTACTTAAATCTCTATATAACATGGTGGATAATAAATTATTTCCTTATTTTACAGACAAAGAAACTAACTCAGAGCGTCTAAGACTTTTCCAGAGGCACATGCACACCGCAGCTGGCAGGTTGCAACTCCCTCACCTTCGGACCCAAGGGCACAGTTAGCACGCTGACCAGGAGATGAAGAAGAGTCTCGCCACTTAATATAGTCCCAGCCACAACACAGAGATCCTACTGAGTGTCTCAGTCAGAAACACTGGGATACAATGGTATGGGGTGCAGGGATGTGGGTGGGGGTTGCTTTCTCTTCATACGTGCATTAAGGTTCTAAGAGTCTTTGGAAGCAGAAATACAGAGTGCTGGAACTATAAACATGCAGTCCCTTACCTGGAAGTAAGCTCAAGTAACTTTAGTTTGGCGCATGCTCCTTGGTGCTCAGTCTCCTGCTGGCCCTTGTTCCTCCAGTACCCAGAGCAAGGCATGGTCTTCATCTCCCATCTCAACAAAGAACCAAGGAAGGAGATATCTCACCTTCTCTGCAAGCTCAGAAACAGAGCGTTTGTAATGAAGACCCTGAGGAAGAAGAGAACATTCAACACAAAGACCCTTATAGCTCAAGTACCTTTAGTGAAGGTTCCGGCACCCCCAGAGGGTATATTGGGGATATTTGGAGGCTGGTCCTTTATAGGAGGTCTTTGAAGCCATCAGCCCACCTACAGATGTAAGGGCACTTTGGGTTCTCCTGAGCTCTCTCTTGCCCCTCCTTTCTTTCCCCTCAACCGCTTATAAGATTCAATTATTTTAACATTCTTGCATTTTCTCTTGTATCTATCCAGAAACTGGACTCCTAGCATTGTCATACTCTAGAGACTAAACACCCAAAGCTTCTATATTTTCCCATCCTCATGTAAAACAGTTTTATCTAACTCTCAAGACAGCAGCAGCTCACAAACAAGATTTTCTCAGGCCTGTACTGAATTCAGGGCCTTGCATAATCCTTGTTTCTTTCTGCACATATCACTTGTTTCTTTTCTAGAGTGTTCATATATTATGGCAAGTAAATGGAAGAGTATAAAATAAGAAACTGCAGGACAATTTAGCTGTTGCCCTTTTTGCTGCAATGTTTAAATAATGAGGCTCTTTTCTCTTAGGAATGAGAATTAAATTGCAACATTACCATGCATATTTAAGACTCTTGCATTTATTTTGATACATAGGGCACTTGAATGACTCAAACAGAAGTTTATATCTCTGAACAAGTTATATATTTTACATTTCCTCCAGCACGGAAGCTTATTTTCAGACCACCAAAATGTATCCTCAGCTTTTTGTTCTTGTTCCCAACAGTCAAAGTCAGGTGGTGGATGTGATAGATCACCTGGCTTCCATAGTTTCCAGCTCCAAGCTCTGTCAATATGTGTCCAGGTTGAATGGTATCCACCACTGGTGATGACTAGAGTCCATGACAATGGACTGATAAGTGTGTGTCATAAATGAGAGCAGACCATAAAACATTAGTCCATCCTGTTTAATTCTGTAAGCAATTTTACGTGCTGAGTTGCTGATAAATTAGAATGAAGTTGAATTTTTTGACACAACACAGGAGAAAGAGTATGAGAGGCTGATGTGAACATTGCCAGAGGTAGATGGTTAAGGGATCCAAAAATGGAAGAAAAAGAGGAAAAGGAGGAGGCAAGGAGACACTGATAGGCTGAGAGACTGGCAGAAGAGTTTACCATCTTGATGAATTCAACATGAGCTTCTGTCTTTCCAGGTGAGGTTGAATCACATTTCAGTACTTTCCACCCATAGTCAGTTTTGTTATTAAGGTAGCAAAAAATTCAGCCATGGCCCTGGCTTTAGTCAGGGTGGAGCAGTCTTTGGGGTCTGACTTCCATTATTTCCTGGATTGTCAGACATACAGTGGAGAACACAGGTCTTTCTGTTTTCCCTGTCTGTGCTTTATTCTCAAACAGCCTGTGCTTTCTACCCTTCAGTCATCTACTCATATCAACTAAGTTTTCAAATGTTCTTGAGTATAGAGTCACAGGAAAGCATCCTACTACTTATTTATAAGACTATGTGTTTAAATAAATAGATGGAGCATAGGATTAAAAGGAATTGGCTTTTAAGAAGTAGACACAAGTGTAGGGAGAAATGAAGGACATCTTAGGGAAGGCAAAATAAAGCAAGACTATAAGTCCATTCACAGACCTTTAAACACACACAAGATACCGTGCAGATTGGGTGAGGCTATTGTTTAGATTTCTTTTAAGACAGAACCTCCTCTACATGGTTTGCATTAAGTATGTTTATTGCCTCTTTGATGTGTTTTATGTGCCTTATATTTCAAGGTGATCCTGCTCATTCTATTTTGGAGAATGGGATACACATTTTTGGAAACTCCAGCAGCTAAGTAAAGTGTTGCATATTTAAGGAGGGCTGTTGGGCTAAAAGCCATGCATTTAAGAAATACAATGTCTGTTCAGAGATGCAGGGATTGGTTTTGACGTAAATATCTCTCCGGAATGAATGATTGAGCAAAGTGCACGTGTTGTATCCCCCACACACTTCCATTTATTGCTGCATCCCTTTAATGGCTCAGCCTCAGAGTTGGGCAGCTTCGTTAACCTGTCAGTTCACTCATCGCTCTTTAAGTGATGTATGGGAAAGTTCTCCCTAGGCTAAATCAGACCCCTTTTGCCATTATTAATAATATCACAGTGATTCAGAACATGAAGCCATTAGAACAGTAATAAAAAGAGAGACTATCATTATTTCAACCACAGAACAGGAAAAGAGTGGATCTTCTGTAATTATGGACCTTTGTGGCACTCCAACAGCTGACAGGCTCCATCTAGTAAAAGACAGGATGGAGCCAGCCCAGCAGGTTGTCATTATAGACAACAGCAGACAAAGAGAACCAGGAGTGTGTGCTTTCATGTAGCACAATTTTATCCTGAGAACTAGGCGCAGGTTTGGCCTTCTTCTGAATTGTTCACCTTGACCTCTCTCTGCTGTTTGGGAAGGAGGATAATTAATACCCATCTTTCTGTTTCTTTACTATTCATCTAGCTACACAATATATTTATGCCTCAATATATGACTATAAACCAGGGGTCCTACAAAATATTCCTTAACATTTACAATTTCTCAGTAGCAGCTGTTATCAGATTTGTATGTTACAGCACTATTTACATTTTTATTATCAAGGTGCAATTTGATTTGCAAGAGATGTCCTCTTTTCATTATATCCATTGGTGGCCTTTGGTAGCTTTGGGGTTGTGTATTGTTTAAAATACAGCCTTGAACATCAATACTCATCTGATATCAGATCAATTTTTTACACCACCATCTGCTATTAAGGTCTGACGAGTAGTAATGGCTTCATGACCAAGGGTCAAGGGAGTGACGCACACTTTCTTAAAACAGGCTCAAATTTATGTAATTTATCCTTCACAACAAAAATACAAAGAGGATATGAGTGTTGAACCTGGGAAATTTGTTGTTTCGCACTGCTCCAGGCACTTTCTGCTGGTAGCTATCCGGGCTCAGTTATTACTTCTTTCTTTTGCATCCTGCTCCATTTATTGTTATGGCTTGCTTTAACCCTCCTCTGCTCCATTTCTGCATCCATACATTGGACATATTTTTATATTTCACTCTTATAATTGCTGTGAGTTTTCAAGGAGAGAACATAGGTAACGCCCTTAGGTTTCATTATCGTGAATTCTAAACCATAGGGAACATCATCTATTCATCATTGTGGTTGGGGGAATCCAAGATCACCTCAAAGCTCTACAATTCACTGAAAGGACTAACAGATGCAGAAAAGCTGTTATACTCATGATTATGGTTTACTGTAGTGAAAGTATATCAATTAAAATGAGAAAAGAAAAAATATGTACAGGTCAGAGTCCAGGACAGACACGGCATGAACTTCCAGGTATCCTCTTGCAGTGGACTCATATGGACAGTGCTTAAATACCTCAGCAAGATGTGTGACAACATGTGCAATGTGTTGCCAACTAGGGAAGCGCAAAGCTTGGTGTCCAGGGTTTTGATGGACATGTGACTGACCTGAGCTACTCAGTCTCCACTCCACCCCTTAGGGTTCAAATGGGTATATCTTGACCCAGGACCTTAGGCAAAGGAACCTTATATTCACCTTAAATCACAGTGTAGCATAAACTATCTTGTATGATCCAAGTGCTCAGGCATAAAGTGACACTGTTATGATCCCCAAACCTCAAGATCCCTCCCAGAAGGTGGTCACAAGCCAATCTTTTTCTTGGAATGTGCAGGCCCATTGAGTCAACATTTACTGAACAATGGTGAACTCTGCAAACGGATTTGAACAGTAAAAAGACTGGGTGAGCATGTTTTATTTTGTAACTGTTTTCACTTGTCTCAATTGTTTTCACAAACTGGTTTTGGCTTAAGAAACAGGAATTTATTGGCTCCTAGTTTCAGAGGCCAGAAGTCCAAAATTTAGACATCAACAAGGCTTGCTTCTTCCTGCAGACTGCAGAATTCTGGTGCTGGCTGGCAATGATCCTTGGGGTTCCTTGGCTTTCCTTTCATAGAGTGATATGTTCTTTCTTCTGCTCTTCCAGTTTTTTTTTTCACTGATTTCTGATTTCTGACCATTTATAATACGTCCAGTAACCAGTTGAAGACCCAGCCTCATACAGTAGGTTATCTAAAACTTACATTTCCAACAGGTCTTATTTACAATGGTTTCACACTCAAATAAGACTAATAATATATCTAAATTGGGGTACATAATTCAACATACCACAGTAACCAAGACCGAGTTCCCTAAAGCAGAAATGGTTTGCCAATTCTGAGACTGAGTGGGAGCAGTTGGGCTGATATGACAACTAAAGACAAAGCTTCCTGAGACACATTCTGACTTATCCTGGGAAGCCTTTTGCAACCAAAGCACCCTCTGTCCATCAGTAGGGTCGTTCTTCCTCCAACAAGCCTGCACTTGCTCTCTTAAAGAGTCCAGCATTGACAAATACACTATGGGTCACTTTCTTTCAGAAGTCACCAGTGGCTTTCCATACTGCCTTTCAAACTTGCACAGCTCAAGAATGATAGGGCACTTGAGTAGAATTAAGAGTAAAATTTTTGGTCCAGATAGTAGGTAAGAAAGCCATGGAACCACTCCTCAGGAAAACAAATATAGCTGGTGAAAATTTAAAACAACAAAAACAACAACAAAACCAGACTCCGTATATAGGGACTGTGAATACTGGGGACCTGGTTGCTCTCATGCCAGTGTATTTGTAGGTCATAGATTCAATTCTCGTAAAGATAAGCCAAGAAGATGACATCCTGCTACCCATAAAACAGGGTGTCAGAGAAAAGTGAGGCTCTGTTCCCACCTCAAGCTCCAGAGCAATAGTTCAGAGATATTTCCCATTAGGAGATGCTAACTATCCATAGGTAAAGAGAGCTCCAGAGCTAGCCTCAAAGGAACTGACTTTATATGAAATAAAATGGGGTATTTCAAGCTTAAGTGTGCTCTTGAAAACAATGGAGATTTTGGTGGGAAGCAAATAAGAGGAGGCTGGTAGCTCCTCTTAGTTAATAGCCACAAGAAAAATCATAGGCTAACTAGTTCACTAGAAAGAGTCAGAAAAAGAATCAGCTAAAAGGAGCCCTCCTTCATTCATAACAAATTTTAAGTACTCACCTCAAAAATTACCCTCCAGGGGTTTAATTGTGCCAGACTGTGGAGCAACTTATGCAGCAGGGAATTTGTCAAAAACAATAGAGCAGTCTACTGGCAATTACTGAAAACCAACAGCTGGGTGTGATACCATACAGAAAGAAAAAGTAAAATGGCAGCAAATTCCACCTATATTAACAATAACATCAAATGTGAATGGATTAAACAAGTGAATCAAAAGACAGAGATTACCAGACTTGATAAAGAAACATAATCCAATTGCATATTGTCTACAAAAGACACATTTTAGATACAAAGACAAACAGGTTGAAAGTAAAAGGATAAAAATTGTTATACCATGCAAACACTAATCAAAAGAGAGCAGAAGCAGCTCTATAAATATTAGACAAACTAGACTTTTAAAAAATTATCACTATAGGCAAAGCAAGACATTTTATAATGATAAGAGTGTCAATTCACCAATAAAATATAACATTTATAACTATATATGCATCCAACAACCGAGTCCCACAATACATGAAGCAAATATGACAGAATTAAAAGGAGAAGTAGACAGTTCAATATCAGAGACTTTTGTACCCCTCTTCCAATAATGTTTAGAAAAAATAGGCAGAAGATCAAAAAGAAATAGAAAACATGAACAACATTTAAACCTTACAAACATCTATACAGCATTCCACTCAACAGCACCAGAATACACATTCTTCTCAGGTGCACATGAAACATTATCCATGATAAACTATATCTTTGCTTGGCCATAAAAATATTCAATAAGTGCAAAATATTGAAATCATAAGTATGCTTGTTAATCAAAATTCAGTGGAATTAGAAATCAGTAACAAAAAGAAATCTGGAAAATTCACAAATATGTGGACATTAAACAACAAACTCATAACCAATAGATGAAAGGGGAAATTATGAGGGACATTTTAAGGTACTTTAAAATGGATGAAAATATGACTTACCAAAGCCCATTTGAGGCAGTAACAGCAATGCTTATAGGGAAAGGTAGCGCTGTAAACACCCTTTATTAAAAACGAAAAGCTCTAAAATAAATCACCTAACTTTTTACTTTAAGAACTGGTGAAAAAAGAGAGGAAAAAAAGCAAACAGAAGAAAGTAGATAATAAAGATTACAGTGGAAATTATTGGAATAGAGGAAAAAAATAAACCCAAAAGTTGGTTCTCTGAAAAGATCAACAAAATTAACAAAACTGGGTGGGCCACGGTGGCTCAGCAGGTAAGAATGCTTGCCTGCCATGCCCGAGGACCCGGGTTCGATTCCTGGTGCCTGCCCATGTTAAAAAAAAAAAAAAAATTAACAAAACCTTTAGGTAGGCTGACTAAGGAAAAAAGAACAAGTCTCAAGAACAAAGATTCAAATTATTAAAACCAAGAATGAAAGAGGGAATTAACTACTGACCTTACCAAAATAATGATTATAACAGATAACATAAGCAATAATACAACAACAAGTTAGATAAACTAGATGAAATGGAAAGATTTCTAGAAAAATACAAGTTATAAAAACTGATCTCAAGAAGAAATAAAAAATCTGAACAGACCTATGGCAAGTATAGAGATTGAAGTAATAATCCAAAACCTTGGATCAGAAAGAAAATCCCAAGTCACAGACGGATTTGTTGGTAAATTCTACCAAATATTTACAGAAAATCAGTACCAATATTTCACACAAATAAATGAGAGCTAGCACTTCCAAACTCACTGTATGAGTCCAGTATCCTGATACCAAAACCAGAGATCACAAGAGACTAAATTTCAATATCTTTTATGCATGAAGTTGCAAAAATCATCCAAAACTGCTATCTGAACCTAGCAATTCATAAAGAAGATTATAAACCATGATTAGTGGGATTTATCCTAGGAATTCAAGTTTGATTTAATATCTGAAAATCAATTAATGCCATCAATTGATAGAATAGAGAACTAAAATCATATGATCACATAGATGCAGAGAAAACATTTGACAAAATTTACCTTCCATTTCATGATAAAAATGTCAATACACTACAGATAGTTTCTTAATTTCATAAGGAACATCAATGAAAATAAACTTTTAACATTATAGCTAAACATGGGGAATGCTTTCCCCCTTTAGATTAGGTAGATTTAAGCAATGATGTCTACTCTTGCATCTTCTATTCAACGTTGTACTGGTGATTCTAGCAAGAGCAATTATGCAAAAGAAAAAAATTACATACAAGGCATCCCTATTGGAAATGAAGACATAAAGCCCTCTATTTTCATCTGAAGTGATCATGTATGTAGGAAATTCTAATGAGTTCACCAAAAACTGTTAGAACTAATGAGTAAGTTCAGCAAGGTTGCAGAATACAAGATCGATATACAAAAATCAATTGCATTTATGTACACTTGCAATGAACAATCCAAACATTGTATTAAGAAAATCAAATTTAAACTAGCATTAGAAAGAATAAAATACTTAGGAATACATATAACATAAGAAGTGCAAAACTTACACAAAACACCATTGAAAGAAATTAAAGAAGTCAGAAATAAATGGAAGGACATTTATGTTCATGAATCAGGCAACTTAATATTGTTAAGGTGGTAGTACTTCCTGAAATTATCTAGAGATTGATTCAAAATCCCAACTAGTTTCTTTGTAGAAATTGACAAGCTGTTTCTAAAATTCATATTTAAATCCAATGGACCCAAGTAGCTAAGGCCATCATTATAAAGAGCAAAATTCAAGAACTTGGCCTTCCCAATTTCAAAAATTCAGTACAAAGTTAAAGAAATCAAGACAATGATTTTTAGAAAAATTATAGATGTGTACATGAATGAAACAGAATTAATAGTCCATAAATAAATCCAAATATTATGGTCAATTGCTTTTTCAACAAGGGTGCCAAGAATTTCAAGGGGAAAGAATAATCTTCAGAAAATGGTGCTGGCACTATCTAATTTAACCTGTCTGGTCAATTTATTTAAAACACATAATTACATGAGACTTAGAATAGAAAATGAGACCTTGTTATTCTGTATAGGTTAATGTAATATCCCAATATATTCCAGAGTATTTTGGGCAGAAAATAAAAAATATTTGCAAAGTCCCTTGAGGGTCTGGGAAATATGTGCAGCTATTAACCTCCCCACTTGGGGAATTCCTGATATTCTCTCAAGCGTTAGGGACTCCAAATTTAATAAGCCATGCCCTCGATGTTGAGTCTTGCCCTTAAGCTTTAGCAAAGCTAAGCCTATTTATAACTGTGTCTAAGAGTCACCCCCAGAGAACCTCTTTTGTTGCTCAGAGTGGCCTCTCTCTCCAGGTCAGTTGTTCAAATAAACTTGCTACCCTTCTTGCTAATGAATTGACTCCCAAGGGTATAAGTCTCTCTGGCAATCTGAGGCATGAATTACAGGGATGAGCCTGGCCCTGGCATCGTAGGATTGAGAATGCCTTTTTGGCCAAAAGGGGGAAGTAAATGAAAAATGAATAGATTTATTGATTAAGAGATTACAAATTGAGCCAAGAGGTTGTTATGGAGGTTACTGTTAGGCAAGCTTCAGCCAGCTATTGCAAAATTGCCACAGTATGCCAAGCCCCAACCAACTGATTCCTGAAAACCCTAAACAATTTCCTGGACTCTATCTATGATTTCATAAAAGCTTTTCTTAGTAAGTTATTTTTTCAGAACTTAAGGCCTCCAGGTTGTTCCTATGCCAGATAAACCCTGAAACCCAGAGACAGCAGTCTGTCCGAGAACATTAACCTGTTTCATTTCCTCTACCTGATAAGGTTGACACCCCTTTCCAGTATGAAGAAGTCAAAATGGTCATTGCCCAGATATTGCTGAGGACTGAGAAAGTGATCAAATGAGAGGGAGGAAGTGTAACTGAGATTATGACTACAACTCATTATATGGTTATTTATTTTTAGTTTCCAGTGTGTTAGAATGCTAACAGGAAATACCTGAAATAGTTGAACTGTATTCCAGTAGCCTTGATCTTTGATAATGATGGTATAACTATAGAACTTTCATCATGTGACTGTGTGATTGGAAAATTCCTGTGACTGACACTTCTTTTATCCAGTGTACAGGTAGATAAGTAATAAAATAAAGAAAAAAATAATTATAGGGGGAATAAAGGGTATATGATGTTTTGGGTTTTCTTTTTTCATTTTTATTTCTTTTTTTGGAGTAAAGACAATGTTATAAAATTGGTTTTGGTGATGAATGTCCAACTATATGATGATACTGTGAGCCACTGATTGCATGCTTTGAATGGATTACATGGTGTATGGATATATCTCAATAAAATTGCATTGAAAGATACAAAATCGGTGCTGGGACAACTGGATATCCACATACAAAAGAATGACGTTGTATCTTTCTCTCATACCACATAAAAAGAATTAACCATGTTTGAATCAAAGCTGAGATGTAAGAGATAAAACTTAGAAGTAACATGACCTTAGATTAGACACTAATTTCTTAGATATCACACCAAAATCATAAGAAATAAAGGGAAAGATAGATAAACTGACCTTCATTAGAATTTAAATATTTTGCACTTCAAATGACACCATCAAGAATGCAAAAAAAAAAAGGATGGGAGAAAAATTTTGCAAGTAACATACTTGAAAAGGGACTTATATCTAGAATATAAAAATAACACAACTAAACAATAAAAAGACAAATAACCCAATTTTAAAAATGAGCAAAGTATATGAATAGACATTTCTTCAAAGAAGATATGCAAAAACCAATAGCACATGAAAAGATACTCCATGTCGTTAGTCTTCAGGACAAAGCAAATCAAAACCAAAGTGTGATATCACTTCACATTTGCCAGGATGGCTATAATCAAACATCCAGTGAATAAGCACTGACAAGGATGTGGCCAAATCAGAACCCTCACCCTGATGTTGGGAATGTAAAATAGTGCAGGTGCTTCAGAAGACAGTCTCGCAGCTTGGCCAAATGTTACCCCTAGGGACATACCCAGAAATGAAAACACGTCAACATAAAAATATGTGCATGAATGTTCATAGCAACATTATTCAAAATAATCAAAAGGCAGAAACAACTCAAATGTCATCAACTTATGAATGGATAAATAAAATGTGGCATGTGCATATGTTGGGGATTGAATTATGTCCCCGGCAAAAGACATGTTCAGGTCTCAACCTCTGGTCCTGGGGGTGTGGACCCCTTTTAAAAAGGATCTCTTGAGCATGTTTCTTTTGTTAAGGTGTGGCCTAACTGAATCAGGTTGGGCTTGATCAGATAACTAGGCTCCTTTATAAACAAATGAAATTCAGACACAGAGAGAGAAGCCACAAGGAGCAGCCAGAAGCTGGAAGACAAAGGCACCACCATGTGCCCTGCCATGTGATGGAAAAGTCAACATTCTCCAAAGACTGCTGCCAACCAGAAGATGCTGGCCGCTCAGAGGGACAAGCCACTTAGCCTCTGAAACCATGAGCCAACAAATTCCCATTGTTTAAGCCAACACATTATATGGTATTTGTTCTAGCAGCCAGGAAACTAAAACATCATACAATGGAATATTATTTGGCAATAACAAGATATGACAGATGAATACACATTACAACATAGATGAACCTTGAAAACATTATGCTAAATGAAAAAAATTCGTCAAAAAAACCCACACTGAATGATCCATTTATGCAACATTCCAGAATAGGAAAATCGCTAGCAACAGAAAACGAAGCAGTGGTTACCTATGGCTGGGTGGGCAGAGGCTGGGACGATGACAATGTTCTAAAATTGATTATGGTGTCCCTCGTATGACTCAATACACCCGACACCACTGCGTTGTACACTTCAAATTTATGGTATATGAGGTATAGTTCAATAAAGCTGTTACTATAAGGAAAGAGTAAATATTATGGAATTTCACCTGCCCTTTCAAATCCTTCAACCCCTTCCTCTTTTCCTTCACTTCCTCTTCTGCCACCAAACTCACCAAATGAAATTATAATACATTATAATAGCATTTTCAACCCATTGTCCAGTGTGTGGAAATTATATTCTAACAAAGGCTTATGGGGTTATACCCTTTGAAAAGTAGTTATATTTTAAGAGGGGTTGTGAAAAAGTAGAAAACTTCACAAGCCTATTGTAGTTATATTTTAAGAGAGGATTTTGAAAAAGTAGAAAACTTCACAAGCCTATTTCTGCGTATTTAACTATAGGTAAACCACTATTGGACTGATAGTAGAAATAGGAAATAAAAGGTCTTTCAATCATTTATTTATTTGTTTTTGGCATAGGCAGGCACCAGGAATTGAATCCCGGTCTTTGGCATGGTAGGTGAGAATTCTGCCACTGAACCGTCATCATCACACTGCCCCCAATCGTTCACTTTGAGGTCAACTATTTTCCAGAAGAAAATGAAACCAGGTCTCTCTCACTAGATTCCCTGGGTTGTTTTCGGTGGTGTCACTTTAACCCCAGTTGGGGTTTCTGGAATGCTGCTGGCTTGTCTACCTTGACTTGAATTGTGCCCAATGGCACTAACGAGCCAGGCTTGGGCTTGGGTCAATCTCAGCATCTGTGAAGTCAGCCCCTCTTGACTTTGTTTGGCCCGTCACCTGGGAGGACATTTGGTTTGCTCCCATAGCCATTTCTCCCTGTACCTGGTGTTTCAGAAGGAGAAAACACACATTTGTGAGTCAGGAACATGGCAGACCTGGGACCTGGGGTCAACTCCAGAGGTAATCCTGGCCTCTAGGTTTACAATGTCTTAACTTCAGGCTTCTCTGCGTTTTAATGTACCAAGGCACTGTTACAGGACACAAGCTGTGGATTCTTGTCCATGTACTCAAATGACCAATTCCTGAGACACAAGTGTTTCAAAGAGAGAAAGTTTATTATTAGTGCAAAGTAAGAGATCAGATGGCCTATCAACCCCCAAATCTGTCTCCCCCAGCTGCCGTAATTCTGATAGTTTTATAGCATCAAAAGATGGGCAAGTTTTAGAATAATGAGCATGATGACCCCAGATGATGTAATAAAAGTTGACTCAATTATTGGACATGTGCAGATTAATTACATGCTTAGTCACAGAACATATATAAGAAAGTGGCAGCCTTAATATTATGATGGGTGTGATTTTTTATATCATAATGAACTATAGGTGACTTATAAGTTAAAGTTTAAGCTATGTCAGTTGGGCCCATTTTGTGCATGTCAGGTGGGCCCATTTTGGTTAGGCCCAGTTTCAGTTATCAAGATAACTTTGGACTTGGGGGGCGTAAATCTGGGCTGACTCAAGACCTTCATTAATAAACATTAGGGGCTGACTTTAGTGCTTATAAAACCCTGAAGTCAAAAAACTTTATAAGTGGGTATAAATGAAGGTTAGTCACAGGGTTATGATAATCACCAGGGCACACAAGATAAAGGCTACACAATCATTATTAGAGATCAATGTAGCTGGATTGCAGTTCAGATATTTTAGGTATTTCTCTCTGTCTAACTTAGAAAGCAAAAGGAAACATCTATATAATGATTTGAAAGCCACAATCATTTGTTAATTCCTAACTTTGTAGTTTCAGCACCTTGACCAGACTGAGGTCAAAAATGAAGATGAAAAGATAGGAAAACCTTCTTTGTATTCGTTCTGTGTGGGCTTTGTTTTGTTGTGTTTTGTTTTTTTTTGAGTACTTCAAAAACCAAATGCTCAAACAACTTCTAAACAAATCTGTTAAGTTTCTGCAACTTCAATTCTTTATTTGACCTGATTGCTACCCATCATTTGCTTCCTGAGAACTCTTGCTTGCTGTTTCAATTCATGCAAATCTTTGACTGGGCTCTGGATTCAACTGCCTAATGAGCCCATATAGAAAAGGAAGACAGCAAAGCACTGGCAACTATTCTTTTCTCATTCTCAGGTGCGTAACAAGTAATGGAGAAACCCAGCAGCAAAGAATTCATTTTCCCTGTTGCCAGACAAGCCGAGTCAGTGAAGGAAGGTTTGTGGATTTTAAATAAAACACCATAGACCTGAAGTGCCGTGTTTGACACACTCAAGGTCGTGGTCTCTTCCAAAATGCCAGGGACTTCCTCAAGGTTGGCCCTTGCTTGACCTGTGGCTGACACGCTGGGCCTCCTCTGATCAGATTCTCCCAGAATGCAGAATGACTGGGACACTTCAAGGGGAAAATAAAACAAAATGAAACACAATACTAAACCATTTAGATGTTTATGGGGCTTATCATCTCGAAACTTTTCCCAGATGGTAAAACAGTTATTACAAATAGAATGTACAAATACATCCTAGCAACACAGTTGAAAACCAGTTAAAGCTGTGTGCTGAAGCATAACTTTGGTTTAAGGAAACTCATTTTCTTCCTTCATAATGATGGAGGATGTGGCATAGCAGCTCATTTGCTTGGCAGAGAAGGTTTTATTTTTATATACTATGTGTAGTCTCAAAAATATATAAATATAGCTTTCTGGAGGAGAGTTTTTAGAGCATCAGGCCTGCTGAAACTGGCAGTTTCTCCTCAATTTTCTTGGAAGAAAACAGACATTTGATTTATACTCGTACCCTTCCGTGGATCATAGTTACTTTGCTGAATTTCACTTAGTTCTTTGTGCTTGTGTCACCCTCTCATGCACCTCAGGTGCATTTTCATTTCCTGCAAGGGGTTCCATGGATCTGAAGGCATTTTCTCTGGCTGATGGTAAGGCTGCTGTCTGACCTTGAGCTCCTGTAAACGAGACATTGGGATTTAAGAGATGATTTCAATCACTGAATTATTGTATAGATGTTTCCTTTTATTTTTTGTTCTATTTACAGTAGACAGAGGAAACACTTGAAATCTTTGAATTGTAATCTAGCTGCCCTGATCTCTGACAGTGATTGTATAGCCTTTATTTTGTGCCCCTGTGATTGTAAAAATCTTGCAACTTACCTTCATTTGTACCCATTTATCCTATTTTTCGACTTTAGAGTCTTGGTATCACTAAAGACAGCCCCTAATATTTATTAATGAAGGGTCATGGGTAAACCCAGAACTAACCCACCCCAAGTCCAAAGTTATCTCGATAACTGAAACTGGATCTAACTAAAGTGGGCCTGCCTGATACATGCAGTAGCTTAGATCTTACCCTGTAAGTCACTTATAACTCATTATAATATTAAAAATCATACCCATCATCATCTTAAGGCTACCATTTTCTTACATACATTGTGTGACTGAGCATGTAATCAATCTGTGCATGCTTAATACTTAGATCACCTCTAATTACATCATTTGCAACTGTCATGCTCATTGTCCTAAAACCTGCCCATCTATTGATGTTATAAAACTATCAGAATTACTGCAGTCCAGGAGACAGATTTTTGGGCTCCTTCACCCTAGTAATAAATTTTCTCTCTCTTTGAGACCCCAGTGCATCAGGAATTAAGTGCATGGACTAGAATCCACTGCCTTTGTCTGGTAACACCACCATAGAGGGACAAGGGGAGCCCAACCAAGCCCAGGACCGTGGGGACCTGCAAAGAGTTAAAAGGTCTGGAATGAAATTTCAGTGCCAAGTTCATCTGCACCTCTTTTGCTTTTTCTATGATTGCGTTGCCACAGGGCTATATAATGTCAGTCTTATTACCCGATGGAAAGTTGGGTTCTCTATAACGATCCCCAGTATTCACATTGAATTTTTCATCTCTGCTAATACTAGATTAATAATTACCAAAAGCACAAAGGAAAATAATAATGAATATGAATATTGCATCGACAATATTCAAAGTAACATATGTAAAATGTGTATTCACAATAATTTTAATCCATCTCTACAGTGATGATTTGGAAATTTCCAACTAGAATCACACCTTCAGTCTCCAGGGGGATTGTGATTCCTCCAAAAAAGCTCCTTTCATCAGAGAAGTACCTGAAAGAGGGGATGTTGATGTGATTAATGGAATGGAACAGTGTTTCCATCTCAATGTATAGAGTTGAATTACGAATTGATGAGTCCAAAACACTGTCACATATGACAGCCTGAGGAAGCCTGTCTGATTGGAATATTGTGAGTCATCTCTCTTCCTTACAGAGGAGACATGCTAAATATTTGAAAAATTAGCAGTTCCATAATTGGTGAATTTTAGTGGGGTGGCACATAGCTTCCCTGCAAAGAAATATCTCTATAGTCTTCCACCACAAATTTGTCCATCAGTGACAGCCTCACCCCAAGACCTGCCCTCTGATTGAAAAACCAGTATTTGAATCTGAATTTTCCAAATTTCTGAATTTTATCTGCTCTATTTTTATATTATTAAATTTTCCACATTTTCCAGTGTGCATCTTTTTCAACTCATCATAAATCTGTCAAAAATGCAGTTGTGTAAGTCTTGCAACACAGCTGTCAAAACCCCTTCAAGAGATGTTCTTAGCAATTATTTCCTGCCCAAGAAGTACAGGCAAGCAGGAGAAAGTGGTACTGGCTTGGGCATTATACTGCCATTGGTCCAATGATACCTCCCAGCCAGGGGCCACAGGGGGTGACCACGGGAGTGTGCACAGCCTGGTACTCACTGCTAACGCTGGGCAACCCAACAATTGGAGCTCCTGGAGTCCAGTCTCTCCTTCAATCATCTCTGACTTACAACTTAGGAAGCAGGCTCTGAAAGAGCAAGGGACATGATTGAGGGCATGAGGTGAGTGCAGCAGGCATGGGTGCAGAAGTCTAGATCAACTCTTCTGAATCCATGCTCATACCTTCACTGTTAGTGTTCTGAGAAAGGTCAAAGCTTCTTACAGCCCACATTTCAGCTGTCATCATAGAAAGCTTGACCAAACATCCCTGGTTCAATCAAGACCTGGTGTGGTGGTCTTCCTTCTCCAATTATACTCCCAGGGAGATGCAATTAGAATGTATAAATGGAAGATTCCCAAAGCATATCCCCTATCTGAACTCCCCTCCCATCCAGGATAGATACTCCTAAAAGTCCATATTAGAGAGACATTTATTTGAGACGGCTGCATCTGACTCAAAGTATAATTTCTTCAATCCATGTTCTGTAACAGGGCAATCGGTAGAAACACAAGTTCTGTGGAGAACTACGTTTTTTTAAACAGAGATGAGAAAGCAGGGAGGGGTCAAGCACAAGACTCTGAATTGTCTCATTAGAATATTACATCATTAGATACATGACATCATTCTTCCCCATAGCGTTTAATATCTTACAAAATCCACAATCTTTATTTACTTAAATTTTAGCTAAACTATTCTATTTTTGCATTTCATAAAGAAATATCACATACCTGCTTCTTTGAAGTCCCACACCTTCAGATTTCCTTTTGATTTTTAATTAATATATATTACATATTCACATACATGCAACCATCCATAGTGCACAATACATGGTTCACAGTGTCATCACACAACTGTGAATCCATTATCACAATCACCTTTTTTTTCTTTTCTGTGAAAAACAAATACACTTAGCCCTGCTAAGTGTCCAGGACCTCATGCATTGATGAACTTTTCCTGCGTTGTCATCTCCTCCCCTGGACTTCTGTCCTTACTGCCTGCCAGGAGAGCTGGTGTGTGGTAACAACTCACTCCAAGCTGTCTTTCCCTCTCTTCTTCTTTGTAACCATGTTTTTTTTATTTTCTTTAATGCATTTTTTTCTCCCCTTCCTCCTCTACACCAGCTCCCTTTTCACTCCCACATTGCTCTACTTACTGTTTCTAATAATGAGAACTCCAGAAACACCGCCTGTTCTCATTCTGGACAGACTATCAGATAAACTGTCTATCTGTGTTTTTAGGTCTAGTGATTCTGAAGTAGCAGGAAATGAAGATGGGAAACAAAGGTTCAGCTGATGTGGGAGAAGGGGTTATGTCTCCTCTCTCTTTCTCTTTCTCCCTCTCTTTTTTCAAAACAAAACAAAGAAAGAGAAATTCTGCTGTGCAACTAAGTGATAAGATATTTACTATTCTATTGTAAACAGGCACCATCAAGCTAAGCACTATTAGAATATTAAAATTGTCAATAGCAGCAAAGCCTCAAGTATTATTTAAAATATCCTTACCTAACAATTGATCCCAAATAACACAGATTCCTTCAGGGATGCCAGATCTCCCAAATGCTGCAGTCCTAACCAAAAGAGAGAATGAATCAAAGACTCCCTTTTGGAATATATATATCTTTTCACAGGGAAAATTAAAAATAATTCAACATTATTATAGTTCATTTCTGGCACTAGACCACCGTGAGAATAGAGAAAATGTGACTCCCATAGGATATGATTCAAAATCACATTTTTTTTTATAATCTAAATTTAAATTGATTATCTTTCATGGGAAATTCCCTTCTTCAGAATGCCTGATTAGATAAAATTCAAGTGTGTATATGAATTAATAGTACATATTTTAGTGATGACACTGGCAGGAAAAGGAATGTACTTCAGTGGTTTAAACCAAGAGTCTGTCTGCAAAGAAGGGGCAATATGAAAAAGTAGGAGGGAGGATGAGAGAACAAACAGAGCATTTCGAGGCACTGCAGATTAGCAAGAACAGGAGGCTATTATTATTTTGGAGGAAAGAGCCTATGAGAGTCCAGAAAGACTCTGAATTCTGGAGGAAGAACCACCCAGAAGAAGCTGCAGAGGCATCTCCTGCCTGTGATGCAAGGCTGAAACCTAGAGGAAGCAGGGAAAGGGCAGGGGACTCGCCGCCTTCCAACAAGGATGCAGGGCAGGGAACTCAAGGGATGTGGCCTGCAAGGGTGAGCCCCTGAGCAAAAGCAGGGCAGACAGGCCAGAAAACACATCTGAGAGTGGATGTGGGGAGGCCAGTGGAATGACCAGCACCCAGAACTACTCATTTCCTTTAAAGTTTTTGTATTTCTTTTTGGACAATTACCTTAAGGCACCTGGCACTGAACTGTGATACATCTTACTTCCTTTGCTAGCCTGTTATTGATTTGCTACAAGTTTATTGGTCTGGGATGGAAAATGCCGGTTGTTACTAGTGTTTTATACTCAGCATCCAAACCCAGCCTCGTTCTGGTTAAGTTTCTTGGTTGTAATTCAATGTCTCCACTCCATGGAAAATTGAACCCAGATTAGTTTGTTGTAATGTGGATAAGATCTACGGGGCAAAATGTAATAGTTGTCCTGGTTTATCATCAAGTAACTAAGTGATGTTAGATATGGGTCCCTAAAACTCATTTCTCTGATATAAAATAGTTGATCTTTCAAGTTTATGTCATGCCCTTCCCCACAAAGCATATGTGGGAATCATATGAACCATCATTTAAAAAGTTGCAGATGCTAAACTAGATGAAGGATTAGGAGATGGATGAACAAAAGACCGTTTCTCTCCTCAGGGGTATCCAGATTATTTTCAGTTCCAGGTAAGGTTTATTAATAAAAGTTCAAACTCTAAAATCACCTTAATTTCCAAATGCAAAACCTGCTGTGCTTCATTATAAAAGGAAACAGAGAGCATAGCCCATAAGAAGTATCCATCTGAACCATGTCACGACAGTCTTATCCCAGCTTCCTTTTTTACAGCTAAACAAAGAGTTATTCAGTATGGCATAGGGCATGAATTGAAAGAAAGGCATAAATTGTTTTTAAGTGCCTCCTCTCACTCTAAACCCTGCTCTTGCAAATACCAGAGCGATAGGGAACTGCTGTGCTCTCAGTAACTTGTTTGTTCTCCTCGCATGCTCTCCATCTGGGAGTGAAGTTGGGCGGCTTCCTATCAGATCTAGGAGAAATTAAATGTGGTTGTGTTTGACTTTGAAAAAAGTATTTGATAAACATATGCTTATTTTTATTGTAAAATTACATGTGTCAAGTTACTGAATAGTGAACTTTGGATTCAGCGTGTACTGTATGCTGAGGAAATTTATTTCTTCTAGGAATGCATTATTTTAAGCACTTCTGCTATCTGTATGCTCAAGAAGCTCCTGCAAGCTCTGGATCTCATACATACGATGACTCTAAATTCTAGAAGAAGCTCAACATAGAAACTAATGTGAAGACCCTGGAGAGTGAAGAAAAGCAGGCAGATTGTAGAGGGGGAGGATATTGCCAGCATCACACTTACTGGGAAAGTGCTGAACTCTTTCTCCTAACATTGGAAAGACAATGAGCTCTACTCTCAACACTTGTATTCCACATCCTACTGAATATCCTATCCACCGCAAAGAAGTAAGAATAATAATCAAACAGCATAGAGAGAGAAAAGAAATGAGTACAACAATCCCTGTTTTCAGATAAATCATTGTTCATATAGAAAATTCACTAATAAGTGAATTTAGCAAGATCACAGGACATAGGATAATAAGCAAAATTATTTTATCTTCATTTAGTAGTTGTAAAAAAATAGAAAATTAAAATTTAAATATGCTTATAAAAATAGAAAATTTAAATTTAAATATATTTATAATAGCACCAAAGGCATTACATACTTGGGAATATATAGAACTCAAAATGTGCAAGACCTTTTTGCTGAAAAAAGGCAAAACAATTATAAGACATATTTAAAAATACCTAAATAAGCAGAGACACATACAATGCTTATGGATCAGAAGACTCAATATTTTTAAGATACAATTATCCCCAAATGGATGTATAAATTCAATGCAATCTCAATCAACATTTCAGTGGGCATTTTTTAGAAATTTACAAGATGATTCTAATATTTATATGGAAATACAAAGGACCTAGACTAGTCATAAAAATTGTGAAAGAAAATAACAAAGCTGGATGACTTAAATGACCTGGTTTCAGGATTTACTAACGCTATAGCAATCCCAAACTGTATGGAATTTGTTGAACATAGTTTCCCTGTTGAGTGGCCTTTCAGGACTGCTTCATAGACATTTTAGCCTTTGGGTTTTGTTTGAGCTTGGCCATTGGCAGGCGTCTTCAGGGGATCAGAGGAACGGGAGAAGAGTGAGGTCCTGAGGTTGGTTATTTCTTTGGCATCCTTCCTGCTGGGCATGACCAAGTGCCTCCACTGATGACCACAGCTTCTCTCTGCCTACCCTTTGGCACAGTTCCAGCACCCTCTCTGGGTTCCAGTAATCACATCCCCCCTTGCTTCTTGGCTCACCTCTGTTTCCCTATCCCAAGTTAGTTTGTTACATGTAGGTATTTTTCTTAATCCTGGCCTCAACCCAGTTCTTCATTATATTCTCTCCTATAGTCCCTTTGGCTGAGCCATCTTCTTGCCTGAGAGACTGATATAATTATGGAAGGATGTTGCTTTTTTTTTTTTATGCTGTATGGTGGGGGTCACATTTCATTCTTTTCCATGTGAGTATCCGTTACTGCAGCACCATTTGTTGAATTTTTGTTTTTGTTTGTTTTTTCTTTCTTTTTGTTTTGCTTGTTTGTTTGTTTTTGGGAAGTACATGGGTCAGGACTCAAACCTGGGTCTCCCGCATGGCAGACGAGAATTCTACCACTGAACTATCCTCACAACCCCCTTGTTGCTTTTTATTCTAAATGTAATAAGAAGATTTTGGAGGGCATACGGCAAGGGAATAATATAATCTAACATAGTTTTTTGTTTTTACATGGGCAGGCACCGGGAATCAAACCTGGGTCTCTGGCATGGCAGGAGAGAATTTTGTCTCTGAGCAACCATTGCACCACTCTCTAACATAGTTTTAAAAGGTCACTTTGACTACTCTATGGGAACTAGTCTGCAGAACTAGGTAGGAGACATGTTACATTAGTACTGGTATACTGCATGTAATACACACAGGGTTGGTGGACTGTGTTTGTTTGGTAACAGTACAGGTGGTAAAAGCAGCCATATTTGTATAGGTTTTGAAGGTGGAGTAAACAAAATTTGCTGATAGATTGGACATAGGTTATCAGGAGTTAGAGATGTCACCCTGATACTTGTCCAAACAATTGGATAAATGGAAATATCTTGGGAAGCTGAGGGGATTCTGGGAAGAAATATTAAGACTTTTTTTCTGGACATTTTTAATTGAATATTCTTTTTAGAATCCAAGTGGTGACGTCAGGGGACTGTAGCTCAGGACAGAAGACATGCATTAGAGAGTCCTCCATTTGCCTGTGGCATTTAAATAGTGGGACGAGACAAGGTCACCTAGGGAGCAACAGAAGAAGAGAGGTCTGAAGGAAAACCCTAAGGGATCCCAGAATGTAGAGGTGGGAGAAAAGAGATTAAGAAAAAAGAACAGTCTGAAAAAGAGCCTGAAATGAGCTAGGAAGAATACCATGAGTTTCATTATTCTGGTGCTTAAGGACAGAGTACTTCTTGTCTGCAAAATGAGGGGTGGCAATGCAGTTTCGACTCTCAAAATTTACATAAAGCAATTCCAGAATAGCACTCCAATGCATCCTCCTTAAAATAGCTCAGCACATATGTGAGCACGGGCATGCACTCACATCACATTCACACAAGTATTCACAGACACACTATGATCAACATGTGTATGCCTATTTCTCTACTGCCAGTCATATGGATATGAAAACAGGATTATTGGCAGCCTATTATAAAAATAATATACTTTTCTGGAAGATCAATTTGATGTTTCAATTATTTATAAAAGCTCAACCAAACATATTAGTATTGAATATTTTGACCAGGTCTTTTATCCTATGGTCTCACTGAGATTCCAGGAATCAGCTGCTCAAGCACAATGACATAAAATGAGAAAAGACAACAAAACAAAAGTGTAAATGAGATCCTACATCGTTGGACAGTGTATAAGTTGTCAATTGCCACATAGCAAATTGCCCTGAAACTTAAACAAACAAACCTATTTATTATTTGGCAATTTCTATAAATCAAGAATTTGGATGCACCTTAGCTGGGTGCCTCTAGTCTCTTAAAATACTGTAGCCAAGGCTAGACTAGAGGAGGGTCCCCTTCTAAGCCCCTCACATAGCTATTCCTGGTCTCAGATTCTCACTGGCCATTGGTCAGAGACAGCAGTGCCTTGTCCATGAGCCTCTCCACAGGGCATCTGACAACACTGGCAGTGCATGAGAGAGGGTGCCCATGATGGAAGCCAGTATTTTCATAGCCTAATCTCAGAAGTGACATCCCAACACTTCAGACTATCCTGTTCATTAGAAATAAATTGTTTAAGTCCAGCCCACACTAAATGGCTAGATACCAGGAAGGGGCCATAGGAACCATCTGAGAGGCTGCCTCAAACAGATATTCCACAGAACTGCATTTCCTGACACAGTTCTACAGGCCCATGTGTATTTAATAAGGAATTTGAAAATAATTTTGGAGATTCTGCAAGAATTTTTCAGGTTCCATGCTGTACACGTCCGGAAATTGGCAGACAATTGGGAAACGATTATGCTTTATTCCCTACTGCAGTGATCTCTTCCTACACCTCAGCTCAGTGCAGCACATTTCAACTGAACAGCAGCCTCCTAGCAGGGAGCAGTGACTTGGCAGTGTCGGTTATTTTAATGAACACTTTAAACTAAGTCTTCACCATCTGTTCTGTTTCCTAATTACAAACCTCCACTCATTTGCAGTTGCATCATTAAAAGTGAGATTCTGGTGAAGTGCCTAAATGCACGTCTAGCTTGTCTTCTTGAGTCTATACTAATTTTCTCAGTTGTTATATCCTTGAGTCCAAGGTGTCTCATTTGCGATGAAGAAACAAAAAGGAAAATGACTGTCTATACAGTACTCAAATGTATAAGGAATCGTGTCTTGAGTCCTCTCTCTCTGTTTATCTCTATCTCCTCTTCCCTCCCTCCCTCTAATTCTCCTATTGAAAACAGGAATTTTCCTTAAGGAGGATCTTACATTTTGAATTCCCCAAATGTTTTTGGTAATTTTAGCTTGCTTTAGGGATAAGGGGAGGATTTAAGTGAAGTCCTTTAAGCAGGAATTAAACTCATTTGCACAGTTTTGACCTACAGCTCTAACCTGTGAATATGAGGCCTTTTGCAGGGTTTAACTCTTCAAATATTGTTACTTCTTCGCTTCCCCTCCCTATGGAATTATTTATCAAGATGAACTTTAAGCCAAGGCAAAGATATCAAGACATACAGTCTTAAAAATAATCTTCTCCTATTCAAAGGATAGAGGCCAGTTTCTCATCTCAAAGGGCACTAGAATTCAAGAGTGTGGATGCTGATCATTCGAAAGACCATGGATGTGGTTATATAGGTGAATAGACAGCATTGCAACCTTTCTAGAAAATAACAGCTTGTCATTTTCCAGCAACAGTTCCCAGCCACTTTGACAGTATAAGAAGGGTCTTTTCAGCCAATGTAACTTCACTTTAATTCAAGGGAAGAATGCCTAAGGGGCCAGTGACCATAGGGCCTGCTCATTGAGGTGGTTTTGTTGAAGACATGGCAGATGTGTGATAGTGCCTTAGAGACTGAAATCACACTCCCTAAATGCTTTTTGTTAAATTAGCAGACATTTCGATTGGTAGACAGGCAGACAAGCTAGCAGGTATGCATAGCAGACCAATGAGTCTGGGTATGTCTAGATTGTTTGGGGTCACAGGTGTGATAAAATCCTGGGGGTAGGATTTGGCTCCAGGAACCAGACTTGCAGCAGACCCCAGAGCAATGCAAGAATGGACAGAGAGCACTGGGGAGAAGCAAAGATGCCTTGGGTTTCTCTGCAGGCCCGAGGCTCTGATTATGATCAAATATTTTGGCCTGGCATTTAGGAGTGGTTTTCATAAATTCCTCACACACGACCTTGGTATTTGTCTGAGGATGGCCTGTCTCCTGACACAGGAGACCGTGTCCTGGTTTCCTCGGTACTGGGTGTTTTGCCTAAAAGTACCTACAGCATGATCGGGTCTCCATGAACCTAGTTTTTCTAATCGTGCACATGAGATGAGATTCCGTGTAATTTCAGCAGTGTTTAATTGTATTAAAGCCTATAAAAAATGTATAGTTTCATAAATACTGCTGTTATAGGCTTTTAAATTTCCTGTCAGTATAACACACTTGGTTTCTAAAACATAAGCATTGGCATGCAGTTGAAACCTGAGAAACACTGCAATTGCGAGGGCAAGTAAATCAAGAGATGTTTTAAGGGCAGGATGTTCCAGAGAGAGAATTTATTGAATGATGTTAGCTAAAGGTAAAGGACTTCTTATTTGAGGAAAGCTAGGTTAATTTGATGAATATCTTAAAGTGCTGACTGTTGATTTTTCCCTATTCTGGGTGCTAGGAGACATTTCTACCCCTGAGGCATTTACCTTCTTGCTGTATAAATTGTTCCCCCCCCCATACTCAAATGTCAGGGGAACAGTGCTCAAGAGTATGGAACCTGGAGCCAAAGGACAAATAATAAGTATTTTAGTTTGTAAGTTGCTGGAATGAAATGGAATGGCTTTTTGAAAGGAGAATTTATTAAGTTGAAAGTTTATAGTTCTAAGGTCATGAAAATGTCCAAACTAAGTTATCCAGGAAAGATACCTCAGTTCAAGAAGGCCAATGGCATTCAGGATTTCTCTCTCAGCTGGAAAAGCACATGGCAATGCCTTCCAGCTTTCTCTCCAGGCTTCATGAATGGCTACCCCATGGTGTGCATTTCCAAAGGTTTCTGGTTCTGTGGGTCTGGTAGCTGTAACACTTTTAACAAAAGGGCTCCTTCTTTTTTTTTTTTTTTTTTTTTTTTTTTTAAAGAGAGAGGGAGGAAGGGAAGGAAAGACAGAGAGAAGGAAGGAAGGAAGGAAGAAAGGGAAACATCTTTAAACATTTTCTTGTTTTATTGTATTTTGTTTGCTTGTTTGTTTTTTACATGGGCTGGGGCCGGGAATCGAACCGAGGTCCTCCGGCATGGCAGGCAAGCACTTTGCCCGCTGAGCCACCGCGGCCCAGGGCTCCTTCTTAAAGGGCTCCAGTAAGCAACTCCACCTTGCATGCATGGAGACACATCTCCATGGAAACCATCTAATCAAAAGTTGCCACCCACAATTTGTTGGAACACATCTCCATGGAAACAATAAAAAGATCCCACCCAGCAATATCTAATGAGGATTGAAAGACATGGCTTTTCTGGGGTACATAACAGCTTCAAATTGGCACAATAAGCATGACAAAAATTCAGAGTGGAGAGATCACAGGTGAGCACAGGTTTCAAAATAGAAATTATTAACAGAAAATAAGCTAAGAATGATGGGGAAAGTATGCATGAAGATCTGCTGATAAAACCTGCTGAATTCTTTTTGAGAAAATATTATTTTAATCAGTTTTTTGAATGAGAATAGTCAATGTTCTTAGTACAACTTTTTCCCTAAGTATTTGCTTGTCCAGGCTATCACACCTTTGAAGATATGGTGGCTGGTTTAAGACTTCTCAGTTACTTTTATTTATTCATTTTTATTTGTTCATTTATTTATTTATTTTTGTGGAGGGAATTGTAGCTTTACAGAAAAATTGTGCATAAAATAGAGTTTTGGAGCTCTGATGTAGACTGCTTTAGGAGGAGACAAAAGAGCTGCTGGATATCTGGATTTTGGGGGCTGGTTTTCAGGACTTGAGAATTCCATACCACAGGCAATTTGCTAAGGTCGTCCAGCCTGTAAGACAGAGAGGACAGGCATGGAGAAGTTCTGCCCATGATAAAGCATGTATAAAAGCCAACTGCTATTAGAGCTGACCCTTATGGAGTCTGTAAGAGTGTTCAGAAGGCTCTACTTGAGTACATTCAAACTGACCAGGGTATCCTGTCCAATTGTATCTGATAACAACATGAGATCAGTGATATGAAGGCAGGGAGTGTCTCTGATAGGAGATGCTGAGGGGTATATTTACATCTGTGAATGACCACCAGTGCCTGTGTTGTCATCCTTTCTAGCCACATGGTGTTTACCGGTGTCTAAGGAAAATCCCTCAAGCTTAATAACGATTGCCAAGATTATTACCCAACCCCTCCCTCATTGAAGTCTGTCTTCACTTGAAGGCAACGATTGGTTCCTGCTCCTAACCCTGTTGTGTTCATGGTGAGAAAACTCCCAGGCACATCTTCTCCATCATCTGCTGCATCAAATCCTGACCATGATTTCTTCTTTCGCTTCATGTTCGTGTAGCATCCTAGGCCTGGGACAGGTCCCTGAATCCCACGAACTTGCCACCTTCTGCCTTGTCATGAATCACAGAAGCTCAGCTAGAGCCATCTGAGGATCCCCAGCCACTCCAGGCTGGGACACAAATGGCTCTGTGGTCAATGCAGGAATGAAATATACTCCAAGATTTTCTGGAAGGTTCTGAGGGCTGTTCACTGTATTCATCCTTCAATCCAGCCAGCCCCAGGTGGCACCTGTCTGTCACCACCAGAGCCCCTGCTGGCCTTGACCCTGCGGGTCAGACTGCCCAATCTCATGCAGCTAGAGCTGGTCTTCCTGACCGCATGCCCAAGCCTTTGGGGTGACTAAGTGCCTTCCTGAAGCTAGAAATGGGGAACTCTGATGGGAGTCTGCCTTCTCTCTACTGGAGTGTCACCATTCAATTTTGAGTGAATGGCTCTTCCAGTGTTTACTTCTGATCTACCGCTACATGACACCACCAAGCAGCTCCGTGTAGCTGCAGCCTGGGAAGGTGTCAGATCCTTCGCTGCTTGGAATCACCCTCCCTCAGCCTGAGACTTTGTTCCAGTACAAAGGACCATGTTGTAGAGAACCAAGAGCAGGGCCCTCTCCCCAAGGCATTGTGCTGTTTTCAAACGCTGGAGAACACCCTGCCATTTCATAGTTAAGTGCAAAGCTCACAGCAGCGCCAAGAGTGCCTTTAAAAATGCACAAATCATTGAGCTGTTGGACTTTTCCATTTACTTTTACTTAGGCATGCTTCCCCCAAAACAATTTTTTTATTTTAAATACAATTATCTCCACAATAATTACCCCAAGAGAGCTCCAAAAAACATCCATATTCTTTAGTGATAAGAGAAAATTTTAGGATGCAAGCAAGATTGCAATGATTCATTTACCCTTTAAATGGCAGAAGAAAATAACCCTTATTTTCTTTGTTGCACATGAATTGCCTTCTTAGCAATAAATCACTCACTCAGTAAAAGATAAACATTTCATTACTATTACATGTAAGGCTAAAGTAGAAAATACTTACTATCAATTTTCTGCAATGTAAAGATAGAGCTGCAGAAAATTTCTCATTCCAGTTCTCAAACTGTCAAAAATACATATTGACAAGCCTAAAACTTAGTCACACAAGCCATAAAATGATTTTTTTTTTAAAATTAGGCCAGCTAATTTTAAAAATAATTAGTCAGAAATAGAAAATGTATGGTATATTTGGTGGGGGGGTGGAGGGGTAGGAGAATGTTGAGGTTTGTATCCTTTGGTTGTGAACTGCAAAGTCATTATTTCCAATTGGGTGAGATGGAAAGGATGGCAAACGGATTTGGAAAACATTGGCACTGTCAATGGCTTTAGAAAGAATGTCTATTTCTGCTTTTTCACTTTCATTTCATGCCTATGGAAGACAGCCTGGGTAACTTTTTAATGAAAAAAACCTGCTGGAAAGGACTAAAATTTATTTAGATGGCAGATTTAAAATAGGACTTAACATTTTCTATGTCTATTTAAAAAATGAAATAATTTTTCTGCAGTCTCATCAGAAGAGTTAGAATGTATTGTCAAAAGCCAGAAGAATTTACAGCAATGCACAAATTGACATCCAATTTCAACCACTCTTCCCCAAATGGAGAAGAGGAAAGTAGTATATTAGAAGACCAATAAACTGAGACCATTCACTTGGGTGAGAATCTTCTGAAGTTGTTTTGATCCCCTGAAGGCATATAAAGTGTGCTGTGCCTACTTATTTTTAAATGCTCTTTTTAAAGATCCATTATTAAAATGAGGGAATCTAAGTTAAATCCAAAAGGGGTGGCCATGGCTTTCCTGAGGAAGTTATAGCTGCAGAAAGGGAGACAAGCATAGCAGAAGGCAGACAATGTAGAGGACCTGTGTTTTATAGCTCTATTTACATTTTTTTTGTATCAAAATAGTAATACAATTGGCTCACCATTTCTCCTTTATGCATAGCCTCTTCTCGATTAGGCTTGATTAAAGCTTGTATAGGGCAGCAACCATACCTTACACTTCTTTTAGTATCTCCTGACTCTTGAAAACCACAGTAGACGCTTATTGCTAAACAAATGAATGGCCCATGAGGAAAGGTTAAATATAATTCCATTTCTTATAACAGAATTTGCAAGGATTCTTATTATGGTGACATGCAAAATCCCGTAAATGGAAAAATTGTCATTCTTTATGGGAAATAATAATGTAATAGGTGGAAACCTTCTTAGGAAGAAAGGTGATCTATTAATCTAAATTTACTGTATTGACACTAATAAAGAAAACAGACTTTCTCAGTGACCTCTGAAGCAAGAGGATGGGGTAAAGTGACATTGATATGTAAGTTCTTTAGCTTTTCTGCTTCTGTGAACACTTACAGTATTCTTCAATAACCAGTTTGAATCTTAAAATGTGTAAAAAATTAACTGTGTCTTCAACATTTGCATAATAGTTCAGAAACTGTTTAATAATGTTTCCTGGAACTTGTGTGAAGTGGAATGGAAGAAAGTATCCAGCGTTTTAGTTATGGGCAAAACATTTGATAATTTAATATGAAGCTCAGAGATATTTTATTCTTATTTACAGCTATAGGTGTTTTACTGCATTTGTTTAAGATTAGAATATTAGGAATGCTCACTGGAGCTCATCCTGCCATTAGCTCAGCTGTGACAAACCCCTGGGATGCCATTGCTAATTGTATGCTTGATGACACAAGCAATGGGGAATTCTGGCAGCTTAGTCTTAGCTATCTATTTGGAGATTCTTCCTGTTGGTTGAGTGAAAATTATTTCTCAAACTCAGCTTATAAGATCAAACTTTCCCATTTTAATAAATGTAGTTCAGAGAGGTCCCCAAATGCCTGTTTTGTTTATGTGTCAAGCTCCCTGCTAGCAATTTTCATGCAAAGGAATCGTTGATAGAATTTGCAAGTTGGGAATAGTCCATCAGTGTTTGGATGGGTTTTCACTGAGCCATCTCTACCAACTGAGAAGTTATGGCAGGGTTAGAAATGTTTTGGGAGTGTTAAAAAACAAACAAAAAAACCTTGGCCTCTGCATCTGTGACTTTCTTTCCTATGTTTTACACAATAACACTGTACAGAACACACAAAATATATTTAGGTAGCCATCTGCCTATTGCAATTTTTGCTTCTTGTGTAATATTACATGCATTGCCTAGAAAAGAGGTTTATTCAACATAATAAAAGCAGTTAGAGATAGTTTGGTGGCCTGATTTCTGAAGGATTTCCACAGGCACAAGTACTTTTGCATTGAAAACAAAACTCCCCAGATTCTGCCAAGGATTTTTGCCAATGTCATCATAATTATACATTTCTGAGTATTTGTTCCTGCCAACAATGAATTAATGAGATGATATCACTCATAATCTTTGGACACTGTGGATGAAAATAGATATAGAAATGATGATGAGCTTGAGGCCTCATTACATAAGAAACAACAATTCTGTACGCTTGAATAGAAAGATTTCCTAGCTATGCAAACCAGAAAAGAAAATCACTTACCTTCTTGAACAAGGGTCGAGGGTAAAATGAGTCACAATAAAATGGACAAGATTAACCATCTCTAATTATTATTAGCAATAATTCTTCCTGACCCCACATTGCGACCTTTTGGGTGTGAGTGCTCCTGCCCTGAGCTTCCTGAGGCCACCTTGGCTTGGACCCAGTAATGGGAAACAGCTCAAAACCATCTGCACATAATCCATGCTGCTTAATGCCGTGCACACCTGCTAACATGGAAAATCTTTCTCCAGAACAGAATGCTGTTGTTTAACCTTAACCTCCTCTGGTAAGTGACACACCATTGAAATAAACAGAAACAAAATGGTGAAGTGAAAAAAAAAAGATTCTAATTCCTACCAGGCTTTAAGAAGCCATGTGAGTTGAACAAGTTTCTTAGTCTCTCTGATCATCTCTCAGGGCATATTAGATATTCTCAGTGACTGTAAAGGGCCTGCCTGACTCTAAGACTCTTGGTCTCCTGCTAAATGACTATTCTTGAGTCTAAGCATCGTTGTATACGTATATTTTATATATCTGCTATATAATCCCTGGTGTTAGAATAAAAGTTATTCCTAATAGTTAACTGGTGCAATTGCTATTAAGATTGTTCTACTATTAAATTCAGGACATGGAATCCAGCAGGGCAGCTGGGCATCATGAGCTGTGCTAACTCAAGCAGTCACTTACAACTCAAGTCTCTGAGGCTGGCCAGCATCTGTTACAGTGAATGCTGAATAAAAAGCACCTTAAATATGCAAAATATAGGTTCTTTCATGTTGTGGTTACTGCTGCTGTTTGGAATGTCTTCGATATTCTACATGGGGTGTGGCACATGTTCTCCTAGAACACGGAAACTGGAGGTCACAGCAAATAATAATAATGACAGTCACAACCAACCCTCATGGGCATTACTCTGGCTGACTGCACATCTCTGTGTGCCTGCATTCATCCAGTGGGATCCATTGAGTCTTGCATGTACTGGACTCACTACCAGGTACTGTGGAATTCAAGGTCTCACAGTCCCTGCTTTTGTAGAGGTTATGATATAATGAGGGAAATAAGTTAAATAACTGAATCCAGTGTTTTTTTTTTTTTGGTCATTCCTTTTGGTTGTCCAGCATCATTTGGTAATTCCCTCACTCCCTCAATTTCCCAGCCCCTTAGCTCTATGGCACAGACACATGTCTTGGGCTCTCGCATTAAAGGATCACCCTGGACTCTGGGCCCTTGAGAGCTGCTCCCCTGGTTGCATGAAGTTCATGGTGTAGCGATGGCCTCGGTCCCCTGCAAGCACCAGGTGCTGCTCTGGTAGCTGCCCCTGTCCATGGAGTCAGGTGTTGAGCAGGAGCCTCCACTTGGATATGGAGCCCAGCCCTGTACTTCATTTGTCAGCCCCCATGAGACTCTGGGAATGCCCCAGCATCCTTTAAATAAAGTCCTTTTCTGCTTAAATCTGCCAGAGTTTGTTCTGTGACTTACAACTAAGAATGCAGACAGGTTCATTGCTCAAACAACACTTTAATTTTGAATGTCCCAAAATGTGACTGGGGCTACAGATAGTGAAGACCTAGTGAGTTTTTGCACTTAAACAAACTAAACACCAGCAAAGAAAGTTACAATGTGCAAAACAGCTGCTTCTTCTTAATGGAGTCATATGAATTCTACCAGGATTCTTAAGACAAACTATTTAATCTACTATGCACAAGTACAGATTACTGTACTTTGTAGCAAGAATATTATCTGTGTAGTGTATCTTTTATAATACTCTGAGAGTGGGTATTCTATTCACCTGAAATCAAAACATGCTCATACAACTTACTCTTAGCTCTTGGTAAATGTTGGTATGCTGAGATAGTATTTAAGACAATGATGTCATTAATCAACTCAGCCAATACCAGTTGCTCAGTTTCAACCTAACTATACGTGTATATTAGTCAGAGTTCTCCAGAGAAACAAAATCAGCAGGATATAGATAGTTACAGATATAGATAGATAGACAGATGAGATGTATTGTAATAATACTTGCGAGTGAAGAGCCCTCATGTATGGAATTCTTTTAATAGGATATACCTGATTACGGAGGATTTCTTATAGAAAACAGATCTAGAAGCTAGGGATTTATGGGGCAGGACACCTTGGAAAAAGTTATGGAAGCTATGTAGCTCTCTGCGTATGTTTTATGGTAAAATGTCCCCTTCTTGTCAAGAAATAAAGGTCCATTTATAGAGACTTCATATGTATATTAATTAGGGTTTTCCAAAGAAATAGAGAGAGAGAGAGAAAGAGAAAGAGAGAGAGAGAGAGAAAGAGAGAGAGAGAGAGAAGGGAAAAGAAGGGAAGGGAAGGGAAAGGAAGTCAAGGCAAAGAAAGGGAAGGGAAAGGAAACCTGGAAACTCAGAAAAGATGAAGTCCTTAGTCGAAATTCTCCAAGGAAGCTGGCTGGCCGGAAAATTCCAGCATGTGCTAGTGCTAAAGTTGAGGCAGAAAATCTCCTTCTGACCTTTGAATTCCTCAGTTCTGGCTTTTAAAACCTCCAGCTGATTGGATGAGAAAATCTCTTTTGTTGATCATTGATGCAATCAACCCATGATAGATATAAATCTCATCTGCAAAATATCCTCACAGGCCAGCACTTGACCAAACGAAGGGCCTCTGCAACCGAACCAAGTTGACACATGAAATTAACCACCCAGCACGGTTAGAGTTTTGTTGTTAGCAACTCAGCATTGGAGCCTGAGCCTTCCCACTTCCACATGCTTCAACGCAAAGTTCTGTCAGCCACGTGCCTACACAGCACCTGGTCGCTGAACTGCTTTTATCCATAGGTGAGTGTTTTAATGAGCCATTAAAGTCAAGGTCTGATAAGAAAAAAATTCTAGATATTTCCACATAAATAGTCAATATCACAGTGCTTCATTAATGAAGATCTTGCTCAGAGAAACTTTGAATAACTCCATTTAGCTTGACAACCATGAAGAAATGTAAGTCATGTGCTTTCTTCCTCCTCCTCCAACTCTTTCTCCTTCTTCTACTCCTTTTTTTAACATAGATAAAAACCTCGATGGTTATTTATGGACATGATTCAAAATGCAGATTTGACCAATGTCTCACCAGGAGGTTCCTATGTAAACACTTCAGTTTGGTCAATAGTTCCTAACAGCCAGGGTGTCCCTAAGTAGCAGACGCTAAAATAACAGGAAAATGCATGTACTCTGAAGTCCTTGAATCCAAATAGCAGATATTTATTTAAGTACCACTCCTCTGTGGTGCTTGTTTACATTCTGTTTTCTATGAAAGGAATATTATGACGTTTCTCAGCTCATCAAGTAGTAACCTTCAGGCAATTAAATCTGATGACACAGAGCAACTTATCTACTAATGGGGCTCACACAATGTCAATTAATTAAGTTGGTAGACATTGGGAGGCAGAATGCCAATCTCTTGAGAGACGAAGATTAATACAATCATGTGCAATAGAATGCACATTAGTGTTAGCTGGAGAAGGGCAGTGACGGGAGAAGGTGCCTCTTTCTTATAGGGATGGCAGAAGTTATGACAGGACTCTATTGGAAAGGCAGGATTGGGGAGCACTGACTCTCAAAGGGACGGAAAAATTGTCTGCTTACAAATAATAGTATGAATAGTTATGTTTGCCAGGAGAAAGGACTCAGATGATTTCTCCCTGCTCTGTAGGAAAGAGAAAAAAAAAAAATAAGCAAGGCAAAAGTAGTGTAATGGAGTCTGAGACAAAGAAATATTGATACACTGAGAAGGTTTTCAAAAGAAGCAAGGGAATAATGGGGCATAATGGGCGAAACTTTTGCAAGGCTTCTTCCTAGTTTGGACAATGTCCTTGGGTTCCAGCATCCAAAGTGTACCTTTAGACTTGGAACTTTTTAGAAAGATACAGCCTCCTGACCCAGATATTATATACATTATCTCTCTGCAATCCTGAAAAGTCAGTTTTAGTATTCCTATATAATTCAGAAAAGATCTTCCTCAAAATAAGGGATAGCCCTTGGATTAAATCATTGAGGACCCCCATGCAGACTTCCCTGAGTCTGTTTTAGCTTTCAGAGTTCAGGAAAATCTCACAATCAAGAGCTTATTTTTTTTGTATGCTGTATGGTAGGGGTCACATTTCCTGTTTTTTGATGTGATTATCACATTATTGCAGCACCATTTGTTGAATTTTGTTGGGGGTGGTAGTACAGGGGATTGGAAGTTCAGGGATTGGGAATCAAACCTGGGTCTCCTGCATGAAAATCAAAAGTTTCTAAAACCAGAACTTAGATATTGGATACACACATTTTATTTAGATTTGTGTTGATTACAGACTAGTCTTAAGAGAGAACAAAGATATTTTACTAGAATTCTGGAGACATGAGGGTTCTATCATTTTCTTCAATGTAATAAGTTTTTGAGTTCTGCTTTCCTGGTTTTATAAATGAGAATGGTATCTTCCCTGTTTCTCTCAGTAGTATTGTGAAAGAAAAAATAAGTGTAAAAGTGCTTGAAAATAATAGAAATGTATGCAAATGGGAAAGATTATCTTATTTACGTGGTCATATTTTGAGAATCATAATGTCTAATATTGAGTGGAATCCAGTCATTACCTTGTTGAACATTGCTGTCAATGCAATTAGTATTCTACAGAGGCACTGATTCAGTCATTTATCCATCCCTCCATCCCTCCATCCATCCATTCATCCAGGCAACCACCCATTCATTCATTCAATCATTTATCTATAGTTTACATAATGTTGATTACCTACTTTTCTCTAGAAACTATGTGGTAGGTTTGATTGCTCAGGGGGATAAAACATGTATGGTCCCTGCCTTCATGGCCCTTTACTTCCAGCAGGGAAGTCAGATAATAAACAAGCACTTTGAATACATGGTAACATCCATTAATGGGATGTATTGGGACCAATAACAAACCAAGGCCGAGGGAAGCCAGACTCAGTACCCAGATCTCAGGCTTACACAGATATACGGTGACTTTTAACTAACATCTAATGTCAGTGAATAGCGGAGAGCATTCTGAATTAGTAAGGAGAATGGATTATCTAATGTATCTTTAAATAATTCAATTTTAATAATTTCAATGAAATCCGAATGGCCCTAGGAGGTAAGTTTTTTAGAAGATATTAAATAGATGAAAGTATTTCAATTAGTATAATATTACTTGCTTCTAATAGGCAGGATAAATGTTGCCTAGCAACCTTATGTATGTATACATAGATCTATATTCTGCTTGGTGTAGCGAACAGACTAATGTCCCTCCTCCTTAAAGATGGACACACCCTATTCCCCAGAACCTGTCATATGTTACATTACATGACATGGCAAGAGAAACTTTGTTGATATAATTAAGATCATAGCTCTTGAGAGGGAAGATTACTCTAATTATCCCAGTAGGCTTAATCTAATCACACCAGTCCTGAAAAACAAAGAGGCCGGCGAGATGTGATGTGAGACGGACTCCATCAAAGGGTGCTGACTTTGAAGAGGGAGGAAAGGGGCCCAAACCAAAGAATAAGGACAACCTCTAGAAGCTGAGACTCCCCCTCAGCTGACAGAATGCAAGAAAAAATTCACCCAACAACCCGAACAGGTCTCTAGAAAAGACAAGAAAACTGCTTTTCCCCTATAGCCTCCAGAAAGAACAACAGCCTTTCCAAACTTTGGTTTTAGCATGGTGAGACCCACATCAGATTTCCCACTTACAGATCTGTAAGATAATAAATGTACATTGTTTTAAACAAGATTTGTACTAATGTGTTATTAGATTTGTTTTAATGTCTTATGGAAGTGATAGAAAACTAATGACCCAGAAATATTAGTGACTTTTTCCTGCAGAATCAGCTGAAGAATAAGAAATTCAATTTGAATTTTTCAGATCAAATATCCTTTCTATTCCTACCATCCTCCAAAAATTGAGTTGGGAGAAAGGGATAACTTAAAACCCATAGGACACTTACCAGTAGGTTCTTTGACCCATGACAACTGTCCTGCCAAGGATTTCTTTGGTGGTTCTGGAGAAAGCAGCTCCCTTTTGCCATTGGCCACCACTGCAGTACTCTCCCAGTTAAGGGGGTAGTTTAGAAGGGGCCATGACACAGCTGTTACTACAAAATTTGTGAAACACAAATGATAGAAAGACAAATTTCAACCTAGCCCTCAATGACAATTGATATCAATGACAAAAATTGTATATGCTGTAGCAAATGGGTTAAGGGCACAACTGCAGTGATGGAACCTCCACTTTTGCTCCAGAACATGGCTTGGTTCTTTCATTTTAAATTCTCCCGCCCATCTCCTGCTCGGCACCTCCTTGTGAATTTACATACTACATTCCCCAGGCTGTGCCTGCCTCATTTGTGAGCCAGTGACCATGCAGGTTCCATTAATTGTCTCTTCTCAACCCAGCCATGACTTAATCCAGGAATTTGTTAAGTTTAGGCTTTAATCAGTATTTACATCATACTAAATCAAAATAACTAAATTTCAAGCCATTGCTCTTTTTACTTACTGTAAACTTTGAAGTTGAAACACTGCATTTATTTTTCTGATTCAGATTTCCTTTTTTTTTTCTGTAAATACCAAGGTGAAAATCAAAAGCATGTTTCGCTTTAGGGTGGTTTAAAGCCAGAAAAACATGCTCTTAAATTTAATCCCTTCCTGTGGCTGTGAACCTATTGCAAATAGGATTTTTGATGAAGCTACTTCAGTTAAGGTGTGGCCCACCTCAATCCAGATGGGTCTTAATCCTATTACTAGAGTCTTTCATAAGAGAATGAAAGTCAGACAAGCCTAAAGAAAGCCATAGGAACTAAGAAACTGGAACAGAACCCAGATGGGGAGGGAAAGACCAGGAGACACTGCCCTGTGCTTTGCCAAGCGACAGAGGGACCCAAGATCACCGGATGCCAACCCTAGTCTTCAGGGAGAAAGCACCCCCTTCATAATGCTTTGGTTTTGACATTTTCCCCGCCTCAAAACCGTGAACTAGGAAATTCCCATTGTTTAAGCTGAGCCATTTCATGGCAGTACCTGAGCAGCCTAGGAAATTAAAAGATCCCTTAAACACAATAATGTTGACACAATAACTAGATGGTTCCATGTCTATCCAGATGCCCCTGCTGATTCCCTTTTGTCTCTTCATGTGTTGTCTCTTTGGGGTCATAGGAAGTCCTTCTCCTGAGTGCTTCCCAGCCACCCCCATCTACCACCACGTCTTGCCCTCAGCAGGGTAGAAGGTGTCCAGAAGTGTGTCCCTTGGCTGTTAGAAGCACCCCTCTGGGAAGATTGGCCACTCTTTCTGCAGCTGGTTAAAGCCTCCACCAAGGAGCCATGTCCAGCTGGATCTGCCCCACACATGTCCCAAGGGAGCAGTTCTCTCTTGCCAGTAATAGCAACCTCCCTGAACACTCCCAGGGTAGCAGAGGCAACCCCAGACTGGCAGAGGCCCCTCAGGAAGATGGAAAGACCCAGAGATATCATTTAACTCCCATGTTCTCCTTCCAGGTCATCCAGCACATGGGGCAACCAAGAACTGGAGGAAAGGAGCAGTCTCTGTGCTCTCTTTTCTAGGTTCCCGTAGATGTTCGAAAGGCACAAGGGGTTAGGAGGTCATCTGCAGGGACAGTCACCTGGGGAGGCCACAGGGGCACCATCAAGCACCAGCAGAGGAACCAAGATCCTGTGGGAAGCTTGAGTCCAGCTACCACTATGTGGGTCAGATACACGGACCAGTGTGGCTGGTGTCAGGTGGAGTACTGTGTCGTTCCTGCCTCCAGACCAGGAAGAAAGGTCAACTGCACACCAGCTGTAAAGGGTCTAATTGGATCCTTCTATGGATTGTTGGGGAGGAATAAAGGTTAAAAATACAACTTGCTTTTCCCTTGCTGAGGAATTTGCAATTTTGAATTCATGATGGATAATGAATTTGTATTTATATAGAGAAGTTATATAAAGGAAGGGAATTCCCTCTACCAAAATAAAAAGTCTTAAACTCAAAGGGAATGTCCTCTACCAAAAAAAATGTCTTAAACTCAACTACATACAGTAATTCTTAAAGTTAAAAAAGAAAACTGAGACTCACACAGGTTCTTCTAGCATTCTTTATGGATGTCACTTCTGCTTTGTTTTCTTTCAGAGAAGCAGTTGTTACATGTAAAATTATCCTCTGAAGAATATTCTGAACCTAAGCATGTAAGGGTTAATTGTCACACCATTTTAAGTATAAAATAGGAAGAAAAAGGTGCAACTGTTTTCCAGAATCACCACTACCTGCATCTCTTAGCTTCCTTTGGCAATTATCTCTGCTGCTAAAATTTCTCAGCCTGACTCAGGGAGGAAATCACAAAGAAAAAAAACAGCAAAAACCAAAACAAAACAACAAGGGATAGGAGCACTGACTCTGGAGAAGATGGAATCTTCCCCTGGAACTTCATATGCATTAGCGCATTTCTCTTCTGGCGGTGCCGGTTGCCTGGTAAGCACTAACACATAGGTTCAAACCAGACCATGTCCCCATGAGGCCCAGTCTTCTATGGTCATCATCCTACCACAGGCCCCATTGTCAGGAGGTCACTTGGAGTCCTCTGAAAAGCACTGCTGCTTTCTTCCCCAGGGCTAGCAGTGTTTCAGGGCACAAGAAGGGCAAACAGTGCTTTGCTATATCTTAGGACATGGATACCCGTACTGGCTGAAGAACTAGGAAACTTGCTCCACCCCAAGGATGATTATTGACTACTTTCACTGAAATACGAATTGGAAGGTCTTCAGCGCAGGGCGTCATCCTGAGTAGTCTGTCCAGAGTGAATCGCTGTGGCTTTGATTTCGTGGTGATTTGGATGAAGGCAAAAGTCACATGACCAGTTCTCAGATAAGAACATTTGGATGGGATGCAAATTCAGAGGTAAAATAGATTTGAGGGTGGTATGATGGTGGCTCAGTGGCAGAATTCCCACCTGCCATGCCAGAGACCTGGGATCGATTCCCAGTGCCCACCCATGCAAAAGATAAAAAAATAAGGATTTGATATTTAAGAATTAGTCAAAATGTATCAAATCTATTGGGTGGAACCCATTAAAATGAATTAGGAGAAGAATGATAGTAAGGTCCCACTTTAAGGTTTAAAAATTCCATTGGAAAAAAATGAGTTGAGGAAAAGAAAATTAAGCCTTGATTGCATGATAAAATTTCCATTTTTCTACTGATTTTGATACCCTGAATCCTGTACACTTTGTATGTTTTCTGATACTGCAAACATAATTTTAAAAATTTGCACATAAAAATAGCAAAGTAAGCTATTTCCGAAACTGCAAGGCTATCTGTTGATTAGCTGTTTTTAATAGTGAGTTCATTTAGTTTATTTACAATATAATTTGATTCAATTATGGTTAGATGCAATTTTTTCACCATACAGCATTTGTGTGAGGGGCACATGCCCACGGGTAAAATGCTCTCAAGTCAAAAGCCTGTGACTGGAGGAAAGTGTGGCAGATTGATTCAGGTCTCCCACAAGGACATGTTCAAGTCCTAACTCCCAGGCCAGTGGGTGTGAACAATTTGTAAGTGGGCTCCGCTTCTTCAAGTCATAACCCTCAGTCTCATGGATGTGGACTCATTGCAAATGGGACCTTCAAAGAGCTATTTAGATGAGGCCAAACTTAATCAGGTTGATCCCTTATCAGGTATGACTGGATCCTTAGAGCAGATGAAATTTGGACACAGTCAGTCAGTAGAAACCATAGGAGATAAAGACACGATCACCATGCCAGGGAGACAGAGCTGCACCAACAAGCCAAGGGACACCAAGGACAACCAGTCATCACCAGGATGCTACAGAATTTGGAGAAAGCCTGTTCCTGCTTACTCCTTGATTTTGGACTTCAGGATTCCAAACTGTGAGCCAATAAATTCCTGTTGTTTAATCCAAACAACAGGAATTTTGCTGTTTAATCCAAAAAACAGTATTTTGTTATAGCAGACCTAGCAAACCAAAACGATTTTTTGTATGAAGAGTAGGCCCCTGCTATAAAGAATACCTGAAAGAATGAAAGTGGTTTTGAAATTGGGTAATGAGTAGAGTCTGGTAGTCTTTTGAGGTGCTTGATAGAATATAGATTGCTTTGAAGAGAATCTCGGCAGCAAGTTGGACATTAAAGCAATTCTAGTAAGGGCTCAGAAAAAAAAAGTAGGGAAAGCTGCAGAGAACATTTAATTCACTAAAGTGCTTCTGGTGATGCTTTAGAAAGAAATGATGAAAGCACTATTGGAAACTAGAAGAAAGATGATCCTTGTTATAATGTGACAAAGAACCTGGTGAAATTGTGTTCTAATGTTGAATGAAGAGCAAGCTAATAGATGGGGAACTTGGATATTTAGCTGCTGAGATTTCCAAGAAATGTCTGAAAGGTGTGGCCTTTTTTCTCCATGCTGCCCAGAGTAAAATGCAAGAGGAAAACGATACACTGAGGACTGAATGGTTAATGAAAAAATTAAACACCTGAAATTGATGACTGGGAAATTCTCAGCATACAGATAGCATGCTCTGAGACTAGGGCCGGCACAGTCTTTACAAATCAATCCCTGAATTCCAGGATGTGAGTCCCCAGACTCTGCATAAGGGTGTGGCTAGGCTGCCACTGGCTAAGGATAATAGGCATATGGCTCATGGAGCCAATCAACCATCTCAGAGGAAGTCAGGATTGGAGATCCTGGAGGAATGATCCTGGAGATTCCTGCTGGATTGAAGATCCAGCAGGAATGAGCTGCATAAGATCATTTTTTTTCTGATGGCTTGGGCTCACTGGCATTTTAAAGAAAATTAACAAGGTTTTTGAGATATTTTTATGCACAGAAACACTGAACTGAAAAAGACAGAGGTGGGATGAAATGATGTAAGAATGACTTGAAGGGTAGAACCACAGATGCAAAGGTCTGGGAAGACAGGCTCTCCTCAGAATGAGACAGTGGCCAACATCCTGAGGTTTGGAAAAGGCAGGGTCTCCACCTTGGGACTTGGAGAGAGAGTTGAGCCTATGCCTCAATTTTTAGGGAGGGAACAGCTGGTACTCCAGTGTAGAATGGAGAGCATGGTTACTGTTGTGACACTCAGATAGAGTGGGGCTGACACTATACCAGATGTGGGGGTCAAAACATTGAGCCACACATTATTCCCAGATCTTCAATCTAATTTTTTTTTTTTACTTGTTTAGGGCCCATGACTCCTGTTTTCCTTCTACTTTCTCCCTTCCAGAATATAAGTGTCTATCTTACACCTCTCCCACCTTTGTATTTGGAAGAAAGGAGAATGTTTTCTAAGTTTCACATGTCCATAGACAGAGAGGAATTTTCTTCCAGGACAAAGCATCCTCAAACTAACTTTGATGATATTTTAGATTTTGAGTTTTACTGAAATGGCTTAAGGCTTTGAGATGTTGGAATGGATTTAATATAATTTTTTGTCATGTGGGCAGAACATGTATTTTGTAAGTCCAAAGAATGGACTTTGGTAGATTGAATCATGTCCTCCCCAAAGGCATGCTCATGTCGGAATGCTGGTCCAGAGGGTATGGACTCATCTCCAAATTGGATCTTCAAAGTTACTATATTTATGAGGCATAACATAATCTGTGTGGCCTTTAATTTGGTATGACTAAAGACTTATGTAAGAGGAAATTCAACACAATCAGTGTTTGAAAAGAGCTACCTATCCTCCTCATTCCTCTTGATCAGGAAGATGTGAGAACTCCCAACCTAGAAACTAATAAAGAAATGGCAGTTAAAGCAATGAACTATTATGAAATGTCATTGACATGCAAATTATTGGAAAGCCACAAACTTTTATTTCAAAAAGGAAGCTCTTGCACTATCCCCAGTTATTTATTTATAAACATCCTCCACTTCCTTGGGTGGAAAGCAACCATTTCATTTTTTCAAATGAAAAATGAAAATTGAAAATGACCTACACTGTTTTCAGTAATGGAGTTTGTGAAACTTCACTTTTGCACTTTTTCTAAATCTGTGTGTGTGTGTGCATGTGTGTGTGTGAGTGTGTGTGTTCATACCTTGGAAATAACCCATGATAACCCAAGTAGCTGTCACTTTTTAAATTGTTACACTTGATTATGTAAATCTCATTAGTAGATTTAGTTCCGCTTCTTCACTTCATTGTTCACTCTTTAATTCAAGCAAATCATGTAATTGTAATTTCAATTGCAATGAAATTATAATTTCAGTTTTATTCCAATCAAAACATTTGGAATCTATAGTCAATTGAATTAAGCATGCAAAGAACCCAAATTTTCATCATAAATACTTATAAATTAAGAATATGAATCCTACGAATCCATTTGGTGAGTCAGGGTATATAACAGGGTGAACTTTCATGAGAAAGACAAAGAGGAAGAATTAAATGTATATAGCCAGATATTTAATTGCTAATTCTATCAACATTTTACCCCTTCCAAAACAGATGTGGCTGGGCCAGCAAAATGTTGTGCGTCAATGATATTCTTTGTTGTGTTCTGCTACTGCCAAGATATATCTGAGTATAAGAACTTCTTAAACAAGTTACCCATGGGCAACCAATTTAAAAACATATTCAAGCATGAATTCAGGAAGACACTGCAGAGGCATTTTTTACCCTTCTTTTTCAAGTCTATAGATATATGGTAACAGTTCAAGAATCATGATTCATCTAAAAGAGTCATAAATATATATGATTAGCCTGGAGACCCAAAATTCCTGCCAATAAATTCAGCTGTGAAGAATACAGAGCAATGGATCAAGTATCTGAGTGTCCTTTTTTATAACAAAGTTGATAATTTCTGACTTTAGGTAACATGCTCCAAATTCACTAATGTAATCAATACTCTTTAATAAATGGCATTCTATTGAAATTTTTGCCCTTCCATTAGAATTTCACAACAGATTTATGTTCAATAAGTCACAGTTTGACCTCTGTTATTAAAGTGTAGAAAATTATTTCAACTCATTATGAGCTTCCATCTCAAAGAGTATTACAAACTTGATTCACATTTAAAATTTTTTTTCTATAATGCAATTAAATGGTTATTGTTTTTTAATTAGCTTTAGTCATACAATGTAATGATAGTTTCAAAAATTGAATTATAAGAAAAGTTTCTCCATGCCATGAATGGCAGAGTGATTGATGTAATCCAGAAAAGATATTCTTAATCTTAGCCCATCCCTGTGGATATGAACCCATGATAGATAGGACCCTTTAAAGATGTTAAGGTGTGGCTAACTGAATCAAGATAGGACTTAATCCCATTACTGGAGCCCTTCTAGAATAAGTCACAGGGAAAAAGGTGCCAGGAATAGAAGCTGCAAGTAAATGAAACCCAAAATCAAAAGGAGAAGTCACCACCATGTGCATTGCCATGTAACTGAAAAGCCAAAGACCCTAGGATTACTTACATCAGTTCTAGAATGCCATAGTTTTCAATGAGAAATGATTGCCCTGCTGACACTTTGATTTTGGACTTGTAGCTTTGAACACCGTGATCCAATAAAATCCTGTTGTTTAAGCCCATTGTGTTGTATTTGTTTTATCAGCTGGGAAACTAAGACACTGTGTAATTACAACTTAGAAAATAAATATTTTCTTTAGTTGAAAAATATTTGCATTTTAAAAACTGTTCTAATGTTCTTGGCATTTCTGAATTTTACTTTTTTTAAATTAATTAAAGAAAAAAGAAATTAACACAACATTTAGAAATCATTCCATTCTACATATGCAATCAGTAATTCTTAACATCATCACATAGATGCATGATCATCATTTCTTAGTACATTTGCATCGATTTAAGAAATACTTTTTAAATTATGATTGAAGTTTTGAATTTTTTTTGCTGCCAAATGTATGATTTATTTTAGGGTATACTTGACCTTCTTAACCAAACTCAAGAAGGTCTAGGCATTCTATCTCATGATTAACTTAAAAGGGAATGTTAACCTAATTTGGGACATTAACGTTCATGCCTAAAAAAGATTCCTGGCACACTCTTATAACCATGCTGGCATCAGAAGAAAATATTGTCCTTTTGGTAAAATGCTCACATTTTCTGAACGCAAATTTTGGCCACACAGCCTAAGAAGGATGAGTCTGCTTATGGCAATCCCATATAGACAAGTCGAGAGTAGGCTGTGTCCAAAAATCCAGGATTTATGGGCATGGGCCTTTAATCACCATGATGAAGGGCATCGGGAAGAGAATCCACCATCCAACAAAATCGGTCTGGTTGTGGGGTGTGCACACATTCTCCTATTGCTCCTTCTATATTCCTTTTTGTTTTCAATCTTTTTTTTTTTTTACATGGGCAGGCACCAGGAATCAAACCTGGGTCCTCTGGCACGGCAGGCAAGCATTCTTGCCTGCTGAGCCACTGTGGCCCGCCCATTTTCAATCTTTATACTTAATTTTTTCCTGGGCCTGATTCATTCCTAATTCTCACTTTCTAGTCTACTTTGTGCCTGTTTTTTTTTTTTTTTTTCCTCACTGGCTTGGTTTATGTTAGTTTACAATATTAACCTTTTATTAGTGCTGTTTAATCTCAATTAGATCTACCAACTGAGTCTCTGAATTTTGCTCCTGCACACACTTTAGGTAAAGCAGCAATATACAAGTCACCTACCCTTAAATCCTGTATATTTTTCATGTTTCTCTTGATCAGTTCCAGAATTAAAGCAGATACTATATATGAACAGAGTAGACCAAGAACATTGGTCTAATGAAACATGATAAATTCCCTTTGATATGGGAAGGAATATGTGTAGCCCAGCCTTGGGTGGTTCGTTTATCATTAATTCATTAATTTATCAGTCCAATTGTTCATCCAATCATTTATGGATTGAGCAATTCCTAAGAACGTTCAATAATTTATCATTCATGCAACACAAATTTACTGTGCCTTTACTATGTGCATGACATTGTCCCACAGGGTGAATGTATAGCAGTGAACAAAGTATGGGGCTTAGTATCCCAGATGTGGTAAGTGAAATAGAAGATAAGCATGAAATGGGACAGGAATGGCCAGGAAAGAGGGTGGTCTTCATTTTATAAAAAAGGTAGATTCATAGAGAAGGCAAGTGGTGAATACCTGTGAGAAAACTACCCAATGCTGGAGAAAGAAGCACCCTGAAAGAACAGTGGAACAATGCCTAGCAGTGACACAGAGCTGGGAATAGTGCTCATTTCCATGAGCTAGATTGGAAAACCTCGTTGTTTATGCAATCATAGTTTCAAAAAGAGAAAAGTAGTGACCATAAAGAACAACTAGAAGAATGTTCAAATTTTCAAAATTTGAAGAAAACTATAAACCTGTAGTCCAAAAAGCTCAATGACCCCCAAGCACAATAACCATAAATAACACGACACCAAGAAACATTATAATCAAATTGCTCATTATTCATGAAAAACAGAGCATTTTAAAAGCAGCTAGAGGAGGGAAAAGCATGTTGCATGCTGAAGACTATAGGTAAGAATGACAGCAGATTTCTCACCAGAAACAATGCAAAGAGAAGACACTGGAACAACACCTCTGAGATACTAAAAAAATCTATCAACATAATTTTTTACACCACAATAAAGCTTCTATAAACAAAGGAGAACTTTCTTATACATGTAAAAGCTGAGAGAATTAATCTCGAGCCGATATGCACTAGAGGAAATATTGAATGAAGCCCTTCAGGAAAAGGAAACTGGTACCTGATGGGTATATGGATCAATAGAAAGAAAAAAGAAAGCAGCATCAAATATGTAACTGCATGGGAAAATGTACGAGATATTTTTCTTATTATGCAAATATCTCTAAAATATTATTCACCGTAAAAATAACAATGATGTGGTATAGTGTTTATAACATGTATAAAAGCAAAATGTATGATAATGGCACAAAGATTGGGAGGGAAGTACTGAAAGTATAATATAAAATGTTTGTTGTTCCATATGTGATAGCATACCATTTGAAAGAAGTCTGTGATACGTTAAAGATGCAGACTACTAACTTTATTAGTTGTAAGGAAATAAAGAGATAAAACGGAATCATAAAAATGTACTCAATGAATTCAAAAGATAGAAGAAAAGGAGGGAAAAGGGAAAAAAGAACAGATGGAACAAATAGAAAACAAATAGCAAGATAACATTTTTAAACTTAACCACATAGATAAACTCATTAGATGTAATTGGCATAACCACCCAAATTTAAAGATAGCTTGCCAGGTCAGAGTGCTGGATCAAGTTAAATGAATGTCATGAATGAGTAAAATGTGAAGGACAGAGTTCTGGGTCAGAAAGATCTGTTTTAGAAGCCTAGGCCTACCATTTAATAAGTGTGACACCACAGCATAGTATGAACCCTCCATCAACATTGGTGTTTGCCCGGTAGAACAGGGATAACCACATTTCATGGATACATTTTACCAGAACATTTTAAAATCTGAGGATTTAAATCTCTGATCCTTCTACAAATTTAAAGAGGTCAGCTTACCCATCAGTTTTGCTTTGGCCAATGCAACATATCACTGGTTTGGAGGCAGTTAAAAGCTGTTCTGTGATTTCCTGTGTTCTTTTCCCCTGGGATAGTGATAGAGAAAACAGTGTTGAGATGGAAGTCCCACAGGTCAGAGGAGCTAGGAATACTAAACTCACATGCAGAGAAAGTTACCTTGTAAAGCTGATCAGAATCCTAATGGACTGAATGTGAGCCAGATATAAACTGAGCTAGGTACTATTTGTTACCTTAGCCAAACTAAGTCCATCCTGACTGGTAAAATTATTCACTGGATTATTGTGACTGTTAAATGGAGAATCACGGATAGTAATCTTGTCTTTCAGTTATTTTTTAACCCATAACACTTTACTGCCCAACTCCCCAAGCCTTTCTGGGATCCTGGATTTAGTATGAATCCTGCCTCTGTGGCTAACGTCTGTGACCACATCACTGGGCAACCCAGCCTGATGGTTCAGTCTGTCTCTACTCACATGAAAAAGAAATAAACCATGACTCATTTGCTTGGCTGTTCTCAAATTATCTTTTCTTTGTACTGATAGTCCATATCCCTTATATCTGAATAATAAATGGAATAGATATATAGTGAAGATTATCCCCTCACGTCAATGATGAACAAGCATTTGGACACACAGGGGCTAGCCCTTAAGCCTTAGAAAAACATGCTGTCTGAAGACCCCTTAAGCAGTTGTCTCCAGCCAAAACTGACTCATGGTGTGCTGCAGGAGAGCACAGTGACTAAATCACAAGCAGAAGGTAACTAGCGCAGCTTTCACTTATTTATTCAAAGCTGTTCATGCATAAGCCATACACCATTTAGCAGCTGCCACATGCTCAGTTTTACAGTGTACATGCAGCACAGGAGAGGGGTGAGTGAAGCAGGGGAATAGCTCATATTGGGGGCAGAATAAATGCAATCTGGAGATGTATAAATACTAGTTATCCAGGGACTGTCTGCTAGCAGGCATGGCATCAGTAAAAGCAAGGCTGTATTGTTTGTGATCAGAGCCTCATTCAGCTTTACTCCGGTGTATTTAATGGGTTCAATGGATCAAATAAGGTTTACGCAGAGCTCATTTTCACCTAGCTACCAGACCGTTCCAGCAATGCAATGTATTAGAATGCTACTCGCTGATCTTCAGGACAGCCAACTTGCTGCTCAAATTCACATAGAAAACAATTCTCCTGGCCCAGAATGGCTTATGTAGGTTTTGCTTAGAGAGTTGCTCAGGCTGGATGTATTTGTATACCTGCAACATGGTTTCAAAACCACTGAAATCACAGGTGTTAGAAATGAGAAATTGGCATGGCAAAGGCAAATCACTGAAGACATACACACATACAAACCTTCTGCAGGGAATTACTGGGAAGTTGCAGGAAACATATCAATATTCATAGGGGCATTTTGACCCTTCAATTACTTAATACTTATAAAGGGTCTACTTTGTGCCTGACCGTATTCACAGGACAAATTAAAATTGGATACAACTTAGTATGTAACGCTAGGAATGCAACATATGTATGGAAAACATTAAAAAATGGGGTGCTTGTATATTTTTTTCTCCTAATGATGGTCAATCTCTGTGCAGAGTTTGGAGGTCCGTGGGGTTGGGGTTCATGAAATTGGGGGATATGGTGGCGAATGAGAGTGAACAAACCCAGGCCTGATGGAGCTGGCATTCTAGTGGTAGCTCATGGATCTGTTCTTCCTCCAGATGACACATGGCCTCAGAACCAATTAAAGGACACATGGCCAGGGCACAGCCATCCCCTCCTATAATCATGAAAATAAAAGCTCAAGAGGAGGAGACACACAAGGACATACAAACATTTGTCATCATGAACATTTTCCAAAAAAAATCATCAGCATTCTATTTCTTCTTCGCTCATTTCTAACACCTACGACAGGATCTGTTTCAGTTTGAAATGATGGCGAGGTAATCACATGTCTTTTTTTAGGCTTTAAGGTAAGAAGGGTAGGGATATCCTCAGGGAATTCCCCAGACAAACAGTGGAGACTTTTTTTAGGCAAATCTACAACCTAGAGAGTTGAAAGAAGCATGGAAAATGATCTAACAGATTCTCATCACATAAATGATCAAATGCATGCATTTCTTTGCTTCGTCTAATCCCTATTCCCAGAAATGCAAGCTAGTTGTCTAGGAAATGATCTTACAGCACTCTAAGGCCGTTCACCAAAAACTGAAACAGACTCTAACTGACCTGAATTACAAAATGAAAGAATATTTTACTCCCAGGGAAATTTAACAGCAGAAGTAGAAAGGCAGAGAAGGGTCAGAGGCAGAAAAGTTATCAGAACATAGTAATATGCTGATGAAACAGTTATGGTAAATATTGACTCTTAGAAAAGATTTTAGATATGTTCCCATGAAATAAGCTAAAAATAGTTGAGAGGAAATGAGCTGTAAAAGATGAGCCTGATACTATGATTTGAGAAATTAAGTATGAATAATGAAGTAGATAGGTCTGGAACTATGAGTGAAGAGAGGAGAATTAGCCCAAATTATATGGCCACATATTGCAGATATTTTGAAATAGGACCATATCCTGACTTTTTCTGGTTTACCTGCGTCTAAACTGGTCACTGTTTGGATACTTCTGAATGAGGCCGGAGGCTCCCGTGGTGCAATCAGTTAGTGCATAGTACTTATAAATAAACCAGCTAACATCCGGCCTTACAGATAGACTTATGTATACCACTGAGCTAATGTGTCTGAAGAGCTTAATATTCTGAAGATGAAAGGATTCATATGAACAAGAGATAATATCAAAGCTAAACACATTTTAAAACCCCGGGACTCCAATTGAGTTTTCCTTTCTGAGATGCCTACTGAATAGTTTAAATGGTTCCAACATGACTTTGAAGTTTTCAGGATGACTGAAAGATCAAAAGCATAAAATCAAACACATAAAGACATCCCAGAGAAAGATAGGCTTAACCAAGCCATGTGGCATTGTAAAAGTAATTTTATATATTGAATTTTAAAATAAAAATATTTACCATGAAGAGTAAGATAATGTCTTATACTCTTACCACTTATGATTAACACCTGGCATTGCCATAACTTTTGATCACAATCTGTTTAAGGATAAAAAATATTAGAGATAAAACTTCAGTAATCTTTTGCTCCCACCAGAGAACAGTTTTGCGTACCCCAGTCTCTGACCATTGTTGATGGTCACCCATTGGTAGAAGAAAAACAAGTATACTATCCTATTCTGTTTTTATAGTAATAGGTAAATATATTGCACTCCTAACAGTACATACTATTCTATGTCTAGTTTTTAATTTGTGAGCCATGACATAATACTTACTACTGTTCATCTTGGTTTTTCATTCTCCATTTTGTGTTTGAGATCTGTTGGTATCGATGGATGTAGAAAGACAGATGAGTGGTAGTGTCCATACCTGACAGCTGGTACCATATTTTATCCATCCAGATTCTAACTGATGGGCATTTGGTTGTCTCCACCTTTTAGTAGTATTATGAACTATGCAGCAATGGGCATTCTTGTCCAAGCCTCCTGGTGCACATATGCAATAATTTATCTAGGTGACATGCCCAGGATGGGAAATGTTTGTTCCCAGAATACGCATATTTTAATTTTTCAAGATACTGATGCACTGTCTCCAAAATAGCTGTAATATTTAGACCCTGCACAGAAGATTCATGCCCTTTGTCTTTGGACAGCATAGTACTCTGTCATACATTTTCTCTTTGCCTATCTCTGGTTTGCAAAAATGGTGTTTCCTTGCTCTTTTACTTTTCATTAAAAGTCTCTGATTATGAGAAAATGGAAACCGATTCTAACTCACCTGCATTACAAATTGAAAGGTAATTTTATTCCCAGGGAAGTTTAACAGCAGAGGTGGAAAGGGGAAAAAGGGTCACAGGCAGAAAAGTTGTCAAAACATACTATGTTGATGAAATAGTTATGGTAAATATTGAATCTTAGAAAAGATTTTTAGATATGTTCCCATGAAACTAGCTAAAAATAGTTGAGAGGAAATGAGCTGTAAAAGATGATTTTATGTCTTTTACATAGATATTTTAGTAGAACTTTTAATAGATATTTTGAATATGTAGACTTCTGTGGGTTGACTCTTCATATACTTTCCTTACTGATTTGTAAATGTTCTTTCATTGTGCATACTTTTCCTCTGCAACTTGTCTCTGTCATATGTACCTAATTTATCCTCTCCCAGCCTGTTACTTTTTTTTAACTTCTTTATAGTGTCATTTAAAATACAAGTCTTTCATATTTTAAAATAATTAAAATTTCCTATGTTTTTTATGGATTGAGTTTATTTTTGTGTTGTTTAAGTAATTAGAACTGTAGAAGAATAGCTTCACAATAAACAAGAGGGAGGATTCTTTTTAGAGTTTTTTTCGCATTTATTTACTTAATTCACCTGGACAAGACAAGAATAAAGAAAAACTTATTAACAGGATGGGAATGGAGTTGTCATTTTGTGAAAATTATATGATTGTCTATACAGGAAAGTCAAAAAAATCAATGGAAAGATTAATAATTAATATTTACGTCTTGTGTATGTTAGGAATATAGTAGTTATTTCATTTTAATTTTCCAAATGTAGAATCAATAGTCTTGATTCCATTGATTGAAATAGTCTGTCTTTATTCCTCTGATTCAATTGGCAGAAAATTGATGCCAATTTTCTCATCTACAATGTCCGTACATGTTGATAGCACTATCTTATTACTCTCTACTCTATTCCTTCACCAACAACTCATAGTTTAATTATAATACAATTATAACATGTCTTCATATTTGCTGTGACAGTTCCTCTATCAGTTCTGGCTTTTCAAGAGCATCTTATCTAATCATGTACCTTTAGTTTTCTATATCAAATTTCCAATTAATTTTTAAGCTTTACAAAGCTATTTCTGCTGGGATTTTGACTGAGATTGTTTTCAATTTATAGGCACATTTGGGAAGAAGTGACGTATTTATCATACTGATCCTTTTCGTCTGTGTATAGGAAAAGTCTGTTCATTTATTTGGATCTTCTTTGTCTTTTATGATTTTTTTTTCATAAGGGGCTATACATTTTAATTAGCTTTATTTTATGCTGAAAATATAATTTTTTCCTATTGTAAATACTATCTTTCTAATATTGCACGTTTTACTTCTTTAGTTCTCATGAAAGGAATTATTAACCTTTAACTATTAATTATTATCTATCAACCTTATACAATTCATATTGGTTTTAATCTTTCCATTGATTTTTTTGACTTTCCTGTATAGACAATCATATAATTTTCACAAAATGACAACTCCATTCCCATCCTGTTAATAAGTTTTTCTTTATTCTTGTCCACTGAAACATCTAGTGCCTCTTAAATAGTGGTGTGAGACAGGCAATCTGGTCTTATTTTTGATTTTTAATAGAATCCTTCTAAAATATTTCCATAAAGTAACATGCTTGGTATAGGTTACAGAAGCTACTATCTCATGTCATGGAAAACCCTTCCTTTCCTGGTTTTTAAAGGTTTTTGTGTTTGTCTAATTATGAATGGCCATTAGGCTTTATTAAAATTTTTCCCTGAATGTATTGAAATGAGAGAATGACTAAAATGTTTTAATGTAGCAAATTACATTGAAATCTTCTATTTTATATAATTTTATTTTTTCTTTTCAATAAATACACACTTAAAAATCAAATAGTGAAAAAATGAAAACTTATAGCAAAATATGGTACCATCTTGCTATCTGCCTTCCCTTTCCCCTACCTTGTTTTACAAAAGCAAACAGTTTTAAGGTTTGTTTTAAAATTGTAATGAGAAGGCATTGATCTGTGTATTTTATACTAATGAGACTACAATTAAGTATTAATGAGTGGTTTGTGGCAGCACCATAAACATGGGACTTCTCTTCCTCACACTTTTGTTGGTTTTCCTTGTTTCCTAGCTTCCCGGCTTACCATTTCTTGATTTCCTCCAGGCAGAAACTAGGGCGAGGCAAGTACAGCACTCACTCTCCGAGCTGGTCAGCTGCAGAACCTGCACTGCCATGGCCCTGAGACTGAGCACATCCTGACGCTGGTGCTCTAGGACCTGGTTTGTCTCACCCTTATACCCGCCCTGACTTACTCCCTCTTTTGTGTTGCACTCAGATTTTAGTAGCTCCCTAAGGCAATGTTCCCTTCCAATTCATTTGTTCAGAGCATCAGAACAACTGTATTTATCCTTCAAATATCGTTGGTAGTTTGGCTGGGTATAGAATTTCATTTTGAAAATGATTTTCTATTGAATTATGGAGGTATTGTTATATTGCCTTCCAGTGTTTATCAAGAGAAATATGATGCCATTTTTATTTTCTACTTTTTTTCTATGAACTAACTTTTTAATTGACTTATGATTTACATGATTTTTGGAATCTTTCTCTATTCCCTGTAGGAAGGAAATTCTTTTTTTTTTTTTTTTTCTATTTTTGGCTTGTGCAAGCTCAAGGAATCAAATGCATGTCTCCCTCCTGGCAGTGATATGTATACCAATGGGTGACCCCTTTACTGCCCTAGGAAATTCATTTTTATGAGTCTTCTTTCATTCTTTTTGCTTGGCCCACAGGAGAGCATTTTCAATCTATGGGCAGCTTTCAGTACTGGGAAAATTTTCTCCAATAATTTCTTTTAAGATTTTTATATTTATCTTTTAAAATTATTACTAATCAGATTTTGTACTATTGTACTGACCCTAAAACTTTCTTTATTCTCTCAACTTTCTATGTTTTGTCATGTTTCTCTGTTGTTGAGTGTTTTTCTATTCCTTATATCATTATTCTTCTATTGAAAATATATTTTTACTTTCAATATTTATTTTTCACAACTTTCTCTTATCTGTTTGCTCCTTTTCCATGGAACCCAGTTTCTGTTTATGGATGACATAGTTTATTTTTAAGGATATTTATTGCGATCTTTTCATTACTCTTTCACTCATGCCTTGAAATTGTTTTGCTCCTCTCATTGTATCTGTTTGCCCCAGTTTCATTTGTCTGTGATTTGTTTTGGTTTGTCCTCTTTCATGATGGAAGACTTGTCTGGTAATCTTTGGATTTTGGTATGTATTTACCAGTGAGACCCTATAATGGTGATTAGAGTCTCTGTATGATGATGATATGAACTTTCAAATTTGAACTCAAAATGTCTGTATTGGGGAGGATTTTTGTTTTAATTTCCTCTTGAAGTTCTTCAACTTTTGTTTGAGGCTACCTCTATTCCTTTCCCACTTAGAGATATACCAAGGCTGCTAGGATTCAGAAACCTGAGAATGGGTAAATGGATGTGTTAAAATGATGAATTTCATGTTATTCCTGTGTTTTCCTACCTCTTTCTTCTGCTTGGTATCACTCCTTACAGGAATGTAGCTGTAGTTTCATCTTATCTTCTTATTTTATGTGTCCCTTTTGTTATTTTGAAATGTTTTTTCCCTTGGTGTGTTCTTTTCTTATTCTTTTATCCTCATATTTTTCACCACTTTACTTATATTTTAGTGATAATGCAAGAAGGAAAGAAGATAAAAACATGTGGTTAAGACATCAGATCAGGTTTACCAGAAGTATTAATAGATTTTCTAATTCTTAACCTCTTTGATTTTTAGGGTAAATCCTTCTTAGTGATGATATATTTTAATTACATGGTTGGATTTAATTTGCCAAACTTTATTTGGATTATTTTATTCTACATAAGAGAATTTGAAATCATTTTTTCTTGTCTTATATTTCCTGTTTACACTAGAGTTCATTCCCACTTTTTCCACATCTATGTTTATAACGCTATTTTTTCTGACAGTGAGAAATCTGGCTTCTACTACCCTCAATGTATTTACTTCATGGATGTGAAAACAGCCCAGCCACATGGTGCATGTGCCCTCCTCACTCCAGGGAAGCTCAACATCCCACCCCTGGATTTTAAAAATGGTGAATTATTAGCTTACAATTTTATAGTTCTGAGGCATGCAAATGTCCAAATCAAAGCATCAACAGATGATGCTTTCTCCCAGAAGACTGGCTGCTGGCAACCCTCAGCTCCAGGCACATGGCCATGTCTGCTGGTCTCACATTTTTCTCCCAGGTGTCATTGCTTCCAGCTTCTAGCTTCAGCGGCTTCCTCTCTACATGGTTTCTCTCTGTTTTCTGTGTCCTTCTTTCTCAGAGTGTCTGCCTTTTCTGTGAATTTCATCTCTTATATAGGACTTCACTAAAAGAATTAAGACCCATCTGGGGCATGCTTCAACTGAAATAGCCTAATCAAAGGATCCCACCCACAATATGTCTACACCCACAGGAATGGATTAGCTTTAAGCATATGATCTTTGGGGTTCACTCAGTTTCAAACCATAATGCACTCTTCTCACCAGACCAGCGTGACTGGTCCATACAGAATTTGACAGAAGTTAAATGACATGATAGCTGGAAAATTTCTCCAAAGTTTTTTTTATATGAATCAATCTTTTTAATGTAATTATCTCCTATGCAGTTATGAACCTGCATACTCTCCACATTCATCATTTATGTCTTCCTAGTGGGAAGCATCACAAATTTAAAAAACAACTCAGGTTAAGAAAGATTCATGGTTAAAATAAATGCCATCTATTAGAGTATATTACGTATTATAAAAATATATGTAACTGAATGCCCTGAACTAAAACAAAACATGATTCACCCCCATCCATTTCAAGTACTGTTAATTTCATCACCATCTCACCAACGGTGGATGATACAAACAGACGATGCTTCCTCTCATATCTGTAGATCACTAGGAATGTACTCCACTGTGTTAAAGCAAAGAAGAAAATATTATATTTCTATTTGCTCAGTGTTCTCAGTTTTAAAATTGTGAGTTGGTGGAAAACTGACTACTATTATGCAAATTTTATCATTTATTTGCATGTTACATTTCTACTGGAGCAAAACCAATCTATTTTCAGGGCACTGAGCCATTGGAAATATTTTTTTCCTAAACAATTTTATCATTTTGGATCTGATTACAATTTATTTTTTATCCTTCTGTTTCTTTTGGAGTTAGTTCTGTGTTTTGTTTTAATAATGCCATAGATGTTATGAATAAATCATAAGCACTTTAGAAATGTAATTTATTTCATTCTCATGAGACCCCTGGAATTGATAGAAAGTTTTTTTAATGACTGCCATTTAAAAAAAAAAAGAGATGCTGAAAATCCATTATTAAACTTTTGCATGCAAAAGATAGAAAGAAAAACAATTAAACTTGTTTTTATTTCCTCTCCCTGGAGATAATAAATTTAAATCATTTGTTGTATCACTTTATCTTACTTTTTAGATGTATGCATATACCTTTACAACATTTAGACTGTGCTATATTTTGAATCTTGCTTTACTTTCTTATTAATTTACAAATGGCGTTTGCCATTGTCATCCAATTTTTAAATTATGCTTTAAATGACAGAAAAAAATATTTCATCCTATTGACAGGACAAATTTTATTTTGATATTCTCCTGTTCTTAGATATTTGATCTATATTCAACTAAGTCAGCATAATAAACAACAATGTACACTTTGAATCTTTGTTAAGTTGCTTACTTCTTTATTATGGCATTTTCTAACTGCTCTTAGAGATTAATCTCGGAGGGGGAATTGCTGTAAGATATTGTGCTGGGTCCTATCAGTCTTGCTTCCTTTGTTTCACCATGAGCCTGTCTTCCTGAAACACAAAAAGCTCCCCCCAAATATTTGTCTAGTGAATAGAGGAAAGAATGAGAATCAGCCAACCAAAAGTTGAGATGCTTCAAAACTTCTTTATACATTGCCTAATAATTTCTCCAAAAAAGCATCTCCAAATAACAGCCCTCCTAAGAGTGAAATCAATCAGTGTAGACTAGTCTACACCACAGTAACAAATATTGCTGTTACAAATATTTCAGAAGGTGAATGCATGCAAAAAGTTGTCCTCTTGTCCATGTTACTTGTCTACTGCAGATCGGCAGGATCTCTCCATTCGTTGTTATCATCAAGGGACTCAAATAAGGAGGCTGCCTTGCAACGTGTGCTTCCCACTTGGCTGGAGGAGGTGATACGGTGACAGGTCAATAGGCTCATTAAGCTTTGCCCGGGAAAGTCTATGAATCACTTCTGCCCTTGTCCAGAGTGAGTCACCTGTCCACAGCTACCTTCAAAGGGCACAGAAATGTCCTGGAGGGTGCAAAGTGGACAACGTTTGATGAACTGCAGTAATCATTACCACAGAGTGAGTGACCTTCACTAGTACCGATTTTCATTTTAATCTTAGATAAATTGTTGGATGAAAATTGTATGTATTAAGAATTTACAGTTCAGCAATTACAAGCAAGGATGGACACTGTTTTATGTATTTCACCTTTATTTTTCTGTCCTTTAGACATTGTATTTTCTGCCCACATTTTAATAGTAATTATATTAAAAGTAACAACAAAAAGTGCTAATATTATTGCATAGCACTTCAAATGCTGGGCATTTTTCCATGGGGATTGAGTACATTTCTGATCAATGTGTATGAGTTTCTTGCATATTTAAAGGCGAATATTCTTTATTATGCAAATTGCAATTATTCACCCATTTTTCTTGGTGCTTTAATTTTTATGATGAAGTCAATATGAATGAAAACTGTATCTAATTAATTCAATTGATTTTCACTATTGCATTGTCTTCTTTTGCTGTTATAATGAAAAATCCTTCCCCTTCCTGAGATTAAATGTAAATTTATTGGAAAATTCATTAAAATATTATCTTTCTTATAAATAAATTCATATTTAATTTCGTGTTTTAACTTTTAGTCTATTTGAGATTATATTGAATATATGATGTGAGGTGGTCTATTGAGATTTTACTAACAGCTAAAAATATATACAAATGACATGAAGTATATACAAAATGTATATCAAATGGGCACTGCTTCTCACTGAGCACCCAGGTGTTTGGTGATCTTATGTTCTAAAGTCTCTGATATACTAGACCATCCTGATGTATTGATCTGATGCCTACATGATATACCAGATGAATGCATGTCACTATGTGTTATACCAGATAAATGCATGAGGTTGGAGAGAAGGGAAGTGAGAAGCCCGTGCACAACTTTGTCAGCCACATGAAAATGATGTGTCTTCATCCTATGGGCAAAAGCATGCCATAAGGGCTTTTAAGATAGGCTGGTGTGAATTGCAAGAGGAAAATAATGATAACTATGTGTGAAGTAGGATGATATGAATCGGGTTAACAAAGGACTAAATAAATGATTTATGCTGTAGTTCTATGCCAAAGTGCTATGGTAGCAGAGTGTACGGTATTCAAGGATGAGAAAACATTTCCTGGCAGTGAAATGATAGGGAGGACACTTTAAACCCAGGAGGTATCTCAGGGTACTTACATGAGAAATGACCAATATTGCAACAGAATTCGCATGTTTCACATCAGGATGATGGTTGGTGGCCATCTGTTGGACAAAAGTTCTTATGTTCCATACTGAGGAAGAGAGAAAGGGTGAGATAGAGATTGAGAGATATTGAGAGATACTGAGAGAGAGGGGTGTGTTGTATGATTTGGGGGGATAAAAATCTCTGCCTCCCTTCCTGCCTGCCTGGCTGTACTCATCTGCCTCTGGACCCACTCTTTCCTTTACAAGGGGACAGCCCTTTCCTGATAGTTATACATCATTTGAAGTGTCAGTTGGGGCTGAGTTGATTTTATAGCAATTTGGATATTTACATTAGATTTTAAATAAGAGCTAGGTCAATTAACATTCTAAAAAAAACACCATTTTTTTCCATTTGGGGCAAGAATTCAGCAATCTGGAAAGAAAGGCAAAGTTGAAAAATAAATTAGTCCTAAATTATTTTATATTTCCAGGTATGAGAGCCCTAGAACTGTAAGCCATGGGGGAAAAGAGGGTATGTAGGATTAGACAGTAATGTGGCTGTTAGGTAAGAGGGTCAGATCATGAGGTCATTGTATGCCTGGTGGGGTAATTTGAGTTTGGCCATTGAAGGCTATTGGTTATAGGGTGGTATGATCAGGGGTCGTGGAAAGAGAGCATGGATAAACACGACAGAAACATGGATCAATATTTTGGAGATCAAGAGTGAAGATAAGGAGACAAGTTGGGAAGAGGTTTATTGTAGTATTCCAGGGGAAACCTGTGATTAATTACATTAGGAAAGCATTGGAGGGAATGGAGAGAGGTTTGGTGATGGATATGGGTGGTGTGTTAGTTAGATTCAGTTGTCAACTTGGCCAGGTGAGCATACCTAGTCTTGTTGCTGCCGACATAAGCCAACGGTATGTGAACCTCATCTGTTGCCAATTACATCAGCAGTCGGCTAGGGGGCGTGTCTGCTGCAATGAGTGATATTTGACTTAATTGGCTGGTGCTTAAATGAGAGATCGCAATGTAGCACAGCCTAGCAGCTCGGCATTCCTCATCTCAGCACTTGTAGCTCAGCCCGGGCCCTTGGAAATGGAGAAAGAAATTACCACGGGGAAAGTTGTTGGAACCCAGGGGCCCGGAGAGAAGACCAGCAGAGACCATCTTGTGCCTTCCACGTAAGAAAGAACCTCAGTGGAAAGTTAGCTGCCTTTCCTCCGAAGAACCAACAAAATAAATCCCCTTTTATTAAAAGCCAATCCATCTCTGGTGTGTTGCATTCCGGCAGCTAGCAAACCAGAACAGATTGTAATAGAGAGGGTTCAAGTATGAGACCTGGGTGTATGTGGAGCCATCAGGTTCATGGCAATGCCGTTTCCTGAGTTAGAGGAAACAAAGCAGTACCAATGATAGAGGGTGTGAGAGGGTGGAGGCAGCAGGTCAGTTTTGAGTTCCTGAATTTGAGAAGCTCAGCAGTCCTAAGGGTATATGGTCAATTGTCCTGTTCTTGTCTCTTCTCCTGTGTTTAGACCTCAGAGGGAGATGTGAACAGTGTGACAGGTTAGACTGTACAAAGCAACCCTGTGGATTATTTAGGAACTCTGGTCTCACTTCTTTGTTCACAGTGAAATAAAAGACTAAGAAACAGATGAAAGACAATCACAAGAGCAGCAGCCTGTCACTATTCCCTGTGCTTGGCTAAGATGTCACCGTGGGAGGGGCTTCTGACCACCACTGGAGGAGTGTCCCAACTAGCTGAGTTTGTTGAAAGAGCGGGAGAACCTTGAACCATTCACCTGTGGTCTGGAGACAACCCAACCCCAACCAGTACCACCTGTGCTGTGGTCCTTAGCAGACTGCTTTCTCTACTTTTGAAGTAGAGAAAGTTGAGGAGTTGCCACCTCAAGAGAAGTGACACTTTCTCAAAACTAAACATAAGGAACCCAGGATGGGGACTGAGCAAATTCCTTTAATTTTTCTATAGGCTTCCAACAGTGACCAGTATCCATCCTATCAAGCTCTAAGGATAATGAGGTAAATGATAATGCTGTCAGTCAGAGTCATTGAAGGTAAGGAAGCTGTGCTTGTTTGAAAGGATGTATGTACCCTAAAAAAGCCATGTTTTAATCCTAATCCCATTTTGTAAAGGCAACGGTTTCTTCTAATCCCTATTCAGTACTGTATGTTTGAAACTTTAATTAGATCATCTCCCTGGAGCTGTGACTCAATCAAGAGTTGTTGTTAAACTGGATTAGGTGAAAGTGTCTCCACCCATTCTAGGTGGGTCTTGATTACTTTACTGGAATTCTATAAAAGAAGAAACATTTTGGAGAAAGTGGGAGATTCGGAGAGAGCAGAGAACAACGGAGCCATGAGAAAGCCGCAACAGAGAATGCCGCAGAATCATGAAGCAGAGTCTACCAGCCAGCAACTTTTGGAGATGAAGAAGGAAAACACCCCCAGAGAGCTGGAGAGGAAGCTAGCAGATGATGCCATTTTCACCACGTGCCCTTCCAGCTGAGAGAGAAACCCTAACTATGTTTGTCCTGTGCCTTTCCAGATGAGAGAGAAACTCGGAGCTTAATCAGCCTTCTTGAATCAAGGTATTTTCCCTTGCATGCCTTAGATTGGACATTTCTATAGACTTGCTTTAATTGGGTCATTTCCACAGCCTGAAAACTTTAACTTGCAATTTATTAAATTCCCCCTTTGTAAAAGCCATTCTGTTTCTGGTATATTGCATTCTGGCAGCTAGCAAACTAGAGCAGAAGCTTCACTCAGAAGGGTTTGCTAAAGAGAGTTTAATAAAAGGACTATTCTCAGACATGTAAGTGGAGTTAACACAACCAATTACAGATACTGAAGTACCCTGTGATAGTAATGGCAGAGGGCCACTACCTACCATAACTATGAAGAGGCAAGGGGAGAAGTGTCACCTGAGATAAATGATAGAGTTGGTGCCACAGAAGAGGGGCCACCCAAGAGGACTTGACTTTAGGGTGATGGATCGATGGCAGAACCATTGATCTTCCAGCACAGGCGCATTGGAGAATAACGAGCCCAACATTTCTCTTTTACTGAACTCCATGCTCCAGTTGATGTCTCCAGTGATAGTATCTAACTGGTATTGGGAGGGCAATGGGATCAGGGTGACTTTAGGGATCAGCCCTCTCAAAGCCCAGGATAAGACAGAGATGGGAAGAGATTGGATCTAGGGGGAGGCACAGACGGAGAGTTATCCACACAGGGCAGACCAAATATGCTGTCTCAGAAATGAATGTGGTTGAGGACTACTGCTATACCCACTCTGCCTTCTTCTAGAGTTTCCCTGTTAATCCTTCTCTCCAAAGGAGAAAGAGGCAAGTGGGAGGAGAATGAAGCCAAAGGTGAGGATATGGCAAAGGAGAAGAATGGGGTTTGGAAAGAGGAAAGTGATGTGGAGAGGGAGCTGAAGACTGGAAAATTTCATTCTGCATGAACTGAATGTGGCATTTCTACTTCTCAGACCTTAAAATTCTACTCCTGATGATGTATAAGATGACATCAGAAGCACAGGTCAGCTCACAGTCCTCGGTTTGCTAAAATCACACTAATCATCTGCAGTGCCAGTGCGGGAAGAGGTTTTAAGTTTTCATTCTTCATTTCCAAAAGGATTACTGGACAGACATCTATTTCAAGACTGGCCATTTGTTATATTGATCTGTTGTCATAAGTGGCTGGATTCGTTTTAAAGAAGCAAAACTTCCATTTATGATTCTGAAAGTAACAAGAATCTCATTCTAGCCAGACTATGGGTAAAGGTATTCCAAGCAATATCTGGTCATTTGCTCTCCCATCACCAGCCAGATGGCTAATATCTCTGAATGGGCATCATCAAGGACATGATGGCAGCTAGGCCATGCTTCATGTTCAAGGCTTTTTCTTGCCTCCCACTCCCTCTCCGTTCCTAAATATGTCCATGTGGGACTCTTCAGGCCTTGGTATTAGATGACAGTTAGCTAAGTCCTGGCATCACTGTGTGTTTTGCTTTGCTAAAGCTGCTGGAATGTAATATACCAGAAATTGATTGGCTTTTAAAAAATGGACTTTTTAAGTTGAAAGTTACAATCCTAAGGCTGTGAAATGTCCAAATTAGGGTACCAACAAGAAAATATCTTCTTAGAGGAAAGGCAACCAGTATCTGGAACACCTCTGTCAGCTGTGAAGGCACATACCTGGCATCAGCTCGTCCTTATTTCCCAGTTCATCACTTTCAGCTTCTAATTCCAGTGGCTTCCATTCTAAGTATCTGGGGCCCTCACTTAGCTTTTCAGGGGCAAGTATGGATTTTATCTCTTAGCTTAGCATCTCTAAACATCTGTATATTTGTTTCATTTCTCTGCTTTCTGTGTCATTTCTAATCTCCTTCTCTCTCTGTGAACTCCTTTAAGGACTCCAGTAAACTGATTAAGGCCCACCTTAAACAGGGGCCACAACTCAAGGCATAATAATCTAATCAAAAGGTCATATCCATAATCGGACCTTTCTTTGTAGCAGCGTAATAAGGCTGGGAGCAATCAGATTCTCTGCCCTCTGCCTTTGTGCTGTGGACACACACATACACACACACACATGCACACACACAGTTAATACTCTTCCCAGGAGCCATATAGCATGTCACACTGAATTGTACGCTGAAGCACTATGAAAATCCTATGATTTGCTCACTCCCTCACCCACCCCCATGCAGATACTCTGTCACATTCTCATGATTTCTAGTGCTCCATCTCTCAATCTGATCTTTCTGTCAAATAAACTTCAAGCACAATTCTATAGTAAGTTTAAGGGCATATTAGTGGTTGTATGTTTTTGGTGGGAGTAGTCAACGGTACAGGGTACAAAGATGTCGCTGATTCAGAAGCAAACCAACGCTGTTTAGTGGATTGTGTGGGCAAGGATAAGTCACAATTCATAGTGAAAGAAAAATGATGAAGGCATGTGTTCTTGGAGTAAATGTCTTCAAATGACAGGAGAGAGGAAGCTACCCTACATGAAAGCTAGTGACACAGAGTTCACCATCTTCTTTGTATTAGCTGTTCTGTGAAATGGTAAATTCTTCCTTCCTCCATTTTTTTTTCCTAAGGCAAAGAAAAGAGGTGGTGAATACATATATTTATATTAAGTTGTCATTCTTTTCATGTAAAATTTTCCAACAAGATTTTGTGGAAGTAGAGTATTAAAAGTACTAGAAGTGTTAGGGGTATTGCCAATTAGTATTAGGAATATTAGCAGTTTAGTCTTTTGGGTAAACATTTAAAAAACATTTATGCTTCCCCCTCTAAATATAAAAGTAAGTACTTATTTGTTTTAGAATACTTGAACAATACATAAAGGCATATACACTCATATAATCCTCTCCTAATCCTATCAGTCAGGGATGCCCTGATTTAACATTTTGTATATTAACTTTCATTCTTAATCTTGATAGATAGGTAGGTAAGTAAATGAGATATAGGGGAAGGTGTCACCCATGCTCCAATCAGAAGGTGGCAGAGTAAACCAGGAGAGAGGTGGGCAGGGGCTGTGCCCAGGTTCCAAGAGCTTCACTGCAGCTCCCTGCCCTATACTTTATCTAGGTCTGCCATCTTTGAACTCTTCTCTCTTCCATCTCAGAATATGTTACCCCATCCCTGAAACAGCACTCAGACCTGCTCCCCTTTCTCCTTTCCAATGCTCACAGCCTAGATTAAACCTTTACAATATTTTATTCAACCTTTCACAAAGTGTTTTCCTAAAAAAAAAACAGTCCCAGAAGGTTTTCTCAGAAAATGGAATATTTGGGATCAAACAACTTTTCTAACTTCTGCCTTTTGCTTCTTCTCCTTGGGCAGTCATATCTACCAGTTTTAAAAATGTTTAATTTTGTTTGTCTCTGTTATGCAGAATATTCTTTAATAAGTGATGGAATTATAAATGATATAATATTAATAGCTCATAGATCTCAATTTGTAGAATGTTAGACTACTGTGGTAGCTTAAATAGGATGGCTATCACTTCCCCTACCAATTCATATCACCATAATTTTTTCTCCAACATTCAAGGCTCTTCAAACCTGCCATTACCACATGCACAAATTATCTCTTGTATTTTTTTATTTGAAAGTTTCATATCTCTGGGGTTTTAATGCCTTAGTATATAAGCCCCTTGAGGAGATTGTGTCTTTTGCCACTTTTGTGATAGAAGAACCATGCCAAAGTAGATGCCACAGGAGCACTCTGACCAACACCTGTGCACCAGAATTGAATGAAGGCCTATGCCTACCAGCATGGAACCCAACATTTCCAGTGAAAGAAGAGAGAAAGCAGAATTGTCACTTTCTGTGGGAAGGTACTTGCCCATGCCAAACTGGTGATTTCTTGGTTAGAATTTCAAGAAATGGTGCAGCTCTTTAACTTGGGGTCAAAGGAAACTTTTCAAAGATCCATTTGCCTTGTGAGAAGTTGTTCAAGATATGGAAGGAATAGAACAGATACAAGAGAAACATTAGGCAATGGCTTGATCTCCATTTTTACACTCATTTGGAAGTGGAAAGTGAAATATTATATATCCTAAGTTTCAAGTGAGAGGAAGAGTGAGGTACCAACTTTCCAAATCACTAAAGCAGCTTTCTAACAAATAGGCATCATATCCGTATATATGGTAAGCTGATGATAATTAAACATTGAGCCATTTCTCTCGTTCTCTGACTAAGCAGCGACTGACATCATATTCAGTTAAACTTACATCTGTCTCTACTCTGTGTGTTGAGAGTATGAATTAACTTAGTAGCCTCTGTAAGCTCAGAATAGTAGAAATTAGAAATGCTGGATCAGACTGAGTGTAGCTATGAACACAAGTTGAGCACAGCCTTGTCATAATAAGCATTAAGTCATGAGTCCTCTGCTCAGTGTCCTAAGAGAAACAAGCATTTTGACAATTTACCCATTAAGGATGGCATGGCCTATAGTCTGCCTACTCAGAGGGTCTCAAACAAATATGGTATTTAGGATTTGCTCAATATAATTTGTTTGATATAACCCAAACAAACTCAAATACCTTAAGAAAAAAAAACAAACAAAAAAATCCAAGGAAATCTAGATCTTATAAGAAGATGAATCACTGGGGCTTTATTTCAGGCTATGGAATATTCCCCAGGATATCTGAGAAGTTAGATTCATCCTATCATCAGTTTCTGAAAAATTATCAATCTTGATACTACACTATTTATATGTCTCTTGCATCTCTCTCTCTTTGAGGGAAAGAGAGATAAGAATCTGGCATTTCTCAAGAAATGGATGACTGCTACAGACTCATAATGAGAAAGCTATTAAAGTGTGAATTTTTAGTAGGGTAAGTGGCTTCTTGAATACAGGATTCCTTTATTACTTCATGAATCACAATTAAAAGCCAATGTCATGATTCTGAGAAATTGTCTGCAGTTTAAAAAAAGGAATAGAAGTAAGACTAGAAAACTTCTAAGAATGTTAAGTTGTTGGTACAGTTTTTAAAAAACTGAACCAATAAATTTATTGATATTTCCACTTTATCTTAGGAATGAGAAACCCAAATGTCCCATATCTGTCACTGCCATTGATACCCAGGACAGACTCTGGTGCTACAAGATAGGATTTATAGTATAGTTATTCCTAAGCAATAAAGGTAAAACTGTGTTTGGGTCAACATTCACAATTATTTATTGCAATCCAATTACTAGGGAAATTAGAACAGAAAAACAAAATAAAGTAAAACAAAACCATACAAAAAACAGGAAGAGAATTTTCCTGGGAAAGAAAGAAGAATTGTTGTTAGAGCACTGGGAAGGAAGAATATATGGTCCAAGTAACACTTCTGTTTGAATTTTCAGTTTCCTGGAGTTTCCAGTGTCCTGCATGATACAACCAGTGATGGAAGATTGCACACTTTTTAAGAAGTGAGATGCTTTTGGAATTCAGCCCAGAGAATCCCCAATGGTAACAGCCCTGGCAGATTCATTAGCAGGTGAGAAGACTCATGGTGCAGCAGGTAACTGTGGTTGGACTTGGGAATCCCTATAAAATCAGTGGGGCCAGTAGGAAACCAGTTCTGATACTCAGCATATTAAGTAGAGAGGCTGCTGAAGGAGCTGTCCGTGGTGCTGAAGGAATCCATGAAGTTTGCCCATGGCAGAGCACTGATTGGCACAAGTAAAAGGCAGTCCTGACATCCAATGGCTGGCATGTGCCACCACAGAGTGCTGAAACAGCAGTAAATTGCTGTTCACTCCTTCTACTTGTGTAAAGGACAGTCTGCTTTATTTGGCTTCTAAGGAACACAGCAGGATTTGCTGGTCTGAGCAAGAAAGCAAGACAGAACCATGTTTATTGAATAAGAATGCTGCTGAAATGTGCATCTTTGCCTTCATATTCAAGTTGGTTTCTACTGCTTCTGAGAATAGCCCTAGGAGGACCTCTGAGACATTATTAGTGATAGTATTAAGGAAGGCAATGGAAATTGGGAAGAATGGAAGGGAGTGAAGCCCAGAAGCCTGCCACGATCTCACGCCTTGCTGGGAGGATGAAATACAGCCACACCTTCCCCAGGAGAGTCAGTAGTGGGAAAACTAAGACAATCAAATTATCTTAAAACTGGAATTTGTACTCACACTGCCCAGTACCACTCTCTGCTTTTGGAACACTTGCTCTACTCTGTGACCATGAAGAGCGGTCAAGGTGAAAGGATTTCCAAGCAGTATCTTCTCAGTGGTAATGTCCCCCACAGACTTGGATTATGAATTCACATTCCACCTATCTTCATGTCCCCTCTACCCCCATCCACATGTCCACTGCAGCAGGTAGTCAGCCCACTGTGGGGTCCCAACCCTCCCTGCTGGGTCACTGTATCTGTAGGTGCAGGTATGTAGATCACCATGACCTTTTCCTCCCTGTAGTCCCTGTATTATAAACAGTAACAGCCAGGTGTTGGGTGCTCATTCACTGCTTAGGGAAGAAATCAAAATATGAGCAAATAATTTGGGAGACAAGTGAGAGAATAACGTATTTGTTATTCTCTTGCTAGAGAATTTGTTATAATCTTGCTAGAAATTTCTCGAGAGTCAGGATAAGCCTTGAAATGGAGCCCCATATCCTGGGGGCAAAAAAAAAAAACTATTGCTAAGGAAGGAAAGAAGAAAGGAAGGAAGGGAGGGAGGGAGGAAGGGAAGAAGGAAGGAATGAATGGAGAGAATGAAAGAGGGAGAGAGGGAAGATTTTTAAATACCTTGTCTTTTCATGCCAATAGAATTCCTCCCCTTCCCACTTTGGCCAGCCCCCAGTATTACTGAACATGGAGGAAGACTGAGATCTGAATGTCATGTAGAATATAGAGGCATAACCCCAGCCCACACAAGCTGTATCCCCTTTTAGGTTTCCCACATTTCTTGTCATGGCCTTGATGTTCACCCTGGCTGCCAGCAATGCAGAGGCCTGCCAGGTAAAAGCAGTGGAGGAGGGTTATGGAGAAAAGAACTTCCATGTCCAAATCCTTTTTAAGGTGTCTCCCACAGGAAGAAGCAAGGACACTGCAGCTGCTATTGACATCTGGACCTGGGTGCTGTGGCGCATCCACACCTGTGGCAAGAGTGGCCCAGGATGTTGACAGGGTGGTAGCCAAGGAATCAAGGTGCACAGAGGTGGTAGCTAAGGCAGGGGCAACCCCACCAGTGCCCAGGGTGTCTCCAGAAGCCCCTCTAGTAGCTTTCAAGGTACTGGAAATCAAAGAACCCTAAGGCTGTGGAGTCTCTTTGCTTTCCATGGCAGTGAAAGGAAAGTTCATACAAAATGCTAGTCAACTCTCCACCCTGCTCCAAGTCTCAGCCCTACGATAACCCTAATGATCATCTCCTGATCAGCCAAACTCAGTCCTCAGTTCTCTGAAGACAGGCCAACACTAATCTTGTAATAACAAGGTCCATTTTATCATTCACTCCATGGATATTCCCCTCAGCTTGAAGTCAACTTGACTTCTGTAAATGACTCCAGCTTTATATTTGTCTCTTCTATGGTGGCTTGTCCTTTCCTATGAATGGTATTCCTGGGATATAACTTATCTTTCTGCACACATAGTAAGAACACTGAAGACATGGTCAATAGCTAATTTCCCCCTCTAACACTGCTTGCTGCTTAAAAACAATGGAAATCAATGACTTTTTGACTGAATAAATAACTAATGAGGAGGCCAATTCAGACAATTGAACTGAGAGAGCTAGGATTAATTTTTCTCCCCATTAGATATAAAACTTAAAAACTTATTTGTAGGGGAGTCTGAATTTAAATGACAGGATGGAGTCAGGTAAGTGGAAAGAGAAAGAAGGAGTTAGAAGGAGATAGATGGAGAGAGAGAGAGAGAGAGAGAGAGAGAGAGAGAGAGAGAGAGAGAGAGAGAGAGAGAGAGAGAGAGAGAGAGAGAGAGAGAGAGAACGCTAGTTGAGTGTGACACATTGACCAGAAAGGTTATTTTCCAAATGGAACCCTGGTACCTTAACCAATCCCATTTACAGGCTCAAGCCAACTACTATTTGCCCTGAAATAATAATTTTTTGTTTCTGGCCATGGCTGAGGACAAGAGAGAGAGGGAGAGATGAAGAGAGAGGGGAAAGAAAGGGAGGGAAAGAAAGAGACTGACTGATGGAGATTCCTTCAAATTTGGTGAAAGAACAATCTGTTCTACATGGGAGCAGGGAAAATAACCTTGTCAATGAGATTTCCCATTGGATCCAGGAAGAGTTGAAACTTCAGTGCTGTCCTAGCATTCCAGTGAAGAATAGATATCCTAGAGATGCCTGTCAGGGATTCAGCAAACCATTCTTTGCAAAACTTTTGTACCATCTTCAAATATGCCAGGAATGGATCCAGGTCAGAGGAGACCCATTCTTCTCATTTTTCAGTAGCAATGGGGGCACAGAGGTACTCACCCTGCAAGCACAAGCATGTAACCCACAAGTCAGCAGCCTGGCATTTGGGAAACTCATCTTACTCTTGGTCCCTTCCCTTCACTAATCTAGGAAGTGAAGCCACCCAACACATTCCATCTGCCTTTCTCAGATCCACCTCTAAGTGATGCCAAAAGCCCTGCCCTGGGCCATCTGTGTACATTTCATGTGAGCACAGTAGGTAAAACTGCAGGTAGAAGCAGAAGACAGCTGCTGTTCACATCCAGCTCTTATAGAACGATACTTCTATAGCAGGAACAGGCAATCTAGAACATATGTTGGAGAGTCTATGGGCATGCTATCCAATGCAAATAAGAATTTTTACCATAAGCATTGGATAATTCATTAAATTTTTATGATTAAGGGAGAAAAGAAGAGTCTGCATGATAGGGAAATTAAGTCAGAATATACAGTAATTTTTGCCCAATCCTAATTTACACAATCAATTTTCAGAGAAGCAGAAAGAAAATCAAACAAATAGGTAGAGATCAGAATTAAGGGTAGGACTTAAGGGTAGGGTAGTCTTGGTAGGACTTGGGAACATATAAAGAAAATTGCTAATTCTCTCTCTTTATTTCACACTTTAGTTTTCCTTATTGCTCTCCTTTATCAATATAGATGATGCCTTTTACTTCCCTTCAGAAGTCCATGTATTTCAGTCTGTTTCTCAGAGGATAGAATGGGTTTGTGTGGATTCACTTGCATTCTCTGGTTCAGTACTCCTTATACAGGATAAGGAAGTTAGCATTTCCTAAAACAACCGGCACAGTCAGGTGCTATATAGTTAAAATTCTTTGTGTCTTTGGAGAAGACATAAGAAAGGTAGGGATGAATTCTGATCTGTAGGGTGTATGTTGGAGAAAATGTGGCTACTCACAGATCCTTTGGCCACCACTTTATTCTCCGTGCATGTCCTAGCAGTTGGAAACTATCAGTAGGTTCATCATAGACTGGCATAAGTGGGCAGTTTGTGGGGAAAGATGTTCCAAGGTGACCTGTGCCTTCCAACTGTAACTTCTATAATGAAACAAGGAGATCTCCACATTCTAACCAACATTTGGCTGGCTCATCTGGACCTTTTTGTTCTGCAACTATTTGGGTGACCAAAACATGTGTGGGAGCCCCTCACTGCTTCCCGTTCTCTTGGCTGAGACTTGGTGCAGATGGAGACAGGGCCAGCAGACTTCTCATCCCTGCAATTTTCCATTTTCTGATCAGCCTGCTGGAGGGCCCTGTTTCTATGTATTTTACGAAAGAGCAGACGGGGATTTAACAGAGCACACATAAATAATGAAAAACTTGATTTGGAAAGGGTACATTGTATGTGATTTTCAGACTGCAATAGGTGACAGAAATTATATTTCTGTTTGACTCATGAACAGAGCTAAGCAACGACATTATAGCATTTGCTAGACATCTGCCAGGCTGGAAGCTCTAGAGTTCATTAAACACTCAGGATGTTTAGCTGCTTGCCCGGAACCTTCCAAACCAGCTAGTGTCACACATTGGCTCAGAAAGGTTATTTTCCAAATGGAACTCTGGCACCCTGAACAATCTCATTTATAAACTCAAGCCAATTGGTATTTGTCCTGTAATAATTATTTTCTATTTCTGGCCACTGCTGAGGTAACTACCTGTCTTTATAAATCAAATGTATTGAATGCCTAGCATCCAATTCAATTAATACTCCAAACATTCAGCATCTTGCAGGGGTTTTTGCATCACTTTGGGTAAGAAATGTAGTACTAAATATTACCTTTTAAAGTAACCAAATTTTCTAGGTGAGGGAACTCTGTTTGCCCTTGACACTTTGTATCATCAATGCAAAGAGTTGGTTTGTTCAACGAATTAAACCCATACTCCTAGCTGGCATTTGTACCTGCCACAATAAGGGCGAAACCTGTTATTACTTGGGCATGACACCTTCTAGGTGTCAGTTACACCGGGCTGTTCATCTCATTCTGCCCACAGCCCTCTGATATCCTTGGGGGTTACCTCGATACATTCTGTCTGATGTTACAATGTGTGTTTGGGAGCCGGGAGGCTCGGAGATAGGTGCAAATACAGCTTCTCTCTCTCCTTCTGGGAAATACACTTCTGTTATATTTATCCTCTATATTCTCAATCTAACATTAGGCCTTCACTAAACATTTTCTGACTCATCATATTGATTGACTGAGTGACCACAAGAATGAATAAATAAATAAATAAATAAATGCATAATTACATATTTTAAGCTCACAATGATACACATTTTAAGTGATATGGCTCACATTCACATTTGGAGAAGGGTCTGGTGGTAATTCAAAAGTGTATGTGGCCCAGAAAAAAGACATTATTAAATCTAATCCATTCTTGTGGGAGCGGACCCATTGTAAATAGGACCTTTAGATTAGGGTACTTTAGTTAAGATCTGAAACTTTTACTAGAGTCTAAGAGAATAAAATTTAGACAAAGAGAGAGAAATCCACAGAAGCAAGAAGCTGAGATCAACAAAACCTGAAAGAGAAGAGAGAGAAGCAGACACTGTCATGTGCCTTGCAGGGGGCAGAGGAGCCAAGTATTGCCAGCAGCCAAGCTTTGGGAAGAAAGTATTGCCTTAATGGTGTCTTGATTTGAACATATTCCCGGCCTCAAAACTGTGAGTTAATAAATTGCCGTTGTCTTAGCCAACCCGTTTCATGGTATTTTCTTGGAGCAACCTAGAAAACTAAGACAGGTACAGAGCTTTGTCAGCGAATTGCTTATAAGGAAATTTATACTATATCACTTTTGCGGCTATCGCTGTTTTTTGGTAAAAGGCAAATGTTATAAGATTTTGTATATAGAGATGTTTCTTTCTTAAAATAAAGTTGCTAGATCCATTCTTATTTTGCAAAATAATTTGTCCTCACAATATTTTTATCAAGAGTTAGCTTCACATACTCAAAATGGTGATTGATTTTCAAGACAATTTGTGCCTTTTCAGTGAAGATGATTCCAATTGTGAAAAGTGAGTTTTCTCTATTAGCTTTTTGATGTTTAAATATTATTTACACTATTCAAATGAAAAAATACAAATGTGCACACATGCTTACCAATATAGTTTGGTCAATCCAATTCATTAATCTTGAATAATTGTGATGCTTTTGTCTTATTGTTAATTTTCTATGCTTTGCTGTATTAAGCTCAAACTCCCAACTTTGCTGATTTGAGAGCATCGGTGTCCATGTCAATCACACACAGTCCACTATGATGGGGAGAAGTGGCATCTCAATAGGGTTCATTGCACCCAGGCAGAGCTGTCTATGACTAGTGAAGGGAGAGTAAGGTAGGAGCTTACTTCTGATGGCTCAGCTTGGATATTTAAAATGTTTGTGATTGCTGCTTCTTTCTTCACTTATTATTTCAATAAGTATTAACTATTGCATGTCAGGTACCATTTAGGCACTGAATGGTACCTGTGTATTAAGCCAAGTCTTTAATATTGTTGAAGAAACAGGCAATAGATAAAAATAAATATTACTTTCTATGATGATAATCCTGGAGAGAAGGCAGGCAGTTCTGAGGAGTATGGCTGTAAATGTCAATCAGCTGGTCAGTAGAAGTCACACTGAGAACATGGTATTTGAGTGCAGATGTGAAGGAGGTGAGAGAAGGGGCTATGTGGCTGTCAGGAAGAATGGTCCATGCCAAAGGCACAAAAATCACAAGGGATCTAGATGTTACAGTAGGTGTTCCTGCCTGATATCCCACTCTTTCCTCTTTACTCACCATGAGTTACAGTCATCAATCTTATCTACTGTATTGATTCTGTGGCTTGTTGCTGATGGCATAGGCTCTCTGCTGCTGGGCATCTAGAATGCAGCATGTCTTGAATGTACCCCAGCAGGAAGTGAACACAGATTCCTTTGTGACATTGCTGGTAGTCCCTCTGATCTGGGACAAAAGCTGATTCTTCCCCTTATATGATGGTTAATTTCATATATCCACTAGGCCAGATTATGGTGTCAATTGTTTGGTCAAGCACTGACCTGATTATTACTTGAGGGCATTTTATTGATGGGATTTGTATCTACAATCAGTTCATTGCATCTACAATCACTTCATTGCATCCACAATCAACAAAGGAGATTGTCCTCAGCAATGTGGGGAACTTCTCATCCAGACAGTTGGAGGTCTTAAAGAACCAGAACTATGGGCTTTAGGAGAATTTCTCCTTCACCTTTGGCATTAACTTTTGCCAGAATTTCCCATTAAACAGCTTCCCTTGTGGTATTCAGACTAAGGAACTCACATCATCTTTATTGGATTTTCAGCCTGCCTCCTGCTTTATGGAGTTTGGATTTGCCAGCTCCATGGTCATGTGAGCCAATTCCTTATAACAAATCTCTTAAATATATGTGTATATATACATATAAACATTGTATACACACATGTGCATACATAATGTGTATGTGTGTATGCTTCCCATTGTTTCTGTTTCTCTGGAGAACTTTGATTAATTCACTTTACAAGTGTCAATATCTACTCTGACAGTGCACGGAGATAGAGCTTTTGGGGCCACATTGAAAAACCAAATGTCTCCTCTGGATTAAATTTCTTTCCTCTTGTGATGACCAAAAGGATTAAGATTTCATTTAATCTCTTAAATGAGATGACATTGCTTTTCTTCTGTATAATTTGATATTTCATAATATAGACATTTAAAATGGTCCAAAAAAACATACATTTTAGTCTCCTGCACATGAGACTTCAGGGTCCATCCTGCTGGTAACCTTCATACATTGGGTTTACTCTCCAAGGATTTGAGTATCCTGTCTGTGCTCCCATCAAATTTTTTAGTTCTCCCTGAGTTTCCAAGGAATTGGCTAACAGAACTCTGACAGAATTCACAGAATCTAAGGCTATAAAAATGTCCAAAGTAAGGCATCAACAAGAGGATACCTTCACTGAAGAAAGGCCAATGGTGTCTGGGGTTCCTCTGTCACATTGGAAGTCACATCGTGATAACTGCTGGTCCTTTGCTCATGGGCTCCATTGCTCTCAGCCTCTGTGTCCAGTGGCTTTTCCTCTGAGCATTTGTGGATCCTTGCTTGCTTCTCCAGGGACACTCTCTGAGCTCTCTGTGGCCTGTGTATCTCCTCTCATCATCTCTGAGGTGTCTCTCTCTCTCTGTATTCTTCACTTGGTTTGATCCTGCCATATAGCAATGAAAAAAAAAAAAGATGAAGAGGAAGTGAGCTAATGGCATTGCAAAAATAAAGACATTCATCAATGCAAATGTGAGAGATGAAAGTATGTAAGGGAGACAGCAGGAGAGGGAAAGAGGGGTAGGCAACAGTGAGGAAAGGTTTCCCATCAGGACAGGGGGACTCAGACCTGCCTGGGATAATGACCTTAAGCTCTGCCTTCTCACCATTTCCAAAATCATATAAATGTTTCTTATTACATCTGTATTTACCCTTGAGCTGCGGGACCATGCCTGGATGGGGGAAGCTGTGAGTTAGCATGAGAGAGGTCCTCTGCTTTATGGAGTACCATATCGGTCTAAATGGTTAAGGGTAGTTTGCATGCTGTGTGACATGGATGGAGAAGCATGGCTGGGAACCCATTCTTTTGGTAGGGTATACTGAGGTTGTATTTGTCACTGGTAAACAAAGGAGATGCATTTTCTGGTGTGAAACATACAATATCTGGAACTCAGGGTTCCACAAAATGGAGGAGATTATTGCATCCTCCTTTACTGCAATTTCCAGCACATTTTCTGTCAAAAAGACAAAATTTTGTATGACTATTTGGGTGCCATGGAAGTCAGCATAGAGAAAATGTACTTAAGTGTCCCAGAGGTAAAAGAAGTATCACTTGAAACAAAAAAATAAAGACCAAAGAGAATAAGCTAATTATCAAATGGAGTGTTCAGAGCTTGTTATTTGAATAGATATTTAAGGTGGAAGCATGAGGGGAAAGTAGTAGAATGCCAAGGTCATGCCTGATAGGACTAAAGTACACTTGAGGCCATACAATATGAACCATTCTATCTGCCCCCCTATGTGAAGCCCACCAAATGGTGTCATCCTCCTCTTATTCCACTGAAGAGGTATCTTCCCTCAGCAGCCACAAATCCCTCCATTCATTCAGTGACTCTCTGTTTTATCCATTGAAATTGTATTAGGTGCTTACACTGTGTCAGGGATACTAATGACTGCTGGGAATTAAATACTGAAGAGACACACTGGCTCTTTTCCAGAAGTTCCCAATATGGCTAAATACTTTCAAAACTAAACAGTCAGTAATTAATAGCGGCAGATGTAGGAAACTATGAAAGTTCACAGGAGCTTCACCTCATAGAATTGAATGAAGCAGTATCTCAAAAATATCTAAGTATGGAACATTCAGATGAAGTAGCTGTGTCAATATAGAAGTAGAACATGAGAGACAGAGATAGATAGAGAGAGAGAGAGAGAGAGAGAGATAATGATATCAGAAGTTTCTGAGATCTACCCAAGCCCTAGATTCTGGTGAAATATTAATGTGCTCCAGTATGTCAAGAAGGCAGACACCTTTGACAAATCTCTTCTCTTTGAGACAGGTGCTCTGACCACAGGGTGTCCACCAGTTTCGAGTCCAGGCATATGACCATAAGCCACTGCCAGGAAGATGGGTGATCCCCCGAGAATTCATAATTAATGATACGCCATCTATATCAATCTGAAAATTTAACAGCAAGCTGCCTACATTAGCATGCTGCCATCAACCTTCTACGCTGTTGTGACAGATGACTAACAAAGAAGAGCTTGGGGAATGACCCTACTTGTCATTATGAATTCATTTAGAGTCATATTGAATTAAGTATCCATCAGGAAGTAACTTAGTGCTACCCGAAATCTAGTGTCCCAGAGCATCTATATGTTTGTCTCTATAATATAATAAAAACGATGTGGTAAAATAAATGAGAATATGTTTTATGCAGAGTGTTGCATAATTGGTTTAGGATCATTTTCAAAATCCTGAGAAGTGGTATGGGTTTGTGATGCTCTCTTTCTTAATTCACAATCCATAGAGGTTCTTGCTTACCACCCTGATGTCAAGAGTAAAAACATAGAGTGCCGTGGCTATGCAATAATAACTAAGCTTATATGCATAAGCTATAAAACAACAAAACAAACTCAATGCTTAGATGCAAAAGTTGTTTTACAAAGGGAAATGTGGAAAGGGGATTTGAAAAGATTGAAAATGTGATGTGATCATCAGTATGAAAGCTTTCTCTGAACTTAGATATTTTCAATCATTATGTATTAACTAGCAAATCACTGAGATTAATTTCTGTTTATGCCAACTACAAAAAGCATTGTTTTAACAACAGTGGGCTAGATAATGTGGACCGTTTCTCCATTTGATACAATTAGCAAAGCTGGAAAATATATTTTGCTTAATATTGTAGAGCTAACAAGGTATGGAAATGTTAGGGGCAAAAGGAGTAAGAAGAAGTAAACTCATATAGGATAGCTTGGCATTTTAGGCTTTATTTTCCTCTGGGGGTATCTGCTGATTTCAGAAAAGATAGAAAAGAATCAAAGAAATTGAACAGAGCTCTTAAAATTCTTGTGAGTCAAGGAAGAAGAAATTGGAGTTCAGGGACTATTTGGTGGGGAGTTGGGTGGGGTGAGAACACTGATAAGTCTTCTATACATTGAGTTGAGACCTGAAAAGATACACCGTAAAAAAATGGGTGAACTAGATAAAGGCTGGTTTACACAGATGAAACTAGGTTTGAATGCTCACAGTCCCTAGAATTAATTAAGATAACTCTTGATAACAGAAAAGAGTTATTATATTCATATTATAGAAAATACACTTCAAAGCAAAAAAGCATTACTGGAGAAGAAAAATGACATCCATAATGAAAAGTCTCAATTCATTAGAAGTATCTAGCAAAAAGACCTCTGTGTATAATTAATAACACAGCCCGAAAACATATGAAGTACAAATTTATAGATATAAAAGAAGATATAGACAAATCTCAACTACATTGGGAGATTTTAACAAGCTTCTTTCCATAAAAGATAACAGAATATACAAAATGAATTAGAAGATATATAGAATATATAAAAAAAATCATTAACATATAGATCGTTATACTCAACAGTTTAGAAATCACTGTATTTTTTTTCAGAGGCACATAGTACAAAAAACTTTTTAAGAATGACCATATTCATGGCCATAAAGCAATACTCAATACATTTCCAATGGATGAAAATATGCAAGTTATATTCTTTGTACACATTATAGTTAAGTTAGAGATGGGTAATGAAAAAACAACTGTAAAACTCTCCAGTGTTGGAAATTATGCTATAAAATCTTTAATAACCAATGATAATTTGAAATGAATTATGACAATATTAAACAAAAAATGAAATTCTTGGGAAGTAGTTAGAACTGGGTGTAAAGAAAAATGTGGAGGTTTAAATGCATATATTAGAAAAATAGTGTAAATATCCAGCTCAAGTACTTAGAAAAGTAGCAGCAAATTAAATCCAAAACAAATAGAAAAAATAAATATAGAGAAAGAAATTGATGAAATAAAATGCAAGTTTTCAAAAATTTTAGTTGGAATGAATGCATGTCTAGAAAAACTTGATTTATCAAAGCATAGAAGAAATAGTAAATGAGAATATTCCTTCAACAGTCAAATAAATTTAATTAAAAATTTTCACATGAAAATATCATAGTCTCTAATGTTTTACCTGTGAGTCCATCAAACATTTAATGAAAATTAAGGAAGAAATAACATCAGTTTTATCTAAACCTTTCCAAAGCTGTTTATAGAGATACAATATTGCTCTGAGCTATTGAAATTGAAAGAAACAGACTCAGCTTCTCTTTAGTCACAGGAAGTGTGTTATAAATGAAGGATTTAATAGAGCTGAACAAAGGAGGGCACTCTCCCAGGAGGGTCTGTCATTTGTTATGCAATTTCTTGGGTCCTCCTTGCCTGTCTATGGAATTACCTCCAGCCTTTGAATAGGGTGGGTCCACATCAGACCCCACGTTAGGAAACATTTCCAAGGCATCATATGGCTGCAAGCAGCAGTCACATGCTTTCAAGTCTTTCCAAAAGACCTTCCCAGAAGGTCCCTGACTTCTGATGTACTTGAAGACTATGCCCCTTTCTTTGACAATCTTTCTTCCACCCATATTAGTAGCCCATTGCTAGATATTTCAACCAACAAATGGCTCACTAAAGAACCATCGGATTTGGATTCCTATGTGGGTCTACTAACACGGAAAAAATGTGCCAGTTCTATCAACAGGAAAACTTCATTCTAAATAATACTTAGAGTGCTCATCTGATAAGATTAACCATATGATCTTCTGGTATTATACATCAATCTCAGGGGCCTGGATTATATGAGTGTGTCCATGAGAGGATGGACTTTTCACTTCAGTCATGTTTCTGAGCCCTGCCACATTGAGGTGAGACCCTGACCTGAGGTGCCATCCTCAAAGTCATCTGTGCTGGGATTTGGGACATAATTCTGCACCTTTGTATGTATTCGCCCATGCCCTTATTTCTCCATCTTGAAACTTTGAGAGTAAGAGTCATCAACTTTGGCTGATCAATTCTGAGAGGCACTAAACAGTAGGATGAAGGAAAAAATACAGAAAAAAAATGTTTTGTGCTAGGCATATTGTTCATAAAGGATGAACCTAGAAATAAGAATTTTGAAAATTTTCTATGAAGCCAGGGATAAAAAACACACAACACAGAGCAAATATTATTAAGTTGAATACAATGCTATGGGTAATATCTTCATTCAGTGTATGTTATATATTGTTTTATTTCAGTGAACAGAAAGGCATTTTTAAGGATTTTAAAAAGTTCATTTACTCAAGACCTCAAGCTGCCCTCCTGATTTTTACTATAAGATCATGAGTTCCATTATGAATTCTTCTACCATGGGATTTTCAGGTTATGTAGCCTAGCAGTTGGAAAAAGTATATTGACTACTCATTGGATAGCATTTTCCTCACCGTGTGTAAGAGTTTCTTTACTCAAATGAGTTTACTCCCTCCAAGTTAATTTAACCCAGACATTTCGGAAAAGGAATTAAAAATGTGAGGTGGGTATATAGTATATAGGGATTCTATTTTCTGCATGTTGTCTCTATAAACTTGCTAATAAAAAAACAAGGTGATAAGATTAAATGTGAACACAGTGAAACATCCACTATGTTTATCTCAATATATCAGTGGCCAGAGGTTAAATATTCTTGTTCCTGGAGAGCGGGGGGAAAAAGCTTAAGGATCTATCAATTGTTTGAGGGGGAAATAAGAAAATATAACAATTTGGTGTTTAGCTCTAATCTTTTTTAGTTTGGCAAGAAATGAAACCTCAAATACAAATCTGTGCAAAAAAGAACCTGTCCCTGAAGATAATTTGGTATTTGCATCAAGAGTTTTACAATGCTCTGATGCTTATAGTTGGCTTTGTGGTTTGTAGCTATACACCCCAGAAAAGCATGTTCTTAATCTTAATCCATTCCTGTGTGAGTGAACCCATTGTAAATAGGATCCTTTTTTTTTTTTTGGAAATAGGATCTTTAGATGAGGTTACTTCAGTTAAGATATGGCCCACCTCAATGAGGATGGGTGTTTCCATTACTGGGGAACTTACAGGAGGGACCCCAGAGAGAGAAAACTCAAGGGAACAGCCAGAAGCTGAATGCCAATGGAACCTAGAAAAGAAGGGAGAAGCCAGGAGAGGCCACCGTGTACATTTCCATGTGGCAGCCAGCCCAGAATGGCTGTCTTCTGGGAGAAAGCTTAGCCTTAATCATCACTTGATTTTAGACTTCTCTAGCCTCAAAATTTTGAGCCAATAAATTCACACTATTTAAGCCAAACCATTCCATGGCATTTGTTTTAGCAGCCCAGCCAGGAAACTAAAACCTTGGTCCTCCTATTTCTCAAGATATATCATAAAGAATGACCAAGTCAGTAATTTCTATGAATTGCATACTTAGCAATGGCTTGTACCAGCCTCCGTGTCCGATACTGGATTTCTAGGAGTGAACAAGCCTCCTTTCATGCCTTCTAGAGCTTACATTTTACTAAGAGACAAAGATATGAATCAAATGATAATATACAAACACATTCCTCATAGTGAGAACTTTAATAGTGAAATATCATGCAAAATGTGTGGATCATTTTTCGATTTTTACAAATTGTTATATCAACTGTGGGAGACAGTTAAATGTCATGGGTTTAATGCAGGATTTATTGTATTTCCTTCCACAAATACCATCTAAATGACAGCGAACTAACAGGAAGTTAAAAGCCCATGAGAACAAAGATGCTAGAAAAGGAAAAAACAGCACATCTGACAGGTTTCCAAAATGTAAGAAACAAAACGGAAGGAGAACCTGATTTATCAGACCTGAGAAAGCACACACTTAGATAATGTCTATGGATTAAAAGTGATCAGAATTCCCCCAGGGAACTCATACAGGTACTGTCTGTGGCAAATGTGTTCTGGAATGAGAGGGAGGCTCCGAGTGGGAAAATGGAAGCCGACTGAAGTCTGCAGAAAGCTCTCACCTCCCGACACAGAGCAGCCAAGCCACTCCCAGCCCCAAGTAAGAAACCAGAATTTTAATCTGTGAAGAGACTGAACCAGTGGCGCTCTCAACCTGGGGATGCCATTTGCAGAAAGACCACATGAGAGAATGAGAGCTGAACCTGAAGGCATTAGTGAAATACTGACTACTGAGCCCCAGGATTCATTAAACATCCTGCTTCGATCGAGAACATAAAGAGTGAGGATTATAGAACCAGGCAGAAGATTGAAAAGTTTGTCTCTGAAACTCAGAGGACATGGAGGAAAGATATTGATGCCTCTGTAAAAGATATCGATGCCCTGTGAAAACTCTGACTTCAAACCCAATGACTGAATGGCCAAGTTACCAGTTTATAAGCTGCCCACCCTAGCAGTGCACACGTGTGCAGAGAGCTTCCGTTTAGCTTCGCCCTGCCTCGTTCTTATAAGTAAACAGATGACTGAGGATTACCAGACCTCTGTGGGGATCCTTCAAAATGAAACAGAGAAACCAAAGCAAGCAGGCAGAAAAATAGAACTCAGCATGAAGAAATGGTAAGAGAGTAGAAGAAAACTGAGAGGATGGCATTTATAAAACTAAGGTGTGATGCCATGAATAAGAAAAATATTCTGGGAATTAAGAGCAAGATACATGAACATCAAAGCAAAGCAGTAGAATATTGTGAGGAAAAAAAAAAGTGAAGAAAACTTCCAGAGGGGATCAAAAGGTAAAGAAATGGGAAAAAGATAATAAGAAGATAAAAATATAAGGAAAATAGAAGATTCAGATTGTCGGGTCAACATTCCCTTTTTACAAAAAGTTCCAAATGACAGAATTGATTGGGATGGTGTCCTAGTTTGGTAGCTGCCGGAATGAAATATATCAGAAATGGAATGGCTTTTTAAAAAGGGGAATTTAATGAGTTGCTAGTTTACAGTTCTAAGGCCGAGAAAATGTCCCAATTGAAACAAGTCTATAGAAATGTTCAATCTAAGATATCCAAGAAAAGATACCTTGCTTCCAGAAGGCCAATGAAGTTCAGGGTTTCTCTCTCAAGTGGAAAGGCACATGGCAAACACAGTCAGAGTTTCTCTCTCATCTGGAAAGGCACATGGTGAACATGGTCAGGGTTCATCTCTCATCTGGAAGGGCACATGGTGAACATGGCATCATCTGCTAACGTCTTCTCCTGGCTTCCTGTTTCATGAAGCTCCCCAGGAAGCACTCTTCCGTCTTCATCTCCAAAGGTCACTGGCTAGTGGACTCTGCATCACGTGGCTATGTCGTTCTGCTCTGCTCTCTCCGAATCTCTCATTCTCCCGACTGTTTCCTCTTTTACAGGACCCCAGTAAACCAATCAAGACCCACCCAAATGGGTGGAGACATGTCACCCCTAATCCAGTTTAACAACCACTCTTGACTAAATCACATCATCCAAGGAGATGATCTGATTACAGTTTCAAACATACAGTATTGAATAGGGATTATTCTACCTCTATGAAATGGGATTTTGATTAAAACATGGCTTATCTAGGGGACATACTTCCTTTTAAACCAGCACAGATGGCAAGAAGCCAAATGTCGTAGGCTGATGACAGTTTCCAAAGATAGGTCCACATTCTAATACCCAGGGCCTGTGAGTGTTACCTTGTTTGGAAAATGGGTCTTTGGATATGTGATTAGTTAGGGATTTGGGGATGGAGAAATTATCCTAGGTTATCTGAGTTGACTCTAAATCCAATCACAAGAGTCTGTATGAGAGAGGCTGAGGGAGATTTGAGACACCCACAGAGGAGAAAACCATATGAAGGTGGAGGCAGAGGTTGGAGTGAAGTGGCTTCAAATGAGGGAGAGTTTGGCAGCTAGCAAAAGCTGGAAGAAGCAAGGAAGGACCCTGCCCTAGAGCATTCAGAGTGAGCAGTCCTGCTGACACCTTGGTTTTGAATTTCTGGCTTCAGAACTGTTATTGTTTTAAGTCACCAAGGTTATGGTGTTTCGTTAAGACAACTCCAGGAAACCATCACAGTATCTGGTATGGAAAGTCTCCAATTAACAATTTCGGCCAAATTCATCTATCTTACTCATCTTGGAAGTTTGTTTTAAAACTTCAGGGTTCCTTTCAGTAAACAGCCAACTTTGGTGGCTTCCTTTCTGGCAAACCTGTCTTGTGTTATATACTTGGTGTTCTTATGGTACATTCATGTTTTCATTGTAAAAAATAAGATAACTCTATGTCTGACACATGGTGCTGGGTTCCTGAGACCATCTTTTTGTCTTCAAGTACTGTATACCCAGATCCTAATAGCATTTTGGGTGAGGGAGTGCAAGAAACTATTGGAGCATCATGGCCAGAGCCTCACCCAGGACAGGGCTGAGGGTGAGCAGGGACTTCTTCATCAAGGAACACCTGAACTGAGAAGTGAGGCAGGACTAAGAATCAACCAGATGAAGTTGCAGATGGTTTTCAGGCCAAGAGCACCATGTAGCAAGACCCAGAGGGAACAGGAGAGAAAGGTGCTGATGAGCTGTGAAGAAACAAAGGAGTTGGCATGTTTGGAACATGGATGTGCGTTAGGAGGTGGTGGAGGGGGGTCTCTGGATGAGGGTTGAATAGAGATGAGTAGAGAATTTTAAGTAGATTTCATACCATCTAAGGCTTTTGAACTTTACCCTTTAAACCATGAAGAATGATTGAGGTTTATATTTTTTATTTTTTTAAAAATTTTAGAATTCCAAGATCTAATGTTTATCTTGGAACAATCTCTCTAGATTAAAGGTAACACTGAAAACTAGTTCTCTTGCTGAGAAATATCCTGACATGATCTGCTAGTGGCCTGGAGTATAGTAGTAGAGATGGACATAAAAAGTAATATTACAGAGCTGGGAAGATGACTGCTTGGATGTGGATTTGTGTTGTAAGTGCTGAGTGGGTGGCAATCCTCTTCCCAGGGATTAGGGACACAAGGTGTAAACAGTTTCATTCATGGAGTTTAAGATCATCAGGAGAAACCCATGCAATGCTGTCTGGGGGCAAGGAGATATTTGTATTGGGTGCACTGTAGAGCAATCTGGGCTTAATACACTGATTTAGGCATCCTTGGCATAGAGTTGACAGTTCCAATCATAAAGTGGAAGAGACCATCCAGCCCCTGAGAAGACACTTAGGAGGTGAGTCCCCAGAGAGGAAGGGGGTAGAATGCACAAACAGGGTGTTATCCCAGGGTCCAGGCCTATGACACAGGTTGAGGCAAGATGGTTGGTCAAGGTGGAGCAATTCCCCAAATGAATTCATGAAAAATAACTGCAGAGTGTTTATTAGACTTAAGCATAAAGAAATCTTTGATGACCTGAGGAAGAGAAGTTCCTGTGGGGGGGTGAGACATGCTGCACAGTCTGGGGAAGACCAGCATATGGTTAAATGCTGACAGGAAGATTCTAGGAGCAAAGAGAACATTGACAAATAAACAGAGGGAGGGCCTGACAGAGCAAAGTCTTTGGGGAGAGGGTCATTGAAGCCTGTCACCTGAGCAGGAAGGATGGGCAGGGTGCTCTGGGCCAAGGAAGGAAAAATGGCGCCTCACTCCATGAAGCTCCTGCAAGTCTCATGAAACACATTTGTTTTTAATCTTAAAAAAAATTAGGACACTTTATAATAACTTGAGGTGTGTATCTACATTGACAACTAATTTCATAGCACAGAACAGATGTGACAATATCTTGGCTTACTTCGAAATCCATACAACATTATCTTTAAAGTCTTTGCCTTGTTTTTGCTGCCTTCTAAAGAATTGAAGGAACTTTGCCCAACAGAATCAGTCCATCTGATCTCCCTCCTTCCTCCACCATCGCTCACAGTTACTATATACAACCATGAACCCAATGAGAGGCACAAGTCTAGAAGAAGTGTGTATTAGTCAGGGTACTCTGCTGAAACAAAACTGTCAGGAGAGAGCTGTAGATATTAGGGGATTTTTATAAAAATTGTATTATGCAACTGCGGGAATGCACAAATCCAAATTCCTTATAATGTACCATCAAGTTTCAACAGTATAATTGAACCAAAAAGGGGGCCAGCTAACATTCTGTCACCTGATTCCAGTCTTGTACGTTCTATCTGACTTACTCTCAGCACCACCATCCCTTGATCTTGGTACCCAGTTCTTGTTCCTTTACAGTGTTTCTTGCATTAGTCACCTCTCCATCTTCACAGCCAATACCCTGATGTGAGATCCTATGACTCTACACTGCCTGAGCTGGCTTTTTTTGTGTGTGTGTATGCTGTATGGTGGGGGTCACATTTCGTTCTTTTTCCATGTGAGTATCCCATTATGGCAGTGCCATTTGTTAAATTTTTGTTCATTTGTTTTCTTTTGTTTGCTTATTTATTTATTTTTTGGGGGAAAGTACATGAGCAGGGAATTGAACTAGGTGTCTGCACAGCAGGCAAGAATTCTACCACTGAAACTACCTTTGCACCCTCCGCCTGGGCTGTTTTAATAACTCCCACACTGGGATCCTTGTTCTCACCTTTCCTTTCCAGGTCTACCTTGAACATCTCTACCACATTCTTATACCTCAATTTCTTGTATAGCTCATTCAAGAAAAAGTGAGTTTTCACATGGACAGGCCAAATAACCCAATTGGAATTTTATATCATAGAAGGCAAGACTCTGGCTTATAGCTGTTTATTTCCATAAAATATTTTATTAATAATGGCATTTAATACAAAACTATTTTTAGTCACGATTATGGAACTGATCAAGACAGCTGGCAGAGTACAAATGTTCATAGAAAGGGCAAATTGGCTTATTGGCTGAGGGCTCAGACCCTGGAGTCAGATAGACTCAGGATTGACCCAATCTGGCAATTACTAAGTATGTGACTCTAGTGGCGTGAAGGGTGGCCCTTGTAAAAGCTATGTCCACATCCTAACTTGTGAAAGCTGTGAATTTGCTTTTATTTGAAAACAGGGTCTTTGCAGGTATAATTAAGGATCTTGAAATAACATCTTCCTGGAATATCCAGGTGGGCCTTAAATCCAGTGACATCTGTACTTAAAAGAGACAGAAGAGGAGAGGCCGAGAGAAGAGGGGACAGTTGTGTGAAGACAGAGGCATAGACTGGAGTGAGGCTGCCACAAGCTGAGACATGATGGCAGCCGCCAAAATCCAGGAGAGAGGCATGGGGCCGATTCTTCCCTAGGGCAAAAGGGAGTATGTGACCTTCCCAACACATTGATTTCAGACTTCCGCCCTCCAGAACTGTGAGACTATACATTTTGTTGTTTCAATTCATTGAGTGTGTGGTGGTTTGTTACAGCAGCCACAGGAAACCAACCCAGTGGCTTTGGGTAAAGCAATTAACTTCCATAAACATGCTATTTCATAGATGAAGATGCTAAGGTATAGGGAAAGTCAATGGGATGTAGGATATAAAGCCGTTAGCATGTGCTGGGCACACAATGGATGGTGCATGTAAGCTAGGATGTCCATCTCTGCCATAGAGATTGATTCCTATGAGGATCTGACCCTTGTCCTAGGGGCTAGGGTATGCAGAAGTAAACAAATGTTTCATAGGACCTGCCCTCAAAAGAATAACACCTGTTTTACAAGTAATGAATTCTTTTGGTCTCATAATCTCTACTTGGAGAGTGAAAATACTTCCTGGGATGGTTGAACTTATGGATAATTCATAGAGTTCATGAAATTACATTACTTCCTTGAGTTATCACTTCCTAGCTGAGGACTGAGGAGAGGAAGGTGTAGCCTTAAAACCTGATCCACAGGAGGGGGGCAAGCCTGGGTAGTGGCAGCAGGATGGGAACAGGATGGAGCACTCTAGGCATCTGGCCAAGGAGAGGAGCTTGGAGGTAAACTTTACCACTCTCCAGGTTTTCCTGAGAACCTGAAAGCAGAAACCACCAATGGACAGTGAATGGAATGACCAGAGCTATCTTTGCATCATGGAACTATCAGTATTTCTAGCTCTCTTCCTGTTGGCATGTGGTGGCATTTTATTCCCACACTCCTGTGTAGACATAGTCATTTACACACATACTCTGGCAAAGAGAAGGTACGAAGTGCTATGCAACACTGCCAGGCAAGAGCTCTCTTCTCCCCACTATTGTGCCCAGTGGAATTCCAGAGGTGGAGGCTCCATCAGCCCAGGAACCCGAGGCACCACAGTGGACAGAGCCCACGGCTAATGCTTTGTGGACTTGATGTCTGAGCACTAATAGACCCTGCAGTTATAACCCCCAATGGTTTGCTGTTGTTATGTAGGACACTCTGTACTGATTAAAACAGTAGCAAAGTTTGTTTCAATCTTTTTAGATGTGAATCCTCTACGTGATACTTTGCTTCCACAATTAGAAGGCAGACACTAAGCTATGTTTCAATAAAACCACACACAAATTATTCATTAGCTGAATTTGGGTGTTCCTCAGGGCTTTGATTTTACACTTTGCTTTGAAATGAGCTTTTACAAAATTTGAGCCATTAAAATTCATTTAAACAGGTAATATGAGTGCATGGAAGATGAGGGATATGATTGCTTGTTGATGCTGATGTCGTTTGCATAGAATGTGAGCTAAGTCATGTAGGAGCTGATGTTCTAGCAGTGAGAACAGGGCCACCTCACTTATTATAGCAACAAATCTCCAAAGTTGTTCAACTTCCCAAATGCTGTTATAATTCTTAGAGAACAGGCACTGTCACATGTGGACCTCCCTGTCAGAGGTGTTTTCCTGAGAGTGTGTCATTTCTACCTGACAGCCCCAACACCTAGCACAACTAACACATAAGAAGCAAATAGTAGACACTTGGTGAATGTGTTTCTAAATTTCTATGATTTTCTTCTCCTATCAAATTTTTAGACTTAGAACAGCAAGTAATATACATTGAAATCCAAAGATAGATGGACGGACACACAAACAGAGAAGATGACAGATGTCAGTCTAAGTCTTCCTCACCCCAAGAGAAATTTTGGAAAGGTTTGCTGAATTCCCATTTCATGCAATGACCATTAAGACAGCTAGTAATGCAGATGAGTTAAACAGGATTGATTTTTCTGTTGGAAAATCTGAAGTGCAAATTACATTAGAGTATGGCTTTAGCATTTTTTTGTCAAAATAACTAATATAAACTACCTGACATTAAATGAAGTGAGACAGAAAACTTATCATATAAATGTACTAGCTTCAGAAGAATGGTTCTGATTTAAGAGACTCTCAATTATTTCCAGATCATAAAGTCAAAGATAGAAACCTCATGAAAGTTGGGTGCCAGGGCTATTTACAAGGAATTCCTTGAATATTTTGATTGACTGGGCTGCATAGAATAATTTCAAGAAAAGTCTTTTTGACACCAGCTATGGTTTTAAAATTTATTATGGACTATTTCTTGTGAGTTTCTTAACATTGTTTCTATAGTCTCTTTCAGTGAAATATACTTTTTTGTGTGTGGAGGTAGGAGGTTTTTGGCTGTAATTTAAAGAACACCTAAGCAAAGAGGAGAAGTTACTGTCTCAGGCATGTGGAGATTAGAGGTAGCTGTTTTGAGATTGGGTAATCCAAAGACACATCTATGTAGCCAAGGACCCAGGTAATTTCTGTGATAATGTTATCCTGGTTTATTGGTTTCCATCGTATTGACCTTTACTGATGCAAGAAGGGACCATAGTTCCAGACATTGCATTCTCATAAAACTATGCCTGAAGGGGGAAGAAGGGTTTTGTCTCAAGCATAACTTTTATCGCTTTCATCAGGGTATGAGATTTTCCCAGAAACCCAACAGCAGTGTTACCCTTATCTTCTAAAGGCAAGGGCAAAATCAAATGCTGTGCGAATTATTGTCTATTAGTACACACCCACTTTCCCACCCTTTATATGTTCCCCCTGCACTCCTGCAATTGGACATCCAAAAGTTGCATTCCTAAGACTTACACCTAGAATTCTAGATGGTGAACTGCTGCTGTGATTCCCTTGTGGAAGATGTTACAGGCAGAAGTGAAACATGAGCCAACTTCCTGGTGCTTGGTTGCCAGCAGATCAATAAGTGTGTTACAGGCAGAAGTGAGACGTGAGCCAACTTCCTGGTGCTTGGTTGCCAGCAGATCAATAAGTGTGCAGTGTCCGGAAGCCAGCTCTTCCAGGTGAGTGAGTTGTGAGTGTACAAACAATAGACAGAGCAGCCACAGCGTCTTCCCAGACTCTACCTGGCCAAATCCTGTGCCTTTGACACCTGTATCCAGATGTGACTCACTGACTTTCACTCTTTCAAAACTTGCAATTACAGTAAAACCACCAAGTTCCTGCATTAAATGGCATTTACTTTAATGCCCTGAGTATATTCTGCTCCTTGTCTTGAACCCTGACATATATACCTGTCCCCTTCAAACCTATTCCTGCAAAAATGTCCTTGGGGTCCTCATGACTACTCCATCTGAAGACTGAGAAAGGACCTGTCTTCCATGAATATGTTGCTACCTGATATCCGGGGGGAAAACTTGACATTCTTTTTTGGTGGAAATTGATGTTTTGGGGCAAGCAGTCAACAGTGCTTGTCTCAGATGTTAAGTCTCTAACAGATTTACCTTAACTAAAAGTTATTCAACTCTGCATGACAAAGTTACACATCCAAGATGCCTCAATAATAGCAAATTTCTTTTTATGAGGAGCATTCTTGTGTTCATGTTTCTAAGCATTTTTGTTGTCATTCTATTTCTCTGTGGAGTTGATGGAGAAATGTTTTGCTTTACATTTATTATGCAACTTTGAAGTGATTAAATTTAAGGATGTGATCATTTTAAATTCATGTATCCAAAGTATTTGTACCTTGTAACAGTTTCCATTTTCTATGCCCACTCTTAAATCTTTGCTCAAATCTAAAGCACCCTTCTGACAATTTGATTTAGAGTCAACTTTTTAAATCTACTTTGAAAATTTTGCTTTTCATAAAATACAACTTAGTTGCACAATTTGTTGTATCCTATAAAATCTTGCTGTACATTCAAATGTCTTTCATATCATGCCATGTTTTATTGGAAAGACTATAAATTCTGACTTGGCTGCCTGTAATTACTTTCCAGAAGGCTCCGGCCCACCTTGGGTGCCCTCTCTAAAACCTTATGTTCTTCTCTCTGGCTCAGGCACTTGCTGGAATATTCCACCATGACCCTCTTTTCCGTCATGACCTCAGCCTTTGATGCTGGTAATACTAACTCCCAACATTCATTCTTGAAAAATTTCATGTATTTCATATTTATTAATTTCTGGATTTCATTACTGTCCCCATTTAGCTTCTTAGCTCTTCCATTGCTATCAGAACAGTCCCTCAGACAATCTTCCCTGTATTTTGAACAGTAGTGTGGTCCTGTTGATGTCCCTGGGTCCTGACACAAAGCCTATGGGGGCTTATCTGTAGATATGTACAGATGGCACTGGAAGTGCTTGGAAGTGATATTTCCACTGGAAGAGTTGAAGTTCGTATAATAGGGGGAGTCCTCAGAAAGATTGAAAAAGCAAGGAAAATTTGTAGCAAATATAGAAATCTGAAGTTTGGAGTCAAGAGATTATTTACAATGTCCAGAGAGAGAACATTAGCCAAAATAGCAAATAAGAAATGACTTGTTCCCTGGAGCATGGGAGGCTGCTAGACCCTTCTATACTCCAATCAGGCACTCTGCATGTGGTGTCAACTTCTAGGACATTGTGAGAAGGATAATCAAATATTTTCTGCATAAAAAATGAGTTCCGGCTCAGATAGTATGATAAATGTGATAGTTATCAGAAAACAACACTTGTCCATCCTTCTGCCATGCTACTCAAAGTATCACTCTTCGTGGGCAACTTTTGGACTCACGGGAATGCCGAGCACACCCCGAGAAAGTGTAGTGCCATGAAACCTTCTTTGTGCTTGCCTTCCCAAGAGTTAGAAAGCCATTTTGTAAATAAAAGAGAGTGTGTAAAACTAAGAATAAAACCACCCAGTAGAGGGAAGGGCCAGGAATCATATGGAAATAATTATGCAACAGATGGGATTTGTACCAACAAGAGAAAGAGGGGAAGCTGCATGTGAAGTTCAAGGAAAATAAATGGAAAATGCACCCCCTCATGAAGCCACCATGGCTCCCAACCCATGCAGTAAATGATGAAATGAACCCCTAAGCTGAACTGGAGAGGACGGTGGAACAATTCCATGAGAAGTTATATCAACTACTCTTTTTTGTTGTTGTTGTTGTGTTTTGTTTTTGTAGGTAGATCTGAAACTGCCAAGTTGGAATTTTTAAAAATAGACACTTATTGGGGTGAAGGGTAGTTCAGTGGTAGAACTCTCACCTGCCATGCAGGACACCGGGGTTTGATTCCTGGTTCATGCACTTTCCAAACAAACAAATGAAAAACCAAACAACAGTTCAACAAATAGTGCCGCAATAAAGGGATACTCACATGGAAGAAGAGTGAAATGTGACCCCTGCCATTCAGCCTACAAAAATATACTCATATTTACATTAAATTTTCATCAACAGTCACTCAAATCTCTGAAAAGGATGAAGTTAAAAATGACCATTTTGATGTGACCATTTAACAGTTAAGATGTAATCACACAAAACTTAGACCAATTTTCTTACTGTTTTTACTGATTTCTTTTTCTGAAAAAATCACAGTAGCAATTAAACTGATAGTGAATACGTATATGTATATAACATAGTATGTACATATATGCAGAAATGTGTATATATAACTGTGTTCAAATATACTCCACACATTGTATTTTATCTACATACTATACTTTTATATTTTAAACTATTTCTAAATAACTTAAAAAGGATAGAAGCATGGGGATGGAAGGGTAGTTCAGTGGTAGAATTCTCACCTGCCATGCAGGAGACCTGGGTTTGATTCCCAGCCCACACACTTCCCAATAACAAACAAACAAACAAAAATTCAACAAATGGTGCTGCATTAATGAGATACTCACATGGAAACAGAATAAAATGTGACCCTCACCATACAACATAAAAAAAAAAAAAGAAAGAGAAGGGCAATATGGAATTTAATCAGTTTTCCTGAGCCCCTTTCCTTCTACAAAATAGAATCCCTCCTCAGTGTTGGTCCGAGGATGTGGTGATTTAGTGTAGCTGTCACACCATTGCCTGCCCTGTGTGCTGTGACCTTTCTTTTCTTAAGAGAACATGCATCTGGCACCACACAATTATTATCCTGCCTTATTTGCTTATCGGCTTTCTATTCTATCTCTGTAAAATTAGAAGAAAACCTGACTTCATTGGAAAGTAAACTTTCACTCTTGACGTGCTGGGGAAGCGTAGATTGGTGGACTCTATCATTGCACAGAACAGTTGCAGATCTTAAATGAACATGTCAATTATTCATGATTCCAAGGTTGTGAATGCCAGCTCTACATTATTAATCAGCCGATGTAAATATTTTAAAGCCCTGGTGAGAAACACATTCTGTGAAAGCATTTCTGCAGCAGAGTGAATAAACACCAACTTTTAAAGTAAAAGGTGATGATCACCTAACATTTATTCAAAACCCCACACAATAAGGTTAAACTCATGGTCAGAAAGTACATTTCATTTTGGCCACGTGCGAGTGCACCGCATTTTAAAGGCCACAGCCATTAATCCCACCTGCTTAACCTTTGCAGTAGCCAAATTTGTAGTTGGTTATTTTAATCCCTTTATCTTTTCTGCAATGTCTTCTAATTTTTATCTTGAATGAAACAGAATTCTTGTGAATAATGTCATCTCTGGCTTTCACTTCGGAGCAGTATTTTAATCAGGAAGAAAAGGCGCATCGAAGAAAATTGTATCTAGGTATTTTAGAGGGGCATTTTCATTCTATACAAACGTCATTTTTATCTAAGTAAATTTTTTGCTGTTTCTGTGCCTTCGCCTTTCCTTTTCCCCTGACTGGACTGCCCCTTCCCCCTTTCCAGCTTATTCATAATCCTACTTATCTTCAAGTTTCAACTATTTGGCTTTGCCCTCCGTGAATATTTCCTGACACATTTCAGTAGGAATTAATCACTCCTTCGATTTATTTTATTTCAGTTTCCCCATATAGAGTGTTAACTCAGTGAGGACTGCATCTTCTACATTTCCACATAATTACAATTTGTTGTGCACATTGCACCCAGAAGTTGCTCAATAAATATTTGCCAAATCTTGCAAAATGAATGCTTGTGTGAATGAATGAACACAATCCACACATGCTAAGTTGCTGGTACCTGCTTCTGATCTGAAATTAAGTTTTGTTCCTCTTTTATCCAGGAAGCAATATATCCCAGTGATTAAGAATCTTGGCTTGGAAGCCAGGAAAAAACAAAACATGAGTGATGCTGGATCCATATTGCGAAGTTTAAATGGAATAACCAAAGAGAAACACTTGGCCTGTGCCTGGTACATGAGAAGGTCTAGTGCTCCTTGTTTCTGCGCAGTGATTATCATCTCTGTAAAACCACACTGACTGTGACAACAATGCTGATAGAAAACTCTGTTGAGTCATTCAAATCCTAGTTAGCCTGGAGGCCCTTCTTTTTGCTAAATTCCTTTGCCTGAATTAATTTCCTTGTGTGCATCTGCAGAGGAGTCCATGTCTAACCTCTGTGTGTTACAGAAACAAACACACAAACCCCAATCAGATTCTTTAAAATGCAAATTAACATTTCTAGTGGCTAACTCCCGAATGCCTATGACTATTTTCTCATCGTTAGGATGGAGACATCTGGCGATGCAGGTAAGCATTTACTACAGGCACAGACGTCTGCCTGCTGCCTGGTGGAGCCCTCTTTATCAGAGCCATCTTCAACTTTGGACCTTCATCCAGAGGCCAAACAAGAGAGAACTATTGAATTTTCCCTGAAACTCCTAGATCTGAGTTCCTTTGTACCGCTCAGAATTTGTACCATATATCCTCTGACAAATGTGTCTCAGAAGGTGAGATGAAGAAGACATCTCATTATTTCTGATGAACTCCTGTCTTCCTGCAACTAACTGGGGAACACTCATCCTGACTCATTTGCAGTGACAAGAAAGGCCAGAGGAAAATTTTGTTGCTCTTCTCAACAAGAATCACTTAGGATACTTCAAATTTCCTCTGTACTTGTTGATTTCTCAGCTTTGCCATTATTTTCATTGTTGCTGCTCCAATACTTTTATTTCATATTTATGAATTAATTTTAACATCATCACATTCTCAAGCCATATCATTAGGTAACTGTTTAATATTTAATCTTTTTAAACAGCAAAGTATTTTGCCAACACACCTTAGAATAAGCCTGTTGCAGACATTTGATAATCATGGAGAAAATAATTAAGGAAAATAATGGGAAGGAAATCATTAGGGCTATACAACATGGAGAGTTAGGGCACCGTGCTTCTTTATGCCAAAGGGCCTGAATCACAATAAACGTCCCTGTTCTTGCTTAATATAGAGATGCACGATTTAAGGATATTGATTCTGGGCTACCACCTGAGACTAAATGGCAAATAGCATCTGATATATTAAGCTCCTGCCTCTCGACATAACCAAGGAGCAGGTGGCAGCTTTGAATCAATAGCCTGTGTTCACCCTGGAAACTGCTAGGAAGGGTGAGGCTGGAATGTTTTATGTGAACTGAGAATAAAACACGTGCATTCCTCTTCCTCATCCTCACCTCTCTACCACTGATGACCTTGGACTCCAGAAATACACCAGCATTCACAGCCTCATTCTTTTTGCTGCTGCTGCTTCTGTTTTCATCTGTAGGGTACATTGTCAAAGGCCTTTTTGAGGGGAAAAGAAAACATGAGCTTTTTGGAGACAGATAAAAGTTAAGAATGCGTTTACAGAGGAAAAGAAAAATCACAAGATATATGTCAAGGATTTGAATTAAAATACAGAAAGTAACAATGCCTTTTTCTAACATGTGATAGTAACTTGGGAAATCACCAAGTTATGGATCAGAGAAGAGCCAGGCCAGGCTCCCCTCAGCCAGGTCAGGCTGCTAGGACAGGTAGGTAAGACATCCTGTAGAATGAAACCCACACAATTTTTGAAAATATAACATGATGGAACATTAGCTGAATTTTCTTGAAATTTCTTTCAATTCTTAAATCTTGAGATTTCTTGAAATCTTTTAGGAGATTTACTCCTGTCCATTCAGAAGATTGGAGAAATTAAGAGGAATATTAAAGGGAATAATAAAAAGGGAAAAAAGAAGCTATAAGAAGGATTTGGGACATGGGTATTTTCAAAATATATGAAAGGTCAATTTGAAGTTAAACATTCATTCACTCCACCAAATGTAGAGACCTGGTCTGCTCAAGATGTCCCTTAACCTCCTGTAACCTACACGGGTCATCCTCAAGACAGGCTGGCTAATCATTATAATATAGCATGACATAAATAACCACTGGGAAAAATGTACAGTCATTTCAGATAGATGAAAAGACTCAGGCAAGACTGCACTGCTCTGTCTGAGTTTGCCACAGCTTCTTACAAAGCACCATAGACTGGGTGGCTTAGGACAACATCATTGATTATATCACAGCCCTGGGGCCAGAAGCCCAAAATCTGGGTTCCAGCAAGGCTGTGCACCCTCTGAGGTCTGTAGGGAAGAATATGCTCCCTGGCACTCTTCTGGCTCTGGTGGTGTACGGCCATCCTTGGGGCTCATCAGTTTGTGGCCTAAATCATTCTCCATCTCTTTGTCTTGTGGTCACCATTTCTCTGTGTGTCTCTTCTCCCCACCTTATAGGGACCTCGTCGTATCAGATTAGCAAATCACTCTATTCCAGTATGACTTTGTTTTAACTTAACTAGTTCCATCTGAAAGATTCTATTCTCAAGTAAGTTTGCATTATTAGGTACTGGGAATTAGGACTTCAGCACATCTTTTTTTTTTTTTGATGCAGTTTTATTAAGATGCATTCACATACCATCAATCCATCCAAAGTGTAAGATCAATGACTCACTGTACCATCTCGTAGTTGTGCATTCATCACTGTGACCACTTTTAGAACATTTTCACTACTCCAGAAAAAGAAATAAAAATGAAAAGAAAACTCAAAACATTCCAAATCCTTTATGCCCCCAGTTTTTTTAAAAAACAGCTTTATTCACATGCTATACAATCCACCCTAAGTTTACAATCAATGGCTCCTGGTATAATCATATAGTTATGCATTAAGCACCACAATCAAATGAGAGCATTCTTATTTCTTCTGAAGAAATTTCTCACTCCTGTTTTATCCCCCTATTATTGACATTGGCTTTGGTATAGTGCCTTTGTTACAATTAATGAAAAATATTACAATATCATTGTTAACTATAAACATCAGTTTGTATTAGTTGTCTTCTTTCCCATATACACCTGTGCTGGTTTGAAATTATTAAATACCCCAGAAAAGTCATGTTTTGATCCTGATTCAATCTTTTGGAGCAGCCATTTCTTTTAATCTTGATCCAACATTGTAGGTTGGAATCTTTTGATTAGATTAACTCCATGGAGATGTGACAGATCCAATTGTGGATGTGACCTTTGATTAGATGAAGATGTAACTCCATCAATTCCAGGTAAGTCTTGATTAGCTTACTGGAATCCTTTAAAAGAGAAAACATTTTGGAGAAAGTCAGAAATGACAGAAGTCTCAGAGCTGACAGAGAGATCAGATGTAGAAGCTTGGAGAACAGTTGCTTCAGAGAACAGAGACATGGATGTTTGGTGATGCTTGGACCCCAGCAGAGATCACCATGAGATGTTAAGCAAGCCAGAACCTGGAGAGAGCCAAGGGAAGCTGAGAGATGAAAGCCAGCCCCAGAGAAATAAAGGAACCCCTACAGGAACAGAGGCTGAAAGCAATGGAGTGTAAGAGCAAAGGATCAGAAGATGCCAGGCATGTGACTACCTAGTGGACAGAGATGTTCCTGACCCATGCATCAACCTTCCTTGGATTAAGGTATCTTTTGCCTGGATGCCTTATTTTCTTAGGCTTAGAACTATAAACTTGTAACTTCTTAAATTACCCTTTTTAAAAGCTGTTTCAGTTCTGGTGTATCACATTCCTACAGTTTATAATCTAAGACAGATTTTGATATCAGATAAGTGGGGTGCTTCTCTGGTTTGCAAATACCCAACATGTTGGGAAAACTTTGTAAATGGATAAGGGGAAGGTTCTGGAAGAGTTGTGAGGAACTTGATAGGAAGGCCTAGAATGCTTTGAAGAGAGTGTTGGTAGAATTGTGGACTCTAAAGACACTTCTGGTAAGATTTTAGACAGACATGATTATTGTGTCATTGAAAACTGGAAGGAAGGAATTCTTTGTAGATGGTAGGCAAAACTTGAGAGTGATAAACTTGGATTTTTAGCAGAAGAAATTTCCAAACTAAATGTGGAAAATGCAGTCTTGCTGTCCTTAAAGCTTGTCGTAAAATGCGAGAGGTAAAAGACAAGTTGAGAACTGAACTCTTACATACAAGGAAAACCGAAATTGGTATTCTGGAAAATTCTGGGCTGCTACAAAGTGAGACCCCAGTGAATAGGGTCCCATGTAAGGATTTAAGTAAACATAGAAGCAGTTAGACATTTCAGAAAAAGCCAAGATTGAAGATGAAGTTATCCAGAAAGTATTTGTGGAACATCCTATTGTCTGATGAATATGATCCCAGTATACTGCACAGAATACCAACAAAAGTGTTGTAGAATCTGCATAAATGGAACCACTGCCAGTCTGAACTAAAAGGGACAGGAAAGGGACAAATTGAAGGAAAAATGGCTTCAGAGGTAAAATTATGGAAGCTGAGGTTTGATGCCAGTAAACCTCAGGCCAGGAGAGTGGACCTACCCATACACACGAAGAGGGTGACTTTGCCCCAGAAGCAGAGGGCAGGCCTTCTGCTTCTTTGCTCAGGAAGAGTTGCACCACCCCAGGCATTGGAGATTGGGGAAGCCTGGCTGCCACCCCATTGTTCTGGGGGGAGGGTTGAATGTGCACCCCAAGATGACAGAGATCCTGGGTGCTACCTTAAAGCTTGGAGATGGTGGAGCCAAGAAAAAGGTGGTCTCCTCAATGCCCCCCAAGGTTGCAACCACCCCAGTGTTCGGAGAGAGCACAACCACTGTGTAGGCCTTTGGAAAGGGTAGGACTGCCAGTTTCTAAAGCTTTGAGGATAAATGACTCAGAATTTAAAACCCAATAGCGTTTGCCCTGCAGGTTTACTGAACTGTTTAGGTCCAGTGACTCTTGTTTACTTTTTAATTTCTCCCTATGGAAATGGAAACACATCCTATAATTGTCTTTCCTTTGTATATTGGCAGCAGATGACTTGTTCTAAGTTTCACAGACCCAGAGGCAGAAGACATTGTTTACCTTAGATCATTCCCTGTAATAGACTTCGATGGGCTTTTGTACTGGTTTTAACTTTGCACTGTTACTGATCCCCATTTAACATGTAGAGTGTGTTCATCCAATAACATCCTTGAGCACTGGATTTGCCTGATGAACATGGTAGATGAGATCTCCACCATTGTGGGATTATGAGAGAAGACAGGTTTAGGACAAAATGCAAAAGGTGGTATGAAGGAAGCAAGAACTTGCCTTAGAGAAGGACACCACTTCAGTGAGCGGGGGCTGGGGGAGACTTGTTGTGGAAATGACATTTAAGTTGAGAACTAAGGAATGAGAAGGAATAGCAATTCAAGGTGGGGTGGGGGTGGGAATTATTTGGGTAGAGAAAACACTCTGCCCCAAATCTGGAAAGAGCTAGGTTGAGAGCTTGGAACTGAACAAAGAGCAATACTCTTTAGACAACTGAGTGGGGGAGCAAAAGAGTGAAATGGAAAAGGTACATAGAGATCAAATCATCCTGATTCCTACAGGGGGTTTTGATTTTATTCTAAGCACAATGTGAAGCCTTTGAAAAGTTTTAAGCAGGCAAGTGGCATGATATGATTTATATTTCAAGAAGCTTGTCTGCCTGCTGTGCAGAGAATAGATTGAAGGAAAGCAAAAGGAAAAGGAGATGCAGTGATAGTTTTTTGCAGTAGGCCAAGGGAGAGCTAATGGGCTAGAGGAAAGCAGTGGAGATTCAGAGAGGTGGAAAAGGAGCAGACATAATTTGAGAATAAACCTGATTGACTTTGGTGACCATTGGATCTGGAAAATTGAGAGGAAAAGAAAAATCAGAGTGAAGTTTTCTATTTGGTTTGTATAATGATAGGATTAATTAGGGGGTGGATTGTTGATGCCAGAAAGGGGGAGCTAATTGAAAGAAAAATGACTTTGAGAAATCAAGGCAGAATTGGTTGTAATGACACAATGAAGGGACTGATCTTTGAAAAAGTAGAACAAGATGGTGCTAATGGAGGTAGAATGGCTGGGGGAAAGAAGTGAGATTGAGGATAAAGATATCTACCTGCTTGCTTAGTGAAGAATTAGGCTGTTATCAAGTAAGAAGCTTAGCAGAAGCATGTGTCTATCTGAGAAGAGTTGGTATAGGGCTTTTAAAAGAAAGGAAAGTACATGAAATACTCAGGCAAAGGAATTGAAAATCAAGCCTAGCTGAGAAATACAGTTAAGATCCATGGCCATCCTGAGTGCAACTCAAGATTTGTGATTTCTAGGCAAACTTCTGTTGTTCAGGTGCAAAGATAGGGAAAGAAGAAAGCATGGCTGATGCGGTTGGAGTTTTGTGCCATTTTGTTGCAAAAGGAAGTGGCAATACAGTGGAAAGTATCTGCAAGAGAAAGACTGGTTATAATGTTGGCTCACTGATTTCCTCAGCTGAAGAGAACTTGACTCACGCAAGATCACACCTTCCTGAAATGGCCCATATCCAACAACACATGGATATATGTGGAACTGGCCTTCCATCCCCAGCTCAGGCAGACCTGAAAGCTCACCCTGTCTTCCAGACTCCCTTCAGGGTAGGCTCAGGAATTTGCTAAGATTCCACCACAACTCACCTTCTCCCTCTGCCCAATATTGATCCGGCCCATAGTGGTCCATTCCTAGAATTTGCTATAATAGGACTCTTGCATGCTAATGTACACCTCAGACTGCTCCCTTGGGAACAAAGACAACCACAGTAGACTCCAGATTCCTTTCTATGTACTGGTGGCTTTCAAATGTATGTTTCCAGCCTCTACCTCTCCCTTAAGCTTCAGACTTTCCAACTCCCCTTTCTACATTTTTCTGTATGACTGTTATTTCCTGTATAGGTCTCTTGATTTCCCCACCTGCCTTTTTTTTTGCAGGGCTGTAACAAAGTACCATAGACTGATTGGCTTAAAGAATAAGAATTTACCATGTCACCATTTGGAGGCTAGGAATCCAAACTCAAGGTGTCGGCAAGACTGCTTCCTCTGAAGATGGCAGCATTTGTGGTAATCTCTGCCACAGGCTACTCTCCCTCCTCCTGTCTCCACTTCATTCCTACTGCTGTGACCAATGGTCTCTGCATACAGGACTCCAGTCATAGTGGGCTAAGGCCCACCCTGATTCAGTTTGGTCTCACCTTAGCAAATAACATCCTAAAAGAGCTTATTTACAAGGGAGTTCATACCCATAGGACTGGAGTTCAGGCCTTAAACAAGTCTTTGTGGGAGATAGGATTCCATCCGTAACACCCTCCCTAAGACATGAGCCTCCCCGGGTGGCCTCATCATGGTAAACATCTTCACCAAGCATACGGGTGCTCAGGCCAAGACTCCAGATCAACCTCAACTCTTCTCTCTCAATCTCTACATTTCCTCTCCCTTCTGGTAGGTCCTGTTGGCTCCACCTTTGCAATAGGTCTTAGATGGCTTCACTCTTCACCACTGCCTCTGCTGCCCTCCTAATTCAAGATACCATGGACTCTTGCCTGGACTTATTCAATAACCTTACAACCAAACTCCTGCTTTTGCTCCTGCTCCCTTCATTTTATTCTCTACACAGCATCCAGAATAGAGCTGAAAGATAAGCTACCTCCCTGACTTCTCTGTTTGTTCTTTCCTCCTCTCTCAGTTCAACCAAGCTGGCTTCTACCTGATCTTGCACATATTCTCCATGTTTGTTGCATCCTTCCTTGGAGTCTTGGCATGCTCTCGGCATCCTCTGTTGGAAATGCTTTCTCGTTAGATCTCTGTATGGCACACTCCTTTCCTGGATATCCTCTCACTTGTCCTGCACCAAAGCCACCCATCTGCATCGTATCTACCACCTTTCCTTGCTTTGTTTTTCATTATAGCATGTGGACACTATCTCAATTTATGCTATTTCTTTTCTTGTCTATCACCTGTCTTTCCTGATAGAATATAAGCTCCCTTGAGGGCAGATGGGGATAGATAGGTTTTCTATCTTGTTTACAGCTGGATCTTACAAGTATCTTGGAAGATGCCATTATTTTCCAATAATCTTCCCATTTTTATTCCAGAATAATTTCTAACACATAAAGACATTCATTAATATTTCATGAATAAATGAAGGATTGAATAGGTCTGTACTGAAATCCTATAAGTGAGAACGTGCTAAATCCAACCTAGAAATGATCTTCAGGCTATGTTGCAGAATTTTGAGCAATGAATCAGTCTCACATTTAAATGTGTCAACAGATTTGAACTTTTGAAAAAAGTCTGTCCCTATAAATGGTAGTCTTGTAATCCAACTCTATGAACCAGGGGGGTATAGGCTTGCCAGATAAAAAAATAAGACACCCAGTTAAATTTGAATGTCAGATAAACAATGAATTTTTTTTAGTATAAGTATGTTCTGTGCACTATTTGGGACTCACTTATACTAAAATATTATTCATTTTTTATTTGTGATTAAAATTTCACTGAGAATCTTATATTTTAATTTCTTAAATCTAGCAATCTTACTTTAGTAACCCTCCATCAAAGCAAAGGCACTTTTATTCTCAGAATAAACCATTATTTTGGCCATCTGAAAACCTGGTATTTATTGTGTAGTAATCTTTCTTCAATCAATAGTGAGAAATCTCTAACCCTTAATTTCATGCTCCAAACCTAAGTTTCCTGTGCATTTTTTTGTTCAGATCCTGTTGGTACAACTAATAATAGCATTGACAGGATTTATATAGGAAATGTTAAAAACAGTTCTAAAAGTGATCTTAGTTTCCTCACCATATTAAACCCATCAACAGACTGTGTTGTACTTGGATCCTTTGATTTTGGTCTCCGGTAGAGTTGGTTTTAAAGGATGTTCCACTTTCACATCCTTGGTGCTGGCTGGAAGGTCACATAGGCAGGGCTCGTGTTGTCTTCTCCTCCAGACCTCATCTTCCTCTTGCCTCACCTGGTCTCTGCTCCAGGAAGAGGCTTCTCTGGACTGTCTCATGGAGCCCCCTTGCCCCTGACTTTTTGCTAGGCTCAGCCAGGGAGGAGTCCCAGCAGAAATCTAAGGGCAGGAGGAGAGTGAAGGCAAGGTTTCATTCCCTTGGCACTTCCCCTATGAGTTTGGCTTGTGTCCCTAAACTGCATGGCACAACCCTCTCAAGATGGACTTTTCTGCCTGGCTTTCTGCTTGTGACTTTCAGTAACATTTCCTCCCCTCCCCTTTCAGGTATACCAGCCCCACGCATTGTTAGTAACCTTTCCATCCCTTGTGGGTTCCACCTGCCCATGCCCTTCACAAACAGCGTAATTCAAGGGGGCAGGGTGATTAGGAGAGCTACTTGGGTCAGCTTCTGTTTTCCATTAGATTCCTGACTGATACAGTTTCTGAAGAGCCAGAAATAGATGGGATTTGTTTTTATCAGACAATTGTCCCTGAGGATATTGTTTATTATGTGCTTCCATGCCTCCTCAGAAAATGCTTCTCTCTCACAATGAGATAGAGAGACATCCCACTCTTATTTTTCTATCAGTTCCTTTCATTTCTCTACTAGCCTTAACACTTGTTACGCATGGATATATATAGATATATAATCTGTCTGGCAGAGGAGGATGGAGGGAAAAGAAAAAAAAGTAGGGTAAAAGTGGATAAGCTCTGCTGTGGTAATAGGTTTGAGGAAAGGCAAGAACCATCTTATGATTACATTTAAATAAGCAGCTATTTAACAGTTTTATAATAAATGATGAAATATATATAATCTGGCATATTGTCCTTTCTGCTTTGACTGTTTAGAAAGCCAAGAAGCATATTTTCTTTTCTATGTGTTTGTTTCACTGTGTGGGCATTGATAGTCCATTTATAAGCCTTATATTCCATGGATTGTTTCTTTTATTTTCATTTATAGATGCTTTGGGATGTGACAAGCATGATTACATTTGTAAAACATTTTTTTACAGAAAGCTGAGGATGAGGAGGTTTTGTAGAAAGGAGATTGTTACTTTGACATTTTAAAAGGGAAAATTAGCTAAAATTTTATAGTAAACAATTATTTTTATAGTTTAGGTGCTTTAAAAATTTAGAAGTATAATTTCAACATTATTTATACTTACGCCAAACAGCTTGCATTTCTAAGTCTGCCATTAATTCTTTGTTCTCACATAGTACAAGAAATAAATTGACTACTATTCAGAGCCAGTTCCTTCCTTCTGAATTCTTGTTCTGACTTTCTTCTGTATCGTCTTAGCACATTTTCACTGGGAGCTGCTGCCTTTGCAGCAAAATCCCTGGTAGACTGTTGATTCAGAATTATCAGTTATAGAGTTTAGAGATGAGTAGGGCTTCTTGTAGATTACAAAAGAAGATTTAAATGGCATATTTATTTACTAAGGTGTTGCTTAAACTGAAGGTGTAAAGGAGTTTATTTAAACTTTAAACTTTGAATTTTTGAAGTTACAGCTTCTTTCAGAGATACCCAAAATTTACAGCAAATTTCCTCAAAGCTAGCTCATTTGGTTCCCTATGTACAAAATGTATGTTTATATTTAAATTAATTTATTTTCTCATAAATGATTGCTGGGGTTTGAATCATGCCCCCCACAAAAGGCATGTTCAGGTCTCAACTTTGGTCCTGTGAGTGTGAAACCCTGTGTAAATAGGACCTATACAATGTTCTAAGTTAATGTGTCCAAACTGCACCAGGGTGGGCCTTAATCCAGTATGGCTGGAGTCCAAAACAAAGGGAATTGGATTCAGAAAGAGAGTCCACAGAGAGCAGCCTGAAGTTGGAGGTCAACAAAACCCAAAAGAGAAAGGAGAAGACGCTGGCATGTGTACTGCCATGTGACAGGAAAGCCAAGGACCAAGGATCACTGAGAGCCAGCTCTTTAGGGAGAAAAATCGATGCCTCAATTTTGGACTTCTGGCCTCAAAATTGTGAGCCAATAAATTCCCATTGCTTAAGCCAAGCCATTGCATGGTACTGGTTTTAGCAGTTGGAAACTGAGATGTTTCTCTGAAGCTACAGTCTGCTCAAATACTGAAAATCAATCGTGTATTTAAATGAGTTGTGTGGTGCCAAACATACGTGCACACACGCACGCACACACACCACAGTGTTTGAACACTGCACAATGCTTATACATTCTTTCTCATACATTATGATATTAAAAAAAGATTGCAGGGGCTGTGGTGCCTAGTAGGCAGCCTAGGGGTATTCTGTGACCCTTTGCCAGGCTCCTCACTCACACTTGCCTGGGAATCCAATGCAAAGGGATAGTGTGAGACAGGCAGGAAGCAGCAAGCGTATCTGCACAATGCCACAGCATTACAGAGCATCTGCACTTTATTCACTGATTCTTTTCTGCACTTGACCAGACCATTCACCGTCTGCCAAACCCTTTGAGCTCTTTGAGCTGGGAATGTGAAGATAAACGTGTGGAACTCATATTCTGGTGAAGAATGGAACATGAAAAAGCAGCTGTAATAAAACATGAGCTGTGCAGAAACCACAAGAAGAGGGAGAATCCAACTCAGAGAAGGGGAGATTTTCTGTGAGGGAGGATAGCTGAGTGGGGGTCTGACAGGTGATGGGGTTGTTTGGGCAGACCAGGTTGGAGAGGCCATTCCAGCGAACGGGGAGCATGTTCAATGTCTAGAAGCAGCATGGGCTTCTAACTCTCACTGTGTTCCTTTCAACACTTCCATACACAACATTTTCCACGAAGAAGGAGGTTCTAAAGTGACTGTAATGCCCCTGGGGGATGGCCAAGTTTGGGGTGGGCTGTGAGCAATGGGGACTAGTGTTTGTGTTCGACTCGCCTTGCTTCTGATAAAAAAACTTGTTAAAAAAAACTGGAAATTGTATCCCATAAAATGTTCTCCTGAATAATGGATCTTTTAAAGTTCAGATGAGTAATATGAAAAATGGACCTTTCAGCTAGTTTTATCTCCTTTTCTAAAAGAACTTTAATTGTATTTTTTAAAAATAATCACTTTGGGTTCTAGCACCATAAAATCATACACCGCCAGAATAATTTCTAGGCTCTGACATATTTATTGACTGAGAAGAGGTTAGCCAGGTCAAGCGCTATTTGACGTTGCCAGAAACTTGTTCTATCATCGTGTGTTTGCATATATATGGCTCATAGATGAAAAACACGTTTCGGTAAAAAATCTAGGGACTTAAATATATGGTTCTTTTTTGTATTGTATGTTGACTGTTCATCTGAATTCCATTTTCATTACTGAAATGTTTATATGCTGTGTACAGAGCCATCAAGCAGTCTAAACTCTCCTCTCCCATGGATAGAACTAGTTTTTGCATCACCACAGCTTGAAGATACTGGTGGAACGACATTCACTTTCTGGCCTACACACATTTAACAAAGAGAAACAAAATATCATTTTCCCTTTCTTTGCAAAATAAATGATATCAGCATGGCAGTGATTTTGAAGTTGATCTGTCTTTATCATTCAACTGGATTGTTACAATTATTGTCTGATCTTCATAACATTAAAAATGGGAAAACATGATGTCATGCTGAAAGTAAATTAACTGTGCAATAAACCTTTACTTACTTATACTAATTAAGCTCTCATTTTAATTTGACCAAAGTTGAGATGAAATATACTGTTGCATATGTTCCAAAATTGAAAACAGGTTTTAACTGAATCATAAGCATCGATGAGTTGAATCTGTTTTCCCAAATTGTGTACTAGTCACTGGTTTCATGAATGTGACCTCATTTGGACAGGGTCTTGGAAGATGTGATTAGTTAAGATGAAGCCACACTGGAGTAGGTGGGCCCTGACCCAATAGATCTGGTGGCTTTGTAAGAAGGAGAAACTAAGACGCAGACGCCAGGATGCAGGTCATACCAAGATGGAAGAGGCAGAGACCCTGGCAGCCACGGGAGGCTGGAGGAGGGTAGAAAGGACCCTCCCCAACAGTTTTCAGCTAGAGCATGGCCCTGTCGAGACCTTTGTTTTATTCTTCTGGTCTCCAGCTCTGAGAGACAATCCTGTTTTGCTGTTTTAAGCCACCCAGTTTGTGATGTTTTGTTGTAGCAGCCCCAGGAAACCAAGACAACAAGGGTTATTGTTGTCAATGGGTTATTGAGTACAAACAATTTGTTCCCTATTTACAGGTAATTATGCATGTATGTACATTCAGCAAAACCTATGCCACCACAATCTAGTCCCACAACTTTTTCATCACCCTCAACAGAAACCCCACAGCCATCCAGCAGACGTTCTCCATTTCTCCATTTCTTCTTTGCACTAGCCCTGATAGCCACAAGTCTACTCTTTGTCTCTGTGGATTTTCATATTCTAGATATTTTCTTTAAATGGAATACTCTAATGTGTTGTCTACAGTATCTGGCTTCTTCAGGAAACATGACAATTCTACCTCTTGTTATATACCCGTTTTAGTTTGTCAGTGCTGCTATATACCAGAAATGCAATATACCAGAAATGGAATACTCTAATGTGTTGTCTACAGTATCTGGCTTCTTCAGGAAACATAACAATTCTACCTCTTGTTATATACCCGTTTTAGTTTGTCAGTGCTGCTAGAAATGCAATATACCAGAAATGGGTTGGTTTTTATAAAGGGAATGTATTAAGTTACAAATTTACCATTCTAAGGCCATAAAATGTTCAAACTAAAGCATCCAGAGAAAGATGGCTTCACTCAAGAAAGGGCCGATGATGTTCAGGATTTCTCTGTCAGCCGAGAAGGCACATGGTCATGTCCGCTAGTTTTCTATCCAGGCTTCTTTTTTCAAACAGCTTCCTTGGGGGCATTTTCTTTTTTGCATCTTCAAATGTCTCTCTGTGTGTTGGCTCTGAAGCTTTTTCCAAAATGTTTCCCTTTTAAGGGACTCCGGTAAGTGGCCCCAGCTTGAAAGGGTAGAGACTCATCTTCATAGAAACCACCTAATCAAAGGATCCCACCCACAACTGGGTGGGTCATATCTCCATGGAAACAGCTTAAATGATCTCTTCGAACAATATTGAATCAGAATTAAAGAACATAGCTTTTCTGGGGTATACAACACTTTCAAATTGGCATAACTCCAAAGAATTGAAAGCAGGTATTAAAAACAAAAATGTGTACCAAGACGACATCACAGCATTAATCTCAATAGCCAAAAGGTGGAAGCAAACCAAGTGTTTATAGACAGATGAATGGATAAACAAATGTGATATATCCATAGAATGGAATATTATGCAACTATAAAAAGAATGAAGTTCTGATAGGTACTACAACATAATGAATCTTGAAAAATATTATCTGAAGTAGATTTGTATAGCTCTAACCTCGCAAATTTAAGCTTTCGTCCTTATCAAACCAGGTTTTTTGATTATTGCTATTACTGAGGAAAGGCTAGCCTGTTGGATGTGGAGATCCTGTGACAGAGTCTATCATGCCAAGATTTTCCACCCGTAGATTATCCATGGCCTTTCAAGCCTCTTTAAGTGGCTTTTTTGTCATTCAAAAATAATAGACAAACTATCTTGTGTAGGGGCAGTGATGAGTTGGGAACCTTCCTCCATCTGGCTGGGCAGGTGCTAACAATCTCTGGGGCTCAGTTCCATATGACAAGGAGGAAATTGCACCCGCAATCACAAATTCCTTATAACTTTGAATTCTGAGACACAACATGGCTATATACAGAAAAAAAAAAATACCCAACTCCAGATCTATATAAAGATCTGTTAAGTGGATAGAGGGTTAGAGAGTAAGAGTAAAAGGGCTCTTGCAAAGACTGACCTTGTTAAAGGCCACACCATGATGAGAAGTGTCAGCTCTCAGCAGATGGCACGAGCACATGTATGAGAGAAGAAATGAAAGTTGGGCCAATCACCCAGGAAAGAATGCCATGTAGTGGAGGAAGCAATGATGACAATCAGTGGGTAAAAGGTGATTGGGCAGAGGGGACATTTTCCAGACCTTAGAGGTGATTTAATTGAACAGGGGATGCACTGGGAACCACTGAATACAGGAGCAAGGCAAAGATGAAGGTGATATGTCCCTTCTAATGGAGCTCAGGGCCCCATCGTGAGACCAGCACAGCATACAATGACGACTGCAGATGACCACATGTGCTGCTCTAGAACAAACGAAATTGCTTAATTTTGACTGGGAGAAAGTGAGGAAATACAGGGTTCAAGAGGTGGTCTGGAGGAAGAGGTCTGGGAGGGGTGGGCTGTTCCAGGCTGAGAGCAATTTGGGCTAGGCTGAGTTGCAGGAGCAGGCAGGCTCTGCTGAAGTTCTCTCGAGGGGCCTGGTTCTGCAGGAGGGCTGAGATTGCAGCCCCTCCCCAGGGAGGGGCACACTGCGTGCCTGCTCTTCCTTTGCAGGTGTGCATGCTTGGACTGACCCAGCCCTTTGCTGGATGCACTGCCCCTCAGCCCTGACCCTCTGTCTGCCTGGGAGCAGGCTCGTCTCTGCAGCCTTGGTCTGCCCCTTAGCCTGCTGGCGATTCTGATCCCTTTGGAAGGCGCAGCACTGTCCTTAGCCAAGCCATGCTCCCTCAACCTAGCTGCCGAGGACCGGAAGACACCCCAATAGTGCTGCTTTCAGGAAAGTATTTTGAAGACCACTGCACATGAGGACTGTCTTTCGTTTTCCTCTCTCTGGCTTCTGATAGTCAAATTAACACCATATGCTGGATTAAAGGACATCTTACAATTTATTCAACTCTTAATTATCTGGTGTAGAAATAGAGGTTTGCTGACTAATTGAGCTATAAACATACCGCATTTGTGAGAAAAAAATTGTAAGTGGGTTTGGGGGTTTGTTGTTTCATTTTGTTGTTTTTCTAACACATTGTACCAGTGAAAACCACAGGGTGTCTACTTTGATGAAACTGTTTCCAACATACATAAACACACACACACCAAACTCATAGAAACACACATCAAACACACCCAAACCAGACACACACTGTGACATACACACACGGCACACAGCGACACACACACAACGTGCAAACACACTTACACACAGTGACACACATATGCACACACGCAACTTCTGCCAACATCACCACCATCGTTCCACACTCATCATGAACCAGGGAAATAACCACTGGTTTAGATATCAGAATCCAACAAAGATCTCTAGTATATAACATTAAATGTAAACGTGATATTACCTAAGAAATGGGAAAAATGAGGAAAGTATCCTATAACTTGCATTCTAAGAGGCACCTAGGAAATAAGGATGTCATGGTTTGGGAAAAGGAAGAAAAAGGAATTATTTCTCATTGTTTTCAAGTCTTCAAGCAGATAGAAGGAGGAGAGCCGACCCGTTGCCCTGCTCAGCTCAGTCTGGAGAAGGCAATGCCAATTTGGTCGTGTCCATGGCAGATAGTCCAGAGTCCAGGCAACTCATGGAGCAAAATTTCAGAAAACTCAAAACAGAAAGTGCCCACTCTTTCAAAGATTTTCCCATGGCTATCTTTGTTGGCAGTGGGAAGAACGTACAACACAGGTTGGCTGAGCCCAATATGCATGTGGTGCATGGACCTGGGGTGCTCGGCACAGAAGCGTTTGCGAAATTGTTGGTGACATGGCAGATGTCACTTGGCTTCATGTATGGGACCTGCAACGCTCCTGCCATCTAGAATAGTTAAGTCCTTAAGCCAGCAACAGCCAGGGCAATGCCTGTTAGAGACATGCATCTCCTGAGAAAAATAAAACAGAGTAATATGAAAATGGAAGGCAGCAAAAGGCCCAGGTCTTCTTTGGAATGATCATATAATTTTAAAATTCCATTGGAGGGTCTTCCTGGAAGAACCACCCTGCCCATCACTGGGTCAGCTTCTCTGCCAATTCACACATGTTCGCAGTTCAGACAAGTCCCAGTCAGGGGTCCTCTTCCCACATCTTAGAGGTTGCTTCCTCCTCATCGGGGGAATCCCTGCTATCGTGGCTCTCTCATTTCCATTCTGCCCACAATGCACGGTTCAGTTCTACGTGACTTTTCCAAATCAGGATATCTTTATTTCCTAGGTGCATCAGAGGTTCACTTTTGCTGCCTGTGAAACAAGAGAACACACGCTAGAGGGGCAGCCTGAACCCATCACAAAATAAAAAGTGTCCCACCTTAGCAAGACACCCTTCTAGAAACACCCTCAAACAAGCACACTTGTCCTGGCTTCGTTCCTCTTAATAATGCATGATGTTTGAAAGAACCAACCCCTCGCCCCCAGCTTCCCCCTCCCCACGCCCACACACACAGGAGTGCTAATCCCCAAAGCTGAGCTGCAGATAAAGGTCAGGGCTCAAGTGACTTAAAATGGAAGGAAGCTGCATTCCCCCTCTGTAAGACTTTTCCATCTTTGTACCAGCTCGGCTCAGCAAGTGCTGAACGAACGTGCATCACTCCCGAACACACACTTCACAGGAGAGACCCTGTAGATTCAACAGCCCTTAAGCAAGAACGACCCTCCACGCATTGATATGCTGGGATTCCCCAGGAGAGAAACTTCCTCCATGGTAAGGTTCCTCTCCAGCCATGCTGTAAGGGCAGGCAGATCTGCCCACGGAAATGGGATGTTTCATGCACTCCCTTGTTTCAATCCTGCTTAATAAGAAACCTCTCCTGATAGCAGGCCAGGTGCATCTGCTTCTGCAGGCTGCGATGGTTATATATGATCATTAAATTTGTGCTGCAATTCATTTTGCTATTTGTAAAATACATTCTTTGTAAAAAATGTGGGAAAATTCAGAAAAAAATATATAAAGGAAAAATCATTGTACTTCCTGATGATTTATTCATTTAGCAAGTCGGCTGCTTCCCTTCAATTTCCACTACTATTTGGAGAAGACTTTGATTAGATCCTAAAGTCAAAAATCCAAAAGCAGCTCTTGCCCACTATTTATACTCTTTCCTAGAATACACAGAGACCTTCTGGGTTAAAGCTGTCTTGTTGCTGCATCTTCACTGGTTTTGGAAAGGATTTTTGTGTGTACTCACCTTACCTTCTCAATCACTAGAGCACCTTTGCATATTTGCCAATAAATCTGGTCTTTTTAGGCTCAGTGTTATGTTCCATGACTACTGGTTCACCCATGATTTACTGACACCCATGTGGCCAGATCTCTTTGCTACCTACCACAGAGATGTCTTTCCTTTAGTCAATACCTCATTTATTCTCTCATTAATTCATTTGGTTCTTCATACAACACATATTGATTATGTATCTGTTCTTCCAATTCCAGGAACTGTGTACAAAGATAAATAAAACCAGACGTCTTCAGGCAGGAGTTTAGAATTAAAAGGAAATGACAAAAGAGGTATAGAGTAATTGCAAAACACGTGAATTGTGGTATTACAGAGGTAGCTATGGGAAGACAAGGAGGGGGTGGGTAACTGTGTAGTGGAAAACTTAGCCATCCTCCAAGGTACTGGCACGATTATGAGTTTAAGTCCTTTACATGGAGAAGGAAGGGAAGGACCCTCTCAGCAGAGGGATTGACACCTTCAAAGGTGCAGAGACACACCAGGCCATGGAAGGTGTGTGTGTGGCTAGCACAAGGGAGGAGCCAGAGGATTTGAAGCCAGGACGGGGGCAGCATCGGATGCTGAAGGGCACTGGACTGCAGGGAAGGAGTTTAAATCTCATTATGTCATCTATGGTTGGGACGGCCCTATATCCTGGATTCCCTAGGACTGTTCCAATTTACGTCTTTGTCACAGCATAGTTATTACTCACATTGTCTTTCCCTTTCACAACAGTTTCAGTTTGGATGGTGAGTTTTATGATCAATGTAGAAATGAGTGTCAATGAACTATTTTATATAGAAGAATGATGTCATGAGGTTTACATTTCAGAAAGGCCACTTTGGCAGCAGTATCAAAGAATTGGTAAAGTGTCAGACCTGAAAAATAACAGGCTAGTAGAGAAAATATCTCACCGGTTCATTTCAAAAGATAGCTGAGGACTTGAAACGATGCATTAAAATGTGGATTAAGGAGGTTAGAGTACTATTTAGAAAGTATAATCAAGAGGAGGTTGTAACCTGCAGAGAAAATAAGACAGAGTGAAAGAAAAATGATGACTCCAAAGTTTCTAAGATGGTGAAATCAAGAGAGACCTGGATTTGTGATGTGTTGTGATTTAGTGTGAGATTAGCAAGAAAACGGGTGGTGGACAGAAGGCAGGTACATGACACTGTTATTGTGGCAACTGGATTTGAAATTTATCTAGAACATGAAATTATTTCCCCAGAGCCATGTGGAAACACAAAGCTGGAGCTCATCAGAGAACGTAGGGCTACAAGTGCAGATTCAGGAGCTGTGGTGGCTTAAATCACAGTAGAAGCTGAAGATGCCCACGAAGGCAGAGTCTACAGGGCCACAGAGATCCCTGGGAAACCACAGCATCTACATGAGTCAGAGCACAGAACAGCAAGCAGCTAGCTAGACACAGAAAGGAATATTCTAGAACACAGGGGAGAAAGACACCCCCGAAGGAGGGAGTACTCAGCAGGGTTAATCACATGGATAAAGATAAGGTGGAAACTATCCATAGGATCCCGTTGGATTTTGCCATCGTTGTTGGAAGCTCTGCCAGTAGCAGCTTCGATTGTGTAATGAAGGCTGGAGTCAGAAGCCAGATTGCAACAAAGGTGAACAGTAGATACTTAGCGCAGCCTCTGGGAATGTCCACTCTGGGAAGTCTGGCCTTGAGAAGAAGATGAGTGAAAGCCCCAAGGGCAGATGCGAAGGCAGGATCCAGGAGAGACTTTTTTGCTTTTAATGGGAAGGAGAGATGCATCTTTTAAGCTGAGGTAGAAGAAGCCAGTGGAGAGACCTAGAGGTTGAGGGTTGGGTTAAGGGGTGTGAGTCAAGGCAGCCGGGAGCCTAAGGAGCACACTCATCATCCAAACCACGGGTCTGAAGCAGAGGATGCACAGTTCTGAAGGAGGGCGCTTAACACAGATATACAAGGAATGGTAATGGAGCAGTTCATTGATACAGTAAAGCTTTCATACAATATCTATGAGAAAAATAAAGGAGTTGACCAGGGTGGAATAAAGAGCCAAGAAACATTGCAGGCCTTGCGTAAAAGCAAACCATAGATGTGAAGGGACATCAGCGGTGCACTTCCCCTAGAGAGCACATGGAGACCTGAGTTTCAAAGTGAGGAAAATGAATATTTAGACTAATCTAGGTCCGTGGAATAGTGGGACCTAGCAGACTCAGATAAAAGCTATTCACTGGGCATTATTCTGGATCATGTACTGTTGACTTGGAAATCAGAACCACCCCCTTTATGTAGATTAAAATCACTCATTTAAAGAACTAAGAGAGTGGCCATTCCCCACTCTCTCTTGAGTTCCTGGTTCTGTGTTGAAAGTGTCATTCCTCACCATGTCATGTTCAGTGTCAGTCCTGTTAACCAGTCACTCCTTTGAAGCAGTGGATCAGATCTGCCAAAATTAGGTCTGTCTGTAACAACTCAAGGTATAGGCTTCAGATGTACCATCTGTTAGCTTTATTTCACTACCTTTGTCTATTTGTATTTCTGTTCACTTTTGAATGACTACAGAATTTTAGGAATGGTTTTCCTTTAGTTCTGGAAAGGGGCAGTTACATACCTGTGACATCAGTGAATACGGAAACATTTATCTTCAGTGCAGATAGGAATGGTTTCTATGCTACAAGGACAAATTGGAGTGGTTCTGCAATGTTACTTGAATGGCTCTCCCACAAGGCCAGTTCCTCTGCCACAGTTACATGTCCCCCTTCGGGCAGCAGCTCTGCTGGGGGCTCACTAGCCACTGCCTAAGGCTCCTGCACTACCCCGAACACTTTACAGCTATAGGCAAATGTCCACAGGTGGATTGAGTTATCAGTGTTCTGCAATGGGATCTCCAAGGGAGAGGCAATTCTGGGTGAGAACTCTCAAAGCACAAGCAGGAAAAGCATCAAGAAGGAGCATGGTATGGGCCCAGTAGGCAATGGAAGACCCACACAGGGTAAACTAGGTTCTTCTCTATGTGCCACTTCTCAAGAGGGAAAGGGTCATGAAAATGTATGCAGGAAGTAGCTGCTTCCACATGCTGGTCATAAGACAGAGAAAATTAAATAAATCCAGAAGAGCTGAGCTCCTTGCTCCAGTTCACTATTAAAAGGACCTGGTGATGTCCCAGATTCTACAATGAGATTTTAGTGCATGACATGTCATGAGTTAAGTGCTGGCTTATCTCCTGACTAACTAGTCTCAAGAAGCTCTGTTCAGCTAATATGACCTAGGCATTTTCTAGTTCATAAATAAAGGTTTACATTCATATGAATGGAAACTTTTAATTAATCCTAGAAAGATGAGTGGGCTTTGAAGGCTTCTCTTTTGCATGCTCTCTGAATCTAATGATAGAAAACTAGGTAGAGAGATAGATATTTAGATGAATGGATAAGTAGATTGATAGATCAATAAATAGTAGATAAAGGGATAAGAAAGATGAAAGAGGATTGATAGAAGGATATGGATATGAGACAGATAGAGAGAAAGAGAGCGAGAGAGGTCAGGGGAAGATAGTGGCCTGGTCAAATTCTCTTTCAAATAGTTATTGATGAACTTCTGACAAACTGGAAGAGTCATTATCTATGGAATTCCTGTAGCAGGATGTACCTGGCTATGTAGGACTTCTTACAGATAACAGGCCTAAAAGCTAAGAATTTATGGAGCAAGATACCTGGGAAGCATCATAGAAGCTATGAAACTACGTGAGTGCAAAATGGAAATGTTTCATGACCAAATGCCCCCTTCTGTTCATGAAATGTAGCTGTAACAATTATTTAAAGACTTCCTATCTTCATCTGGGTCACACTTTGTATTAATAGATATGAAAGTGCTTGGAGACCCAAGATCAGACTTTACTGATTCATTTTAATCTGATTTGACAGACCAATATTTTGTGTTATCTTAACTGATCAACCAATAACAACTATCCCAAGTATTTAGCTTATATTAAATTACCACAAAGTAAATATTGTAGAAGTGGATAATACTAAAATTGAAAACATCATTCAATATTTTATTTATGAAATTAAAGAGACATCTTGGTTATTACTGGATAATTATTGAAACTATATCTGGATAGTTTCAGTAATAGATGCAGTAAAGTTAAACGTCTCCACTGAGTATCCCAAGTGCTTCTCTATGTAAAGCGAACATGTAACCAAGTCTATTCAGAAGTGGTGCCTAAAAGACACAGAAAGTGTTTGTTTACTCATGCAGTATATTGAGACACATTTAATTCAATTTGATTAATTGTTATAAAGCTAGTTTAACTTTTTAATTGGAATATTATCTTTTTAATAAAATTTTTTTTCTCATTTCAAAATAATTAACACAAATTAAGCTAATAAAAATGATATTGCAGAATTCTGAACTGAGAGAAGTGGTAATAAAGACACAATAAACCAGAGTCTTCTGTGTGCAGGAAGTAGAAACCCAAAAGAGGTATAAAATTTGTTCCTTCTCTGATCCCATTTCCCCAAAGCCTAGAGCCTGATGCACCCGGATATTTATGCAAACATGGTACACCGAAGGAGGCCAAGGAATTCTGGGAGAAGAGAGTCACAGGAACGGGGAGTATCAGGTCTTATTCCATTGGGCACCTTAGAGAAGCTGGACCTGTCTCAGTAGGGTGTGGTGATGTAGGACCTCCATGGCAGGCTGTCATGGTCAGCTTCATGTGTCAACTTGGGCAAGTAGTGGTACCTGTTTGTCTGGTTGGGCAAGTGCTGACCTTTCTGTTCCAATGAGGACATTTCATAGAATTAGATCATGATTATGTCAGCTGCATCTACAGCTGATTCCATTTGTAATCTGCCAAGGAGAGTGTCTTCTGCAATGAGTGATGCTCAGTCTAACCACTGGAAGCCTTTTAAGGAGGATTCAGAAGAGACAGGCTCTTTTCCTGCTTCGGCTGGTGAGCCTCTCCTGTGGAGTTCATCCAGACCTTCCATCAGAATCGTTGGCTTCACAGGCTGCCCTGCAGATTTTGGACTCTGTGTTCCCGTGGTCACGTGAGACACTTCCATAAATTTTATATTTGTGAGTGTTCCCTGTTGATTCTGTTTGTCTAGAGAACCCTAACTAATACACAGGCCAAGGTCCAAACTAGCATGTTTCATTGGGAAAGAACCAGATCTTCTTCTTCATTCTCCTGAGGACTCTCATGGATGCCTCAGGCAGGATCTGCCAGTTACCTTTTGACACTATTGGCCTAGAGAAAATGGGGTCTCTTTTCTTCACTTAGTGTCCTTACCTGGCAGAGTTCCCTGAAATCCTCCCCTGTGGTGCTTCTTTGCTGTGTTCACTTTCTGCCATACTGTTGTTTTCTGTAGGCTTTATGTGGGGTGGAATGCTCTAGGCACTCAGACCTCATCAATGAAGGTACCGAATTACACAACCAGATAGTGAGATCGGCTGAGGAGACTTGAGATAAGGCCTTGCAGAGATGACTTTATTCTTTTGCTTCAGTCCTGTTCTTAAATTTTAAAACAAGCCATTGTACATACAGCAGCCTTAAAAAAAAGCCTTTATAACAAAGACCTGGAAATTGAGCTTTGGTTGCTTAGCGGGCATCCCTCACTGTCATCGCTCAAGTCTGCTGTCCATCACCCATTGAAAGTAGATTTAAATGCATCCCATCCCATTGTGTGAGCTGACAGTCTACAGCATGCAATTTGGTCCTCAAGGCGTCAGTCCCAGTTAGCAAAGTTCTCCCTCATTCCTTTTGCTGGTTTCAGAGTTTTGGAAGATGACAAAGGACCTGGTTTTGTGAATAAGTTGGAAAATGGACCCAAGAACAGATTTTGTTTCAGACTTTGCATGGTTCAATCCAGCCCAGTACTCTGAGAGTAGATCAGCCTGAGTGTACATAATTGCTTTTCATGGCCTGTCTGCCTACTCAGTGTTAGGCACACTGTGTGTACTGTTCACCATCACGACCACTACTAATCAGTGTCTGGCACCTAGTAGGGACTTACACATGCCTGCTGAATGAAGAAGTTTCAAAGGCCCCTTGTACTGACACTAATTCTTAATCTTCCCTATCGGATTTTATGGATCATCAAATGGATGCCTGTGCCCCTGTATTCAGTGATACTTTGCAAAATGACAAAGAGACCACTTGGCCATGCCAACATAAAATGCCCCTGAAGAACTACACTGTGATCACATTACACCAAGCATAAAATGGAAGGTTTATTAAAAAAAGATGAAAACTGTAAAACTAAAGAATACTCAAGTGCCAACTAACTCTATGAACAGTGGGTAGATAGTTGCATGAGTATTTTTATTACTGTTTTCTGCTCGTATTCCTCTTCTGTCTGAATGAAAAGGGAATCACTGAAGAAAAGCAGAACTTAAAAATGCTTGTATTGAAATTTAACGGCAATCATGTGCATCTATTGCACCAGTTTCTGCACAAGAGCCATCACAGTAGATGTCAATCTACCAGAGATTCTGAGTGCATCAGATTTTATTCCTTACATTTCTTGCAACATGTCAATGTGCCCTTATTTGTGATTAGTTGGATCTATCTAGAGCCGCTTGGATTGTCACTCCAGGGGACCTTAGAGAATGTCTCCTCCAACCTCCTAGCTTTACTGTGACCTATTCATAGCCCTACAACTGATGAAATCAGGATATGAAACCAGTGCCATCTTCTCTACTGCTCATTGCTCTAGCTAGTTTTAGTAGTGACTGCTGGGCTGTATTATATGCCACAAAAGGGACATTGTACTTTTTCCTTCTCACAACATTTTCATTTTAATACTGTAAGATGTTTGTTCACCCTGGAAATGAATTGGAATTCACAATAAAGGGACCTAGAAATACATTGACTGATATATTGGTCTGTCCAATTTCCTAAAAATGTGTCACACAGCTTAGTCACAGTATTTTTAAATGCATGATTTATAATTTTCTTTGATCATAAATATGAATAAGCTTGGGTGTTGCTGCTCTATAAGGAAAAAGGAATATTGTGGGGGTGCTTACTTCAACATCCTAAAATCCCAGACAGTAAAGACAGCAAAAGGTGGGCTTCCATCTGCGACCCTCGCCTGGAGAAGGAGGCCCTCTTGGTTGACAGTCGCAGCTCAAAGAGATGGAGACATTGCCGTCTGCGAAGCCTTCCCTGGCTCCTCTGCTCTTCCTATCACCACCCCAAGCCACACGAGACCCAACAAAAATGGACTGAAGCTTGTGTGGCTGAGAAATAATTACCGAGATAAATTGTATGTGGCTACACCTGACATGTTAAATTACTTTGAGATTATGTGCTGTAGTTGACTGTTCCAGATTACATTTTGGATTAAAAAAATAAAAACCTCTAAATATCCAAACTTTTCAACTTCTTGATTAGAGTTGGGATGTTTTTATAAAAAAAAAAAAAAGTGATTTCATCCCCATAAGGATCATTTCTGTGTTCCATATTAGTGGCAATAGAGCTGTCTCCTGAACAGCGTTGGAAATTCTCACTCACACATTATACCCTGGCCTGTAGCCAGACAGCCCTGTGCAGTCAGAGGGCAGGAAATCAGCTCCTGACCAATAAGACCAGCAAACCTTGAGTAAACAAGCTATTAGGTGCCAGACAAGTCACAAACATGATTTCATTTAAACGTTGCAATAAAACGTTGCAATAAAACTAAAAACTATAAGGCAGTTTTTAGTAACTTCTTTTCACAAAAGACACAAATGATCTCAAAGAAGTTAATTTGTCCACCAGGCCTCCCTTAGGGGTGTTGTCCTGCCTGGACCCAATCCCACTTGGGTCTCAGCCCAGAGTCTGAGCTTTTGGCTGAGCATTACGTTCTCTCACCTTTAAACATTAATGAATATCTTTTGATGGGGTTGCTCTCCTTGTGATCTTGGCAGGGGTCCTGAAGAATGGGTGTAGGGGTCTGAGGTTTGGTGATGGAAGCATAACTGGTTCAAAAACATTACTGCACACCTGGAATGAGTAAGGAGTTTATAATATCAGAGTAAAGTATTAGGCTCAAACACAAACAACTCGAAGACAATAATGACGCATACTGTAAAAATAAAAAGAGCTTTCCTGCTTTACAGGACTGGAATGGAGAAAAAAAGGGGTTGGAGGGTCATGGGGTGTGCTATGGGAGGGGCTTCATGCTGGAGGAACAATCGGAGGCAAATGCATTAGCAAAGAAAGGACGCTAACATGTGAGGAGTATGAGGGAGCCCAGTTTATAGAAGGACTTCCTCATTTAAAAAATAAGAAGAAAAATGAGTAAAATGAAAATGTGTATAAAGAGAAAATATCAAACATGTCAAGGCTATTTATTTCATGGCTAGATGGTGGATAAACAACTATTTTCTTACACGATCACCATATCTTCACAATTTTGAAATCTCTTCAGACATAAATAGCTTAATGGGCAGAGATAAGATGGTTTTCATTAAAGAAACAATTACTTATGGGAACACTCAAAATTTTATTTATTTCAAAAACTAGCACTATATAGGGTGACTCCGTTATTTCTAGTCTATCTCAGGTACAAAGTGTTATTGCCTCTGAATGTGAGATGGCAGGACGAGGGTCCACTCATTCTCCACAGTGCTGCTTTGTGGTCAGCAATCCATGTCTGCATTAGTTAGCTACTGCTGTATAACAACCACCCCCAGATCCAGTGCTTTAGAACAATAGCTGTATAGCTTTACCCACATGTGTGGTGTTCTGCTGACCAAGACTGGTCTTGATGGAGATTGCTCTGGTTCATACAGCAGACCTGAGGTCTAGGTCACTTGTCAGAATTATTGTATTACATCTATGAGTTAATCTATGGCAGTTAGATATGAAGAAACATCTAATATGCTGTTACCATGTGTTTTAGTTTGTTAAATCTGCCAGAATGCAGCACACCAGAGATGGATTAGCTTTTAATATGGGATTTATTTAGTTAAAAATGTATAGTTCTTCAGACGAAAGGCAGCTAGCTTTCATCTGAGGTTCTCTGTTACATGGAAGGCACAGAATAACATCTCCTGGCCTTCTCTCCTGGCTTCTGGGTTCAAATAGTTTTCCCTGGGACAATTCCTTTCTGTATCTCCAAACGTCTGGGCTGAGCTGCGAGTGCTGAGATGAAGTATGCTGAGATGCTGAGCTATCTTTTGACCTCTCTTTTAAGCCTCCAGCTAATTAAATTAAACCTCACTCAACGTGGAAGGCACTCCCCACAGCTGACAGCAGATATAATTAGCTGTAAATGAATTTCACACACCCATAATTTAAGTCCATCACCTGGCCTGGATGACACTTGAAGCTAACTACCACACCATGTTTTCCTTCTAATGTCTTTAAGTGTAAAAGTGCCCTTGTTCTCTGAGATTCTGAAGTTTGTCAATGCCCCATTCTGCTAGGAAGTGATATTATTCATTACTGCAGGGCTAGGATTCCACAGGCTAGAGATCACGTGCTGCCAATTTTTACCACCGGTCTTTGCTGACATCATTTTTTTTCATTTGGAGAAGTCCGCATGTTCTTTAATTGTATACTCATCATAACAATTGTGATATTTCTGGCTTAGTCATGATCACACTTATGTTCTGATATGGAGGAGAAAAGATTCTCCTTGACCCTATGTACGTGTTCAATAAAATACAGAGATTTAGTAAGAGCCTTTCCATAATATTTAACCATCGGTACTATTTTTGAAGTTTTGTAGACAAACCCAACTAATATCTGTAATTATTTTCTATTAGAATCATTATACTTAAGCAACAATTCATTAGCTTATAGTCTACATTAAGAACATTCATGATTTTTTTTCTCAATTTCGAGGGATTAGTTGGAACAAGATATTATTTAAAGAATGTCTCATTTCCATTTGTACAGTTATTGTCTGTTAAATGTTATAGATTAATAAGAAAGAAAAGGTTTCTAATATGCTCGTTAAAAACAGAACTTAAATGAGAATTAAGTCCCTTTATTCAGCCCACCTAGTTCTCTGTAATTTTTTCTTTTGATGGTGTTGTATTAAACAGATGACTTAGAAGAAATTCTCACATAGTCCCTTGGTACAGCCCAGGTAGACCCTTGTAAGGACAGCATCAGCTTTCATAGGGATGCACCGCAGTATTAAGGGTTAGGACAACTGAGCTTAGTTCTTTTCTGAGGTTCCTTTGATTTTTTTTCAGATTCAATGTCTGGTCGGTCACCTATAGGCCAGGGTAGTGGAAATCAGGAAGCACGAGCTGACAAGATTGAATCACTTTGGTAAATTTATTGTAATAAACAATACTAAAATGGACACAAGTGAGTCTTCTTTTAAAGAACAATAGGTAATCAAGAGATCAGGATTATATCAGAAGTTAATCAAAGATGATGAATTTCCTAAGGTCAGCAGGAGATTGATACATCTCCAGATATTTTAATTTATCCCATCAAGTGTACAGTTTGATTGCCGACAGGTGACAAGTTTATGGGAGCATTCAAACTGAAAAACACACAATGGTTAAGGTTTGTTTGTGTTAATGACAGTTGTATTTATTTGTAATTAACCTAGAGAGTAGGCTTCAATTTTTAATTTGTCTGTTCTTATATTGTTGGCTCAATGACAGTAGAGCTTCAACAATCACATGGAGCCAGTGGAAGCTTTGGACCATGGGAAATCAACCCAATTATTCTAGTATTCCTCCTTTCATAAAGCAAGAGAGTCAATATTTGCTGGGACTTAGTAACCATTGAGGAAGCCCATAAGATAGTCAAGATGAAAAAGACATCGTAAGACTTTTATTATTCTAAAATGGGAACAGAAGACAAACATAAACCTAAGTCATAGTTACTTAAACAAGAAATGATTATAATTTCAATCTACAGTGGAAAAAAACCAGCAGCAGATAACAATCACTACTAGGAATTTTAGCTTATTTTTAACAAAAAGATAAATTTGTTCATAACTACAACAAAAAATACTAACTTCAACAACATAATTTGGTGATAAAGAATGCTGCTACCTAGGTACAGAAGGAATATGTGTTGCAAGATCAATTACTATTTTAAACAGAAAGAAAAGCCAAATTTTAGTTTTTGTTTTTTATGCCATTCATGTAATAATTTACAGAAAAGTTTTCACATGCTTTTTTTCTCATTTTATAATTATACTCATTAATATTGACTGAACTTTGTCAAAAGCTTGGCACATTTCACAGTTTCAAAGTCATCATTCGCAGGAAATATAAACAAAAATTCATTTCTCATTTTCACACTTATTCTGCACTCTCATATATGTCTTTTCTTATCTTCTTTCCCATTCTGGCACAAATAGACTTTTATATATCAAGACAAAATTATACTGTTTTCCTCTTGATTATCAAGCAGAAAAGCATCCAATGTCTTGTATCATATTTCCTATGGTCACTATTTTATTATAAGCACAAATCTTTTTTTTTTTTTTTTTTTGCATGGGCAGCTCCAGGAATCACGCCCGGGTCTCTGGAATGGCAGGCGAGAACTCTCCGGCTGGGCCACCATGGCTCACCCATTGGTACATATCTTTTGAAAATGTGTTACTTAATATCTGTTATGACAATTTATTTTAACAAGAGTTTTCAAATAATTTGAAATAATTTCAGCACACAAAGATAACATGATTGTGAATGAAATAGCCTAAGGAATTTAGTAATACAAATTAATTGGGATTTACTGAGAAACAAATTCAAGTCTTACATAAACTACAATATTTTATGTTAACATCATTTTTCTAATCTGATAAATTCGGGTGAAAGATATCATTTTTAAACTGAAAATATCAACTAGTCTAATTGTTTAAGAACTTAATCTTGATCAAAAATATTATCTGAATATTTCTGCTTTTATATGTCTAATGATACAAATGTCAACATTTGATTAATATACTGTGGTTTTCTAGTGTTCTCGCTCTTTGTTATCATTGTTTTTAACTTTTCATCTTATAACCTATTCAACAAAACCATTAATTAAACCTATAGCTGATTTTAGCAACTATACAAAATTTTTCAAACGTCAACAATTTTGAGGCATTAGAAGTTCTGGATTTTTTTCTTTTCAATTCTGGAAATTCTGGAATTCGCTTAGATTTATGTTCATCTTTATAAATCTCTATAAACTAATCAAAAGAGGAGTGCTATTAAATTTAAGAAAATTATATTCTATTTTTTCCTGAATATATAAAAGAGTATCGATGTGTTTGTTCAAAAATATATTTCACTTTCATACGTTCAAATAATCCAATCAAATCTTGAGCAAGTTAGGGAACTCAGGATTTTTGTTTTTATTCCTTAATTGTGGGTTGCAATGCACCAACTTATTTATAAATAAATAATCAGAGAGACTGTACTCTTGCTTCCACAACAGGAAAGCAGAAAGGCAGAGCGAGCACAAATATAGGGGCCTCAGGAACAAGGCTGGAAAGTTTGGGCTTCCTAGTATGAGAAAGAAGGAGTTACTGAAGGTTTTGGACGAAGTTGAGAGTTGCACTTGTTAAAGGATTGATCCACTGGGTAATGATAAACTATGATTCAGTGGTTCCCAGGGAGACACTGCTTGATTCCCCTGTAAACACTGAGTTTTATCAATTGATATAGAGATTCAGGAAGCTCTTTGGTCAGAAGCTGCCAGCTGGGACAAGAGTGATTTCCTCCTATAGTCAAAGCTAAATGTAGCCAAAGCTTAGGGAAAAGTGAAAATATAACCAGCAGGGGTCCATCATTTTTGTTAGGCTGCACCCTCCTAGCTGAGGAGAGAAGACTTGCCTCAATTCTTTAGAAAATCTCATCACTCCAAAGTCCTTGTGCTGCAGAGACCAGGCTCTGTACTTCATCAGGAGGATAGAGTCTGTTTTAGATATTTAGAATGCTTGACAGATTGTACTCTCTCTCTTTAAATCTACAATGGTTTAAATCAAGTAAGCTGACAATCAGTAGTTTGCTATGTACCAATTGTTTGCAAACTAATTAATCAAGTGGCTAAATTTAACCCTTCAAAACTTATTTTTATATGTAGATATTCCATGAGTCTCCATAGTTCAAGGTAAAGTGAAGGTTAGAAGAAGTATTCTTGAATCCAAATGTTAAAATAGATTACTTGGCTCCCAGTGTATGTTTTTCTGGAATTTTCAAGATGTCAAGGTATTTTTCTGATGAAGGCAAGCAATTTGAAATCCCTCTAAAGATTGTGCCACAGAGACATTGTCTAAATCTGAGGACTTAATTTGTTTGGAAAGCAGCATGTAGTAAGAAAAAGAGCAATAGTGATAGTTGAATTAATTCATTGTTCAATCCATTCGGTATCCTCTTTAATTGGAATGCTTTGGTATTTAAATCTAACTTCTATAATCTTGACACATGATTTTCCCAAGCCAGAAAGACAAGGAATTCATGCAGTTATAAGTAGCAGTGTCCACATCAACATAAATAATTGCTGCGTGAGGGGTCCAGAGAAACTTGAAGATATATCTACCATGCTATTTTATGCAGACTTATAGCACAACGATATTAGTTTAAAACATAAAGATTATTTTGATAAACATGTTACAAATCTATTAGCTCATGGATAATGTCAACTCCCAGACCATATTGGATTCCAGATGTTTTTTCTAATTCTTTCATTCCAGAATAACATTGTCATATAAATTAAAAACAAAATAGTAACAAACGAAGTGCTTCTTTTCCTAAAATGACTTAGTATATGAACACAGGTTTATTTTTTTAATTTTATTTATTTATTTTAGTAAGCTTGCCATTTTCAGTATAGAGAAAGCTAACAGAATGGACCACATCAAATGTCCATTGTATTTGGGGTTTACAGAGACTGAAGCATCTGTGCCTTCAACTCTCAGTATTAATATTAATGAATTTCACAGAGTTCCTGTCAGAATCAGGGAGTGCACTGTTTTCCATTTTTTCTGATGGGAGTTTTAAATGGCTATTGGGCATCTGCGTAGGCTTTTTCCTATTGCAGACATTAAGGCTTCCTTATTTTATGTCCAGAGAATATAAAACAGAGCTTTGCTTTATATTCATATTCCCATCACACATTTGTGTTGTTAAAAATTCCATTTAGAACATTAAATTGTACAGCTTTGAAAGCTGTTCCTCTTCATGATTCCTAGCACTTTGTGTTGATGCTAATGCTACACTGAATTTGTCAGACTGGCTATAAAAGAGATTCCCAAAGGATCACCCGTGGCCCTGTCTCTATTACAATACAAACTAGAATGAGGGAGAGAGGCTGAAATGCATGTGTGAAAGCATCTTCACCTGCACTCCATGGGGCCCTGTGCAGAGGGTTCTGTTTTGGAAAGCTCAGGAGAGCAGGCAGCAACAGGAAAGGAATTCCAGAAGAAATCTGCAGCCAGACACATAAATTTTACTCAGAACCCCATTCCTACTATCTTCCCATACCTGTATTTAATCCCCCTGCTTTTAAAGACATCTTCAGAACACTAAATGCTAAAAATGCTTTAGGGAAAAGCCTGTGTTTTCAGTTCTGAACATTTAACACCTGGCTCAGATGATGACATGGATGAGGCATGAGTGAATAAGCCACATTTAGCCTGAAGGCCCCCAGAGATGGAATGAGGGGCAGGAGAGAGGTGGGGGGAGGGAGGGAGGGAGAGAGAGAAACTAAATCAAGAAACAGAATTTGAATGCTGACACTGACTTCACCATGAGACCGTAAGGAAATCCATGAGAACTCTAGTCTGAATTTATCCTGCTTCATCCTAATGCCCCTTAGATTTCTAGAATCCTGGAATTCTGTAGCACATCTGTGGTCTTACAGCAGACTCTCTAGAGATTAAAGTCAAGAGTCTTGCAGCGAGGGTCACCAAAAATGCTGTGGTACAAGCTAAATGCCTAATAACAATGAATGAAGTAAGAGATGTGGAATTCTCGCGACCTTCTGGAGTGGAATGTGATGGGATAAGAGTAGAAGTGTTTGGTGTCTAACTACCTAATTACCATGAGGTTGGGGGAAAAAAGGTGCATTTTTGGAGTAAGTGGAAGATTGCAGCCAGGATGCTTTGCCTCCCGGCTCACTAAAACCCGCACCGCTTTAATTAAGAACACAGGAACCATTGTTGCCACCATATTTGTTTTAAAGATTGCACAAATTCCAGAACATGGATAAACATTTTGCCTGCCTGACACTAATCCCTATCATTTAGTTGCAGTGTCGTTGGTCTAAACCTTTGTAGTACCGTCTACTTAAAGCAGTGCTTCTCAAAGTTGAATATCCACTGGCATCATCAAGGGACCCCATGAGGGTGCAGTTCACATTCTGTAGGACAGGGCGATACCCTTGAGTCAGAATTCCCTCTGAGCTCCCACGTGATGCTGGTGCTGCTGCCCATGTTGAGTAAGTTCTTGACATAAGGTCCTGCAGGATTTATGGATTTCCCACCTAAGTCAAACCCTGGTTTCTCCACTTACTTGTTGGTGGCCTTTGACATGTTGCTTAACTTCTCCATATACCAACTTTTCTCCTTTGTGCAACGTGACTCACACTAGAAACTACCTCCTAGAATTTGTGTGAGGATTGAATGAGATGATAATAGACAAAATGCCCTGTGCATCACTCTGTACTCAGAACGGGCTCTGGACATTAGCTGTTCTCTTTATCCTGTTGACATGCTTCTGGAACCATCAAGGTGGGACCCAAGCATCAAGAAGTGGCTTTACTAGCAAACTCACAGAGAGAGAGAGTCTGCAGCCATGAGGCACAGCCCTCCAGCCAGAAGGGTTCATGGCAAAGGGGCCCACAAAGACTCCTGACTTTCTCCCTAGAACAGAGGTGGCACGTGTGGTATAGTCTCTTTTTCCATTCTGTTTCCATTCTGCTCTCCAAAAACTGCTACGATTTTGCTTAAAATTGCATTGAAGCCCAGACGAGTTTCCCTTGAACTACTGACTGTCCTTTTGCATCTTCTAGAGGATAACCTGCAAATGGGCAAACACACTTAACTCTCTTTGCTAGAACTTTGGAAAGTGCCTGGCTCAGCAACAAGGCCTCTATATCAACTCTTTCATTTTGCAGGTGACTAAGCTCATTGTTCTATAATGATTTTTATCATTACTCTCAGAGAGTGGTGTTTGCTCACCTTTCCCCACATTTCCTAAAATTAAATTTAAATTTCCCTAGATTCTGGCAATATGCCTATTTTTGAGACATATATACTTACTGTCCATCACAAAAGAGATGAAATTCTGAGTGCTATTACATTCTGTATTTAAGTTATAATGTAAAGCTTCTTTAGTAAAAAAATACCTGCTAACAATAAAAACCCTATTAAGATGTGGCAACTCCTAGGGAATTTTCTTATTCATGATTTCCAGGGAAGGTTTACATAGTATTAGAGATTGCTGTAGGGGGAGGGGCATAGAGAAAGGGAGGAGGGGAAGGACCTTAAAGTTCATCTAATTCATCTTCCTTCTTCCCATCACAGATGAAAAATGTTAACCTATGTGTCTTTCCCAAGGTTATCCAGTTTAAATATCATTTTAATACATATTGAAAATGAGTATGCAAATGTTTACCTGAACAGAAATGCGACAGTGAATGCTTCTAAATGAGACCATTAACTTACAAGAAATGATCTAAACAAAACCATGGAATTTTATAAATTAATGGTACCGAGTAGGGTAAAAGGAAGTCTCTTCTTTGTATCACGATAATAGTTGACAGATTTAGTCCATTCTTCCCTATGGCATTTGCTCCAGCACTCAACGGGCATTCGATGGGAAATGAGTAATGGAGCAAAAGAGAAATATTCCCGTCCCAGAAGCGCTCACCAAGCAGGGAGACATAAAAGAATCCGTAGAATTCTACCTTCTCATCAGGAAACTTAGTTTCAGCAGAATGTTTTCTGACCAACCCAGAAAAAAAGCCACGAGAAAGCACCTGCTTCCCTGCCACTCCGGACCGCTGCTTCTGGAGCCAGCTCTGTATTCGCTTCCCAGCGTCTATCTTTGCAGAGCCCAGGAGAGATGCCCGCGGTCCGGACGAGCCGAGGTGTTTACCCTGATTACCGAGCAGTCCCGGGCAGCCTCCGACTCACCCAGGGCGTCTTTCCTCTGCAAGAGACGCCCAATGGGAGAATATGGCTCAATCTTTTATTAGAAGCTGGGGGAAAAGTCTGAAGAGAGGGAACGATTTTAATGCGGACTAAACAAGAGCAAACGCTCTCTACAATCTTCACCTGAGCCATTAGTCTAGATATTTAATATATTTTAGGACTAGCTGAGAGAAATCAGGGGTTTTACTAATGCCAAGGGGGTGTTTTACAGTCCATGGCAAATGAATGCTAGAGATGTTTAATATCTAGATTCAGTAATGAGGAACAATTGTAAAGGAGCAGCCCAGTTAAATTTAGGTAGCACCATTAATGTATCACCAACTTGAGGAAATAGGATGTATGGGGCAGCGTCTAGGGGGAAGTCAAGGTAATTTTAAGTACCAGGGCTCGAGGTAAATGCTATGTTGAATTTTTTTAATTAGTGGAAGAAAAAAAAAGGCATCATCTAGGTTAAAGCTTTCAGAGCAAATTGTCATTGCTTCCAATGAGGATCAAATTTCACTGCACTCCATCCTTGGAGTGGACCAGCCATTCTCTGAGAGTTGAGCACACTCCTTCCTCTGCCCAGGCTTGGTCTCTCCATGCCTGTCGCTCCTGCTCTGCTAGCTTTCCTGGTAGCTGCCGGGAATCCCTACCCCAGGGAGGCCTAAGGAAGAGCCTTGCTATGCCTATGGACAGCTTCACTGGCCACATCTGTAAGAGATTCATCCCCACGGTTCCCAGGCCCCAGAAAGAACCAGGATGTTTCTTTGTTAGTGCACAGCTGGGTCAAAAGCAGAAAAGTAGAAGTTTGGACCTGGAGAAGTACACCAGGCTCCTAGCTGATAGAAGTGACGACTTCTGTTACCAGATTCCCTATTGGTGTGTGTGTGTATGTGTGTATGTGCTCGGCGCATGCGGAAGAGAGGCAGGCAGTGTATATGTGAATAAGAGACTCTTGAAATCAGCAAGTGCATGTAAGCATACAGGTACATCTGATTTATAAAGACTTACTCTTCAAAAGTCGCTGATCCAAGATATGTTAGATGACAAACATTTTTTATATTTTATCATTTTTTTCTTTTATATTTCAAAACCATTTGAACCACCTAAACCAAATCTTTTGTTAAGTGAACAGCAGTGTTTGCAGAAGGGGTTGGGCGAGCAGACCTTGCTCCTCAGGTCCCCACTGCCCCTCTTCTCACCTGGCTTCTCGCCTGAACTTCTACACCAAGTCCTTTTGGCATTGCCCCATCTTTGATTTCTGCTACAGCTCTGGTGTAGAGTTCGGTGCAAGCTCAAAATAGATCTGCCTCAGGCATGTATTGCATGTCTTTCTGCTTTCTGCTCTGAGCCTTCTCCAAAGCTGCAGAATCTGACAGAGTGAGCACAATGGGTATGGAAACGGTAAATGAGATGGGCTCTTTAAACTTCTCATAAGTTCCTTTCAATCTTAGTAATGCACCCTTATATTTGTTTTGTTCCTTTCCTGCCTTACCTTTTGTTTTGGTTTGCTAATGCAGCTGGAAATGCAACATACCAGACATGGGTTGGCTTTTATAAAGGGAATTTATTAAGGTACAAGTTTACAGCTCTAAGCCATAAAAATGTCCAAACTAAGGCATCCATGAAAAGATGCCTTGACTCAAAAAAGGCAAATTTGGGAAGGCACATGGCTGGTGTCTGCTGTTCCTTTGGCTTCTGGTTTCACAACAGCTTCCCTGGGGACATTTTCTTTCTAAATCTCCAAAGGTCTCTCTGTGTGGACTCTGAAGGTTTTCCCTCTTAAAGGGCTCTAGGAAGTGTGGCCATACCTTGAATGGGTGGAGACACATCTCCGTGGAAATCACCTAAACTAAAGGTGCCACCCACAACTGGGTGGCTCACACCTCCATGGAAGCAACTTAATCAAAAAGATCCCACCTAACAGTATTGAATCAGGATTAAGGAACATGGCTTTTGTGGGGTACACAACAGTTTCAAACTGGTACACCATCCTTGCTCCTCATCCCTTAATACCTGAGACTAATGCCCTTATCTAAACCCAAGTTCTTGTCTCAGGCTCTGGTTTTGAGATTTACCAAAATTAACCTGAAAGGAGACCCCAAGCCACCTCCAGGGCACAGTGGGTAATCTCCGAACACGTGTGGAAATCCACCACCATAGATGATTCCATGTGGACATCTGATGAGTCCACACTGGTTTTGAGCTCCTTCCAGAAGTAATTTTGCTAAAGTAAACATTCTTCTTTGAGATTTATCTCTAGAACTGAACTTCCTGATAGCCTTGAATGGCTATCATCTTTTCTTTGGCATTCATTTGGCAAAGAGTTGAGTGCTTTCAGAACATTGGACTCTGCTTTAAGCGATGACACCTCAAAGATAAGGTACACTATTCTTGACATTAGGGCCAGTGGGTTTGAGCCAGACATACAAGAATGATATGATGGGTCCTGATAGAAAAGTGGGGAAGCACAAGTTCTGGTCTCCACTTATTTACTTCCTGTATATCCAATATAGAAATAGTAGGTTCACGGACCTCAGGAAGATGATTCCATGTCTTAAAAAACACAATTCAATCTTTATTAACTGAGAGTAGAAGAAGAGATGTTTAGCATTTAAGAGTGTGGTTGTTTTAGAGACACTAAGTATAAGTCACAGTCGTTTGGATATCTAGGTGGAAATGTCTTTAGGGGCTTCACAAATGGGTTTGGTGTCCAGGAAAAAGGTCTTAGGATATAGATGTGAAGTCATGAACATGCAAGTTGTGGTGAAAGCTATGCATATTCATCCAAAAATTGGTACGTGCTGAAGAACGAAGGGAAAAGAAAATACGTTGAGAAGAGACAGAGATGATAAGATAGTCAGAATGAAGTTAAGAATTTCAAGTTTTAAAATGACATCTGGATCATGAACCTTTTTATTTTCTTTGGATTCAAATGGAAATTTTTTTGTATTTATGTTCGTGGAGGATGTATCTGCAGTTTTACTTTCCTATAAAGCTTTTGGTTATGGTGTGAGAATAATACTAGCCTCATGCAGTGAGTTGGGATATATTCCCTGCTCTTCTATTTTCTGAAAGAGTTTGCATAGAATTTTATTTTTTCATTATGTGTTTTGAAGAATTCAACAGTGAATCCATCTGGGCCTGGAGTATTCTTTTTGGGAAGACTTTATCAATAAATTCAATTTATTTAATAGATACAGGGATTTTTAGGTTATTTTTTTCTCCTAGAGTGTGCTTTGGTAACGTGTCTGCCTAGGAATTGGTCTTTTTCATATCAGTTGTTGAATTTATTGGCCTAAAGTTGTTCATAGTATCCCTTTATCATGTTTAAAATCTGCAAATTTTGTAGTGATTTCTCTCCTGATCTCAGTCTTGATATTTGTACTTTTCATCTCTTCTCTTTTTTTCCTAATCGTGCTGGCTAGTGTTTTATTAATTTTGTCGGTCTTCTCAAATAACTACTTATTAGATTCATTGCTTTCCTTTATTCATTTTTCTACTTTCTAGTTATTGATTTTTTCTCTGATCTTTATTATTTCCTTTATTCTTCTTACTTTGTGCTTTATTTACTCTTCTTTTAATAGTTTCTAAAGACAGAAACTGAAGTCATTGATTTGGGGCCAATCTTCTTTTCTAAAATAGAGATTTTGAGCTATAAATATATCTCTTAATGCTGTTTTAGCTGCTTCTCACAAATGTTGATAGGCTGTTTTTAATTTCATTCAGTATAAAATATTGTCCAGTCCTTTTGTTTGCTTCTTTTAACTGCAGGCCATTTAGAGTGTGCTATTTATCTTCGAAATATTTGGGTATTTCCTAGCTAATTTAATTCACTTTGGTCAGAGAACATTTATTGTATGGCTTGAATCACTTTAATGTTAATGAAACTCATTATATGGGTCAGAATATGGTCCACTTGGTTAAATGTACCACATGCACTTAAATAGAATATTTTTATTTTACTGTTGTTAGAATAAGTGCTGTATAAATATCATACAAGGTGGGTGACGGTGTATTTTGTGTCTTCTCTGTCTACTCCTTCTACCCAACTGATAGGGGGTGTTGAAATCTCTGATTATAATTGTGCATTCATCTATGTCTCCTTTCAGTCTGTCAGGCTTTGGTATTATAAAGCTCTTTTATTAGCAGTGTAAATGTCTAAGATTTTTATGTTCTCTTGACGAAGTCCCCCTGATCATTATAAAATTACTTTTTTTTCATTCCTAGTAATATATTTTCTCTAAAATCTTTATTGTCTGATCCTAATCTAACTATTTTAACTTTCTTTTGATTAGTGTTGGCATGATACTCATTTTCCACCCTTTACTTTGAACATATTTGTGTAATTATATATGGTATGTTGAATTATGTACCCAACAAACATATGTTCTTAATCTTAGTCCCTGTTGGCATGAACCCATTGTAAACAGGAACTTTTGAAGATGTTATTTTAGTTAACATGTGAGTCTTAATTTGGGTTACTGGAGGCCTTATAAAGAGAACCGAGAAGACAGAAAAGAGAGGGCATCACATCTGATGGGAGACAGATATGCAAGCCCTAGAACTCCAAGGAGTGCCATCAGCCGGCACCAGAACATGTGGACTCCTGGAGAAAGCAAGTCTTACAAATATCTTAATTTGGGGATTATTCTAGCTTCAAAACTGTGAATCAATAAATTCCTGTTGTTTAAGTAAAACTACTGTGGTACTTGTCATAGCAGCCTGACAAGCTAAGATATTATATTTAAAGTTTATTTTCTCTAGAGAGCACATAGTTGAGTCTTATTGTATATTAGATATACAATCTAATAATCTCTGTCTTTCACATGAAGTGTTTAGACTATTTACATTTAATATGATTATCTGTGTGGCTGATTTTAAATCAACTACCATGTTATTTGTTTTCAATTTTATTTGTCCCATCTAGTCTTTGTTCCCTGTTGCCTGTTTCTCTGCCTTTTTGTAGAAATTAATTAAGTATAGTATTTGATTTCATTTGGCAACCTGTATTGGCTAATTAGGTATACCTTTTTTTACTTAAAATTTTTTTTTTCTGATTTATAGCATAAATCTGTAACTTATCACAATATAAAACTGTCATGTATAGGTTCCCACTTTGGCAAGAGTGGATTCCTGATTCACACTGCCTCATTGCTGAGGGGTAAAGTGAGAGTTCAGTTCCCTCAGTGGCCACACTGACATCTCCACAGCAGATGTGGGGTTCTGACTCATGCTTCCTTATCTTCTTTCTGTAGGGATACAAGCATAGCTTCAAGATGGGCTCCAGAGAGGGGGAAGCAGAGGGCTGACTCTCATCATTCTTTGGCTGCAGAGTAGGGGCAGAAGCTTTACTTCCTGTTGCTATCCACTGTCACAGAAGTTTGGAGGAAAAGTAGAATACTGAGTAGCCCCAACTCATAGTACTTTTTTCATTCATGTTGATGCCAAGTAGGGATGGAGGCCCAGCATCTGTTGTTACCTCAGCCCTCCATGGCCTGATTAAGTCTAATTGGTGTTGGGGGTTGGGAGAAGCTTAAGTCATGACTGGGTGCCACTGGCATTACCTGGAAGGGGAATCCAAACATTACCTGCTTCTACCAAATGGGGGATAGGAGATTAGATCTATACTAGCCCTGCAAATGCTACCTGGTGAAGGAATCACAATACCATTGATTTTTCCAGGAAGATAATGGATAATCAGCTTCCTTCTCTACTGGGTGTTAGGTGAAATTTCTTTGGGTAATGAGATGCAAACACAACCAGCCAGCCAAAAATGCACAGAAGGACAGCTTTATTGGATCAAAGATCCTGGAGGAGGAGAGGGGGAGTGAGAGTAACTGAAGAGTCCAGAGCTTACCTTATATCAGCTCCTATGACACTCTGTGGGGGAGGAATAGGGGAGCATCCCATATGAGTTTTAAGAAATTGAATTATGATGTGATTTCATGTAATTTTATGCATCTCAATTTTGTTGTTTTGTAATTGTGTCGTATTTGGGAAATTTTCAGATATTATTCCTTCAAATATTTTTCTGACTTCTTCCTCTTTTTTTCTGTGAATCTAAATAAAGCTACTTTTAGGTGTTGTCCCACACCTCACTTTTGATCTAGTATATTTATGTTTTGGTCTCTGCATGTTTTATTTTTAATTGTCTCTATCATCATCTTTAAGTGTACTTGTTTTTATATCTATACAATCTAGTCCAGAATATTTCCTCCCTCAAACATTGTAGTTTTCACCTTTGAAAGTTGGATTTGGAACTTTTTGTATTTGCGTGTTTCTATTTAACACACTCAATTTTGCCTTTACATTCTTGAGCTTTGCTCATGGATGCAGTATTTGGAAAACAGCCTGATTCTTTCACATCTTGTTTGTAAGCTTTGGTTACCAGAATCAGAGCAGCATTTACTCTAAGGGTTACTCGACCCCACTACTGAGGCAAAACCTCAGTTCCTACCCAATGATTTATATATGATCTCAGCTGAGATGCAGAAGAGTGAATGCACCATCTTAGACTTTTGCCAATTGGAAATGGGCAAAGGATGTGGATTCTTTGTTTTCAAAGACAGATCTTGACTATATTTATGTATGGAGAGGCTGAATGGGAAAAAATCAGTAGAAAGCAAGAAAATAACTGATGGGACCATTTCCTGGAGGAATTGAGAAGGAATGGGATAATGATTGTAGGTATAATATTAGTCTCAGAAAGGTGAGGAGACCCCACTCTATAAGCCCAATGGGTTCTAATGAGCCATCTTACAGCTGGGGAGGCAGAATATTGAGCAATTCCATTTTATTCCAGTGAAATGATAAGCAAGTGTCTGCTAAGAAAATGCATATGGGAGAAGTGTGGAGGACTAGAGAAGAGCTTGAAGTGTTTGCTGAGGGGCAAAGCAAGGCCCCAGATCTAACTCTGAGGCTGCTCCCTCATAGAAACACCTGGCTGGTTCACCCACGCATGGGTTCCCCTTGCTCTTACCCATGAACCAGATCCTCCTTTGCTGACCTTTTTCTCGATGTACCTGCCATGATGAGTGACTTATTTGCAGCCCTGATGAAGCAGAATAATGGCCCACAAAGATATCATGTCCTCATCTCTGGAACCTGTAAAGGTTGCTTTATATGGCTGTGACTATGCAAATGCAATGAAGAACTTTGAGGTGAGGACGTGTCCTAGATCATGTGGTGGGCACTAAAAACAATAAACACTCTTATAAGAGAGACACAGAAGGAGAGTACATACACAGAAGAGGAGGAGACCGTGTGAAGATGGAGGCAGAGAATACAGGGATGCAGCCCCAAGCCAAGGGGTGCCAGTAGCCACCAGAAGCTGTGAGAAATGATGAAGAGGTTCTCCCCAGAGGCTTCAGAGTGAGTGCAACCCTGCTGACACCTTTATTTCAGCCCAATGAATCTGATTTCACATCTCCAGACCCCAGAACTGTAAACAAATGAATTTCTCTTGTTTTAAGCCACCATGTTTGTGGTAGTTTGTACAGCAGTCACAGGGTACTAAGACAGAGAATAGGATGGTCAGGACACACAGAGATGGGCAGCAATAGAGAGGCCTCCTCCAGACTACCTGGCTCTTTGTAGTACACCTGCCACCCCACCCCACTGCCCTGGTTCTTAGCCACTGCCCACAGTGCCTTCGTCCCTCTCTGCCATGGTGAAAGACCACAAGTTGTGAAGCCCAGTGCTGTGGAGACTGCAGTTCTGTCTGCAGCTGCAGGACCTGCAAATGGGCAGGGCTCCTGCAGCGCATCTGTCACTCCAGAGCGGGTACAAAGAAGCCTATCCTGTGGCAAGAGGCAGCACAGAGGGAGAAGAAGTCCCTAATTTGTCAAGAACAAGATGGTAGATTTAATATCTTTGCTGACTGTCAACTCTGTTGTCCCCTACTGTTCTCCTTAGAAGTGAGACCCCCACTGAGAGCTTCCTTGAAGCTCAGCTGTTCTCAACAAACCTCTGCACAGGTGAAAGTGTTCAGGGTTAGGTTTCATTAAACCTCATCAACTGTACTCAAAAAGGGCTAACTGGCAGAGGCCTTGAGACAAGTCCAGGGAGGGCGACTCCACCTGGTTGTCTTTCCATGATCTGTAAATACACCCAGCCATGACAGCTGGGTGTTCATTCCCACAGTGGAAGATACTGGTACTGCCTGAAATCCCTCCCTGGACTGGAACAGAGATACTGACGTCATCCTCTCTGTAGCCATGGGCTGATTGTGCCAGGACATCAGAAAGGGGCAGTAGGTGGGGTCCTGGTCCAAGGGATGAGGACTCTGGGTTGTTGTCATGGGCATATGTCCAGTGAGGGACTCTGAGGGCCAGTGCCCCCCATCCCCCCACAGTGGGCAGGGCTTGTAAGGGTCCAGCTTGGGGGACAAGGTCCTCAATGCATCACAGAAAGGTCCCACTCTAAGAGGACATAAAGGATTGAGGACGATGCAGTGGTGGAGGAGAATCTATGAACCTGATTCCATCCTACATCTATCTTTGCCTCCTCTGGGTCTCGGTACGTTGCCCAGTAGGGGGGTTTGCTACCTGACCCCACTCCCCCCCAGGGTGGTGCACACACAAGCGGTCACTCCACTTCCCCACCTCAGGCCATTGCCTCTCTCCCCTCCCCATGCCTTCTTCTAGCCCCTGGGAGATCCTGGTGACCCTCCCAAGATTAGTCTAGCCCATTGTAGGAGACAGTGCTTCCTGCCTTGCATCACTGCAGAGGGGTAAAGTGACACAAAAGTCCATCAGTTTGGAAGGGGACATTTGTTTAAATGCAGTGGCAGATTGTCAGTGTGAAAAAATGATCTAATTAGCATGTTCTAGACCTCTGTGGCTAGTGGGCACACCTTCCATCATGCGATGGCAGTTTGGAAAGGTCATGATTTTACAGTGGACCAAACTGCAGAGCCCAAAACCCTTTCCTCACCTTTTTGTTATTTTAAAAACTAATCCCTTGATTTACTTTATGTTTGTTTGGCTTTTATGTTCCTTTATATTCCTATCTGTTGAATTGTTTTATGCTAATGCTTGTGAGTACCATGGGTGCTCACTTTATAAAAATGCTGCTCTCTGCCCATGTGGGCATATAAATCAAGCATATAAAAAAGCCAAAAAAGGCAGCCAAGAATAGGTACACTTTCCATGAGAGGCACGAATGTCCTGCTAGGAAGGACAGGCTTTTGTGCCTCTAAATGTAGCAGGCAATACTGTACAAACCAACAAAATCTTATGCCCTATTCAAGATTCCATGTACTTATGGTGTTCAACTAAACTGACCATACAGGTTAAATTAGGTAATGCAAAAAAATGTCAATTTTGCACCAAATAAACATCTCTCCCTTTGATCTCAGACAGAAGTTGAGGTTTTAAAATATGGATGATATCATTCTTTACCCAAGTCCTATCCAGATCAGTTTCATTCATATCTCTAGTTGAAGACAGATCTCTTTTTAAATAGTTTCTGTTAGGGTAGTGACTTTCATAGCTTCAGAGCACTAACTCTGAGTTTCAGGTTTCACATATATACCCAAGTTTCTGGGAACAATCAGGTTACATAAAAACATCTCAGTATCTCAGAATTTAGAAATAACAATTACCACTCCTGAATATATGTGACTACTATAAGAACTTACAATCTAGGATCCTTTACAATAGGCTATAACCTGATAACACATGCTCTCGATTTCAGTTCACTGAGTTTTTATATTTTAATTAGTCCATATGACTGAGGTATGATAATATTTGTCTTTTTGTTTCTGACATTTCATTCAACATATGTTCCCTAAAGTTCATTCACCTAGTTGCATGCCTCACAAATTATTCCTTCTTGCAATCACTCAGTAGTCCACTGTACGAATATACCATAATTCCCCCTTCCACTCCTCAGTTGTACCCTTAGGCTGCCTCCATCCATAGTGAATCTGAACACTGCTGCCACAAACACCACTGTGCAAATGTCCATTCATGACCCCACACTCAGTTCCTCCAGGTACATACTGAGCAGTGGGACTGCAGGATCGTATGGCAACCCCACATCTCCTGTGGAACCACCATACTGCACTCCAAAGAGCTACACCTCTCAGTTTCCCTGTTGACAGTGAATAGGTACAACTCTTTCTCTGAGTTTTCTCCAGCACTTGTTTCTCTCTGTTCATTTTCAACTAATTTTACTCTCACATCATACGATCCAACCTAAGTAAACAGACATGCCTTCACCACCATAATCTATGTGAAGACATTTCCTTTCCTTTCACAAAGAATTCATACACCTTCCCCAGGCCCCCCACCTGTTGACATTTAGTTTTGGCATAATGCCTTTGTGACATTCAGTGGAAATATATTACAGTGTTACTGTTGACTATAGACCCTAGCTTGCATTGATTGTACTTTTTCCTGTATACCATCCATTTTCAACACCTTGCGATGTTGATATTCATTTGTTCTCCCTCAAGCAAAAAAATTTTCTTATTTGTACATTTAATCACCATCATTGTCCATTCTAGGAATTCCTAAGTTATACCATCTCAGACTTTATCCTCAATCTTTCCTTCTAGTTTCATATGTGCCCCCAGCCCTTCCCCCTCAATCATACTCAAATTCAGCTTCATTTAGCGTACTTATTGTGTTACAATCAGGTAGTATTATACTTTCCATTTCTGAATTTTTACAATCAGTCCTGTTGCACAATCTGTATTCCTTCAGTATGAAATGCCCAATCTCTACCTTCTTTCTATCTCCTGATAACTTGTATTCTTAACTTCAAATCTCAAAGTTCACTCGTTAATGCTAGTTCATATTAGTGAGAGCAGACAGTATTTGTCCTTTTGTTTCTGGCTAAATTCACTCGGCATAATGAATTTCATCCACCTTGTTACATGCTTCATGACTTTATTTTGTCTTACAGCTGTGTAATGTTCCATCATATGTATAGACCACAGCTTGTTTAGCTACTTGTCCATTGATGAACATTTGGGCTGTTGCAATCTCTTGGCAATCGTAAATAATGCTGCTATAAAGATCAGCATGCAAATGTCTGTTTGTGTCCTTGCCTTCAGTTCCTCTGAATATATACCTAGTAATGGGATTGCTGGATCCTATGAAAATTCTATATTTAGCTTCCTGAGAACCACCAAACTGCCTTACAGAGTGGTTTACCATTTTACATTCCCACCAACAGTGGATAAGCGTGCCTCTTTCCCCAAATCCTCTCCAGTATTTGTTGTTTTCTGTTATTTTTATGATTATCATTCTAGTGGGTGTTAGATGATATCTTATTGTGGTTTTAATTTGCATTTCCTTAATAGTCAGTGTCATGGTTAGGGACAGGTGTCAACTTGGCCAAGTTGTGGTACCTGTTCATCTGATTGGGCAAGTGCTGGCCTGTCTGTTGCAATGAGGACATTTCATAGGATTAGGTCATGATCATGTCAGCTACAGCCACAGCTGATTTCATTTGTAATCAGCCAAAGGGGAGTGTCTTCTGCAATTAGTGATGCTAAATCCAATCATGGGAAGCCTTTTAAGAAGGACTCAGAGGAGACAGATTCCATTCCTGCTTTGGCTGGTGAGCCTCTCCTGTGGAGTTCATCCAGGCCATCCATTGGAGTCATCGGCTTCACAGCCTGCCCTGTGGATTTTGGACTCTGCGTTCCTATGGTCACATGAGACACTTTCATAAATTTTATATTTGCAAGTGTTCCCTGTTGATTCTGTTTCTCTAGAGAACCCTAACTAATACATCTTGGTACCAGGAGTGGTTCTTAAGGAACAGAATCTTAAAAATGGGTTTTTATGAATGGTTTTCTACTCTGACTGGGCTCAGAGACACTAAGGACTCTGATTCCCATAATCAGAATGACACTCCCAATCCATGGACTGAGTTGGCAAAGGAGATAGTCAAAATATCATCATTCAATTCTCCTAATGCTTCGCTTGTACGAAGCCAGACTCTGGGGGATAATGCTTTTGACACCTTTACAGAGTTTTGTAGAAATAAGAGTTATAGAGATGTTGGTTGGTTGTTGTTAGATACACTGTCTACATTAAAGGGTGAAAGGGATGGGCTTAAGGCTTCAAACAAGAAGCTTAAGTGCCGTCTGAAAGATGTAGAGGTTTCTATGAGTATCCTGAAGGAAAATTTTATTTCCTGTAGCCGTAGACTTGAGATCTCTGAAAATCAGACTCAAGATCTTATTGTTAGAGTAGCAACTTTACAACGTAAACTGAAATCTCATTCTTGCATGGTGTCTGCCGTTAAAGTGAGGGCATTGATTGGAAAGGAGTGGGACCCTGAAAAATGGGATGGTGACATATGGATTGATAATGATGTTGGGGGTGAGGTTGAAACCCTAGACCATGCTGAGCCTTCTTTAGATAACCCTGTAATAGTCTGCCCTGAGGACATAGCCGCCCCACCTCCAGCCTGCCTTGAGGAATTGGCCACCCAACCTCCTCCTGAAGGGATTAGCCCTAGAGTTATTAATCCTGTTTCACCAGATGAAACTGCAAATGAAAGCCCTGAAGCAAATGGCTTGGAAGATATTTCTAATTCTTTTCATGACCCACCCGCACCACCCCTCATTTCTTCTAGACCTATAACTAGACTAAAGTCCCAACAGGCCCCTAAAGGTGAGGTACAAAGTATCACACATGAGCAGGTACGTTATACTCCAAAAGAACTGTGTGAGTTTTCCAATTTATATAGACAGAAATCAGGGGAATATGTGTGGCAATGTATTTTAAGAGTGTGGGATAATGGTGGGAGGAATATAAGGCTGGATCAGGCTGAATTTATTGATATGGGCCCACTAAGCAGAGATTCTGCATTCAATGTTATAGCTAAAGCAGTTAGAAAAGGTGTTAACAGCTTGTTTGGGTGGTTGGTTGAAACATGGATCAAAAGGTGGCCAACATTACCTGAGGTTGAAATTCCAGAACTGCCCTGGTATAATGTAGATGAGGGGATCCAGAGGCTTAGAGAGATTGGGATGTTAGAGTGGATTTATCATGCAAAGCCTGCTCTTACACCCCAGGAATGTCCAGAAGATGCACCTTTTACCAGAACAGTGAGAAATAAGTTTGTGAGACTAGCACTATCATCCCTCAAGAGCTCTGTGGTTGCACTTCTCTGTAGGTCAGATATTACTGTAGGAACTGCTGTCACTGAGCTGGAATCCTTAAACACAATGGAGATGACAGGATCCCGAGTTGGCAGAAGCCAGGTGGCAGCACTTAATCACCAAAGACAGGGTAGATGCGGGTATTATAATAGACAACAAACTCAAAGGAGGCATCAAAATTATATGACACGCAGAGATTTGTGGCATTGGCTAGTAAATCATGGGGTGCCTAGAAATACAATAGAAGGGCAGTCTACTAAATTCTTGTTGGAGCTGTATAAACAAAAGAGTTCTAGGTCAAGGGAACAGAAGTCTAACCTGAGTTACAAAAACACAGAGTCACGGCCCCTTAATCAATTTCCAGACTTGAAACAGTTTACAGACCCTGAGCCCCTTGAATGAAGGGGAGGCCAGGTCCCTATGGGGAAGAAACCTGTTACACTGCCACAAATTTATACTGTTGACCTTCCTCTAAGTCTTCCCCAAGGAGACCGACGGCCTTTTATCAGGGTAACTGTGCATTGGGGAAAAGGAAATGATCAGATATTTTGGGGATTATTAGACACTGGTTCAGAAGTGACATTAATTCCAGGGGACCCAAAACGTCACTCTGGACCACCAGTCAGAGTGGGGGCTTATGGAGGCCAGGTGATCAAGGGAGTTTTAGCTCAGGTCCGTCTCACAGTGGGTCCAGTGGGCCCCCGGACCCATCCTGTAGTTATTTCCCCAGTTCTGGAATGTATAATTGGCATAGACATACTGAGCAACTGGCAGAATCCCCACGTTGGTTCTCTAACTCGTGCAGTGAGGGCTATTATGGTGGGAAAGGCCAAGTGGAAGCCACTAGAACTGCCCCTACCAAGCAAAATAGTAAATCAAAAGCAATACCGTATTCCTGGAGGGATTGCAGAGATTACTGCCACTCTTAAGGACTTGAAAGATGCAGAGGTGGTGATTCCCACCACATCCTCATTCAACTCTCCTATTTGGCCTGTGCAGAAAACGTATGGGTCTTGGAGAATGACAGTGGATTATCGTAAACTCAACCAGGTGGTAACTCCAATTGCAGCTGCTGTTCCAGATGTAGTATCATTGCTTGAGCAAATCAATACATTCCCTGGTACCTGGTATGCAGCTATTGATCTGGCAAATGCTTTTTTCTCAATAGCTATTAGTAAGGGCCACCAGAAACAGTTTTCTTTCAGCTGGCAAGGTCAGCAATATACTTTCACTGTCCTACCTCAGGGGTATATCAACTCTCCAGCCCTATGTCATAATCTTGTTCGCAGAGACCTTGATCGTTTCTGCCTCCCACAAGACATCACACTGGTCCATTATATTGATGATATCATGTTGATTGGACCTAGTGAGCAAGAAGTAGCAACTACTCTAGATTTACTGGTAAGGCATTTGCGTGTCAGAGGATGGGAGATAAATCCAACAAAAATACAGGGGCCTTCCACCTCAGTAAAATTTCTAGATGTCCAGTGGTGTGGGGCATGTCGAGATATCCCTTCTAAGGTGAAGGATAAATTGCTGCATCTGGCCCCACCTACAACCAAAAAAGAGGCACAACGCCTAGTTGGTCTTTTTGGATTTTGGCGACAACATATTCCTCATTTGGGTGTGCTACTCCGGCCCATTTATCGAGTGACCAGAAAAGCTGCTAATTTTGAGTGGGGACCTGAACAAGAGGAGGCTCTGCGACAGGTCCAGGCTGCTGTGCAAGCTGCTCTGCCACTTGGGCCATATGATCCAGCAGATCCAATGGTGCTGGAAGTGTCAGTGGCAAATAGAGATGCTGTCTGGAGCCTTTGGCAGGCCCCAGTAGGAGAATCACAATGCAGACCCTTAGGATTTTGGAGCAAAGCCTTACCATCTGCTGCAGATAACTACTCTCCTTTTGAGAAACAGCTTTTGGCCTGCTACTGGGCCTTAGTAGAGACTGAACGCTTAACCATGGGCCACCAAGTTACCATGAGACCTGAGTTGCCTATCATGAGTTGGGTGTTGTCTGACCCACCAAGCCATAAAGTTGGGCGTGCACAGCAGCACTCTATTGTAAAGTGGAAATGGTATATATGAGATAGAGCCAGAGCAGGTCCTGAAGGCACAAGTAAGTTACATGAAGAAGTGGCACAGATGCCCATGGTTTCCACTCCTGCTGCCACATTACCTTCTCTTTCCCAGACCAGAGCTATGGCCTCTTGGGGAGTTCCTTACAGTGAATTGACTGAGGAAGAGAAAACTCGGGCCTGGTTTACAGATGGTTCAGCACGATATGCAGGTACCACCCGAAAGTGGACAGCTGCAGCATTACAACCCCTTTCTGGGGTGTCCTTGAAGGACAGTGGTGAGGGGAAATCCTCCCAGTGGGCAGAACTTCGAGCAGTGCACCTGGTTGTTCATTTTGCTTGGAAGGAAAACTGGCCAGAGGTGCGTTTGTATACTGACTCATGGGCTGTTGCTAATGGTTTGGCTGGATGGTCAGGGACTTGGAAAGACCATAATTGGAAAATTGGTGACAAAGAGGTCTGGGGAAGAAGTATGTGGATAGACCTTTCTGAGTGGGCTAAAAACATGAAGATATTTGTGTCCCATGTGAATGCACACCAGAGGGTGACTTCAGCAGAGGAAGATTTTAATAATCAAGTGGATAAGATGACCCGTTCTATGGATACCAGTCAGCCTCTTTCCCCAGCAACTCCTGTCATTGCCCAATGGGCTCATGAACAAAGTGGTCATGGTGGTAGGGATGGAGGTTATGCATGGGCTCAGCAACATGGACTTCCACTCACCAAGGCTGACCTGGCTACAGCCACTGCTGAGTGCCCAATCTGCCAGCAGCAGAGACCCACACTCAGCCCCCGATATGGCACCATTCCTTGAGGTGACCAGCCAGCTACATGGTGGCAGGTTGATTACATTGGACCACCCCCTTCATGGAAGGGGCAGCGATTTGTTCTAATTGGAATAGACACATACTCTGGATATGGGTTTGCTTTCCCTGCACGCAATGCTTCTGCCAAAACTACTATCCGTGGGCTTACAGAATGCCTTATCCATTGTCATGGTATTCCACATAGCATTGCTTCGGATCAAGGAACACACTTCACAGCAAATGAAGTGCGGGAATGGGCACATGCTCATGGAATTCTCTGGTCTTACCATGTTCCCCATCATCCAGAAGCTGCTGGATTGATAGAATGGTGGAATGGCCTTTTGAAAACTCAATTATGGTGCCAACTAGGTGGCAAAAACTTGAAAGGCTGGGGTAATGTTCTCCAGGAAGCTGTGTATGCTCTGAATCAGCGTCCGCTGTATGATGCTGTTTCTCCCATAGCCAGGATCCATGGGTCCAGGAACCAAGGGGTGGAAATGGGTGTGGTGCCACTCACTATTACTCCTAGTGATCCACTAGGAAAATTTTTGCTTCCTGTCCCTGCTACCCTGAGTTCTGCTGGCCTACAGGTTTTAGTTCCAAAATAGGGTGTGCTTTCTCCAGGAGAAACAACAGTGATACCACTGAACTGGAAGTTAAGATTGCCACCTGGCCACTTTGGGCTACTTATGCCTCTGGATCAGCACACCAAGAAGGGGATTACATTATTGTCTGGGGTAATTGACCCTGACTATCAGAAGGAAGTAGAACTGCAACTACATAATGGAGGTAAAGAAGAGTTTTCTTGGAATATAGGAGATCCCCTGGGGCGTCTATTAGTACTACCATGCCCTGTGATTAAAATCAATGGAAAACTGCAACAACACAATCCAGGCAGAACTACTAATGGCTCTGAAACTTCAGGAATGAAGGTTTGGGTCACCCCACCAGGCAAAGAACCACAGCTAGCTGAAGTGCTTGCTGAGGGGAAAGGGAACATGGAATGGGTAGTGGAAGAAGGTAGTGATAAATATGAACTTTGACCACGTGATCAGTTACAGAAACGAGGACTGTAATGCTGTTTTGTTTGTGTTATACTATTTAAGTTGTAAGATATCAAGTTTAAGAATGAATGTTGCCCAAGGATTTGCACGCTATTCTGGAGAGATTTAATGTGTTTCCATTTATATGCAGGACAGTTGAGTATTGTCAGGTAAAAGAAAAAATGTGTGCTTATTTGTTTTCATTTGGAAATTAAGTATGGTCTAAGGTGATATATATGTATATAGGTGCCAAGTTGACAAGGGGTGGACTGTCATGGTTAGGGACAGGTGTCAACTTGACCAAGTTGTGGTACCTGTTCATCTGATTGGGCAAGCGCTGGCCTGTCTGTTGCAATGAGGACATTTCATAGGATTAGGTCATGATCACGTTAGCTACATCCACAGCTGATTCCATTTGTAATCAGCCAAAGGGGAGTGTCTTCTGCAATTAGTGATGCTAAATGCAATCATGGGAAGCCTTTTAAGGAGGACTCAGAGGAGACAGGTTGCATACCTGCTTTGGCTGGTGAGCCTCTCCTGTGGAGTTCATCCAGGCCATCCATTGGAGTCATCGGCTTCACAGCCTGCCCTTTGGATTTTGGACTCTGTGTTCCTATGGTCACGTGAGACACTTTCATAAATTTTATATTTGCAAGTGTTCCCTGTTGATTCTGTTTCTCTAGAGAACCCTAACTAATACAGTCAGTGAAGTTGAGAATCTTTTCATGTGCCTTTTAGCCATTTGTATTCTCTCTTCCGAGAAGTGTCTTTTCATGTCTTTTGCCTATTTTTTAATTGGGTTATTTGTCTTTTTGTGGTTGAATTGTAGAATCTCTTTATATATTCTAGATACTAAACTCTTATATGACATGTGGTTTCCAAATATTGTCACCCGTTGCTTAAACTGCCTTTTTACTTTCCTGGCAAAGTTCTTTGATGCACAAAAGTGTTTAATTTTGAGGAAATCTCATTTATCTATTTCTTTTTTCAATGCTCATGCTTTGGGGAATGCTGCATTCCTTGGATGTGTAATTTTGTCTTTCATAAGAGATGGGAAATTTTCAGTGATTATTTCCTTTGTTATTCTTTCTACTTCTTTTTCCTTCACTTCTCCTTCTGGGACACCCACAACACATATATTCATGCACTTCATATTGCCATTCAATTTCCTGTGACCCTGCTGATATTTTTTCATTTTTTCCCCTACATTTTATTTTGTGTGTTGGATTTCAGATGTCCAGTCCTCTAGTTCACTAATCTTTTCTTCTGCCTCTTCAAATATATTGGTGTAGATTTCCATTTTTTTAATCTCTTCTATTGTTCCTTTCATTCCCATAAGTTCTGTGATTTGTTTTTTTCAAACTTTTGAGTTTTTCTTCTTCTCCCATTGTCCTCTTTACATCCTCCCTCAACTCACTGATTTGATATTTGATGAGCTTTTGCATGTTTACTTGAACATGCAGAATTAGTTTTTCAACTCCCATATCTCATTTGAAGTGTTGGTTTGTTCCTTTGACTGGGCCATATCTTCGATTTTTCTAGTATGTTATTTTTTTGTTGGCATCCATCTAGGCATTTGATTTCCTTGATTAGTTTATTCTGGAAATTGTTTTTACTCTTTACCTAAGGTTTTATGGCTGGATGGCTTTGTTCTCTATTTATTCTTTGACATTCAGTTCAACTTATGCTAGAGCTTTAGCATAGGCTCTGTTTAACTGATCAGAATTTTTCAGTTCCTGTTTTCTTTTTCTTGCCCTGCCTATATGTACCCTTTTTCTGAGGAGAGTCTCCTCAGGTACTATAGACCCCAGTCAGGTTTTTCTAGACCATACAGGCCCATGTCTCAGGAGGAAAGAGTAGCCAGCATCAGTTTTGCCTGAGAGTGAGATACAGAAGGTTGTCAGACTTTCCTATGAAGCTTCTAGACTCTGATTTTCCTATCCTGCCCAGTGTGTGGCATTTGTCTGTGTGGCTTCCCACTAGCTTAAAGTGATATGGTGCTTTTAACTTCAACAGACTCTCATTGCCAGGGTTATAGTTGAGACTGAGGTATGGTAGTAGAATAGCTTTGATTGCTTCTCCTTTCCAACCCCAAAAGCCTGAATTCCTTTAAGCAGTGATTGCACTGGAGCTGGACCCTGCCCCTCTTTTGGGGGGGAAGATGTACTCTTTAGGGAATTAGTTCCTCTTATCTGACTAATTACTTTGTTTCTCAGACAAGATTAATTCCGCCTTTGCCTGGGGCAGTGCTGGAGCCAGAGAATGCTCCCAGTTCTATCTAATGAGCTCTTAAGAAGTGAAAAGAAAAGCCAAAAGGCCTTTTCAGAGCCAGACCCCTACTCCTTCTGTTTGTCAATTAAGAGCTTGAGTTGGCACATGGCTCTATGTGTCTCCAGGCTCTAGGTGCCCCCCTTTTCTTGGGGTCCAGCTGTTTTCCAGTATTTTGTTCTGTCCAATTCAAAAAGCCTCTGTTTTTTGTGTTTCTTTTTCTGTCAGCCTTGCCCTTCTCTGCCAGGGCAAAAACTCCTGGTTCTTTAGTGCTTATTCCAATTTTATCTGTACTTAGGGCCTGTTTTCAGTGGTCAGAATGTGTTAATTAATTCCACAGTTGGAGCTTGGTTGAGTTCAGCCCTTGCCACTTAGTAGAGTCTGTTTCTTTTCCCCTCCAGGAACCAGCCTGCCATGTCCATTGAGGAGGGGCAATGGCCTCCATGGCTTGGAGTACTTACAGTTGTGTGTGGAATCTCAGTCATTCTGCCTGGTCCAGACTGGTGTATGCTGTGTGTCTGGTCACTGATGATCCTTCAGCGATTGTTCTGTACCATTCCTGGCTATGTACTAGCTTCTCAGGAGGACTAACTAAATTTCACACTTCACTATGCCACCATCTTGCCTCTCAGGAATTATTTTCTTGTTTGAGAATCAGTCGTCCAGACCTTGTGTCCCAGAGGGATCTACAGCTAGAGATTAAAGCACATAGGAAGATTTTATTTTACTACATTGATTATATTCATCATAAATTTGCATAATCATTTAGAAGTATTTAAAATCCATTCAGTAAAAAATAAAAAATAAAATAAAAAAATAAAATCCATTCAGCCTCAGTAAGCTCTGAAATAATATTTCCATGTTAGCAAAGTTTCTAAAGAAAATAATGCATATGTTGAAAGCCATTTGAAAGCAGCTTTTAAAATTCTATTTGGAAAAGATTTTATTTGTTTCTTTATTCTATTTGGGAGAAAGCTCAGATTGGTGGTTCCAAATTACATCCTGTTCTAGTTTGCTAGCTGCTGGAATGTGATATACCAGAAATGGAATAGATTTTAAAAGGGGGAATTTCTTAAGTTGCTAGTTTATGGTTCTAAGGTCAAGAAAATGACCCAATTAAAGTAAGTCTATAAAAATGTTCAGATTAAGTCACCAACAAGAGGTTACCTTCACTCAAGAAAGGCCAATGAAATTCAGGGTTTCTCTCTCAACTGGAAAGGCACATGGCAAACATAGTGACATCTGCTGGCATTCTCTCTCCAGGCTTTTTTTTTCTCATGGGCTGGCACTGGGAATTGAAGCCGGGTTTCTGGCATGGCAGGCAAGAATTCTGTGACTGAGCCACCATTGCACTGCCCTCTGTCCAGCTTTCTTGTTTCATGAAGCCCTGCTGGGGGCATTCCTTCTTCATCTCCAAAGGTCTCTGGCTGCATGGCCTCTCCTCATGGTTTTCATTATTCTCAGAATCTTAAGCCTTATCCAAAATGCTTCCTCTTTAAAGGATTCCAGTAAACTAATCAATATCCACCTGGAATGAGTAGAGCCACACCTCCCTCTAATCCAAGGTTAATACCCACAATTGGGTAAATCACATCTCCATGGAGATAATTTAATCAAGTTTCCAGCCTAAAGTACTGAATAGGAATTAAAAGAAAGGGCTGCCTCCACAAGATGGATCAGGATTAAAATATGGTTTTTCTAAGGTTAATAAAACCTTTCAAACCATCACAAATCCCAATTAAAAGATGCCCATAAGCTTAAGGGGCTTCTAGTAAAACAGGCTGCAGTGACAGCTTTTGATCAAGTTTAGTGAAAAAGTCTCCTGATCAATTATTTCTAGGGGATTAGTGGGTGGCCTTTTGGCTCCATATTTTCCATGCCCTACTTGTCTTTTAGTATCCACCTAATTTTAGACTTGACGTTGTATGTACTAAGTGGAAGATGTTCCACAAACCTTTCACAATTACCTAAATAAATATGAAATAAAATTCTATTTTTAATCTGTTTTAAAGATAACTTTCTTTCATTTCACATGTTCATTTTTTTTCAGTCTACTCACAAAGTAAAGACTCAAAAGCACTGGGAAAGTATATTTTTAAGCTTTATCAGGGATTACATAAGTTGCTATTTTATTATTGTCTTCTACCTTTATTTTTGTAAAATCACTTGTAAAACAATCTTAAGAAGAAAAAATGCTGAATTTGATTTGGGAAATTAATTTTGTGCAGTCTTCCATTTTCTATGTCACGCAATCATAAATAATTAAAGTCAGACAAAAGACCAGTTAGAACAGCCATCTGCAGAGCAAACACAGCCATTAGGAGCAAAGCAAATTAAATTTCATCTTTACTCCAGGGCTGAATACAGTCCTTAAAAATCTTACTTGGTTTACTTGCTCTTCGAAGAACTTTCATGCCTCAGTGCCTTTGGTCATGCTGTCCTTACTGTCTGGAATCTCATTTTCTCTCTTGCCTAAAACACACTCGTTACCCAAAGTCCAATTCAAAAGTTTTCTTCTTAGGGAAACCAACCACAGCTCCCCACCAGAATGAACTCCTCTAAGCCCAGAATCCCTTGGCCTTGCTTGAGTCATCATAGAATCCCAGATGCCTGGGCGTCTTACTGCATAGCTGGAATTCTGCTTTACAGACTCTAGTAAAGGAGCAATGTGAAATTTCAAAAAGTTCCCTGTGCTTTTTTGGGAAGTAAATAGTAAATGACTTTGTTGTGATTGTAAGATTCCTTTGTTTTACTTCTGTTTGCTAGAATATGGCATGAGTTCTTAAAAGTAGGAACTGTGCCTTATGCAACATTGTATTTTAAATTTTTCTTCTAATTCCACCAAATACTCATTTCTAAACATAATATGTGTTCAATAGTTGTTGAGTATTTTTTTTTAACTTTTCTTAAATAGGATTTTTATTATTAGTCAGCGTTCTCCAAAGAACCAGAGATGTATTACAGGAATTAGTTCATGCAAATGTGAGTATGAGCAAGTCCAAATACCACAAGGCAGGCTGCAAGCTGAGAATGCCAGTGAAGGTTTCAGTGAATTCCCAGAAGAAGCTGGCTCGCTGAAATAGAGATAGAAATTCTTCCTTCTGACTGTTGAAAAATCAGTTCTGGCTCTAAGGCCTTCAACTGATTCAATGAGACGTCTCTCATGGCTGAAGGCAATCGCCTTTGTTGATTTTAGATGCAATCAGCCATAGATGCAACCGACTGACTGATCATTTAAATCCATGAAATGTTCTCACAGTAACAATCAGGCTGGTGTTTGTTTGACCAGATAAGTGAACGTTACAATCTAGCCAAATTGACACATGAACTTAACCATTGCAACATTCCTCACAGATTAGTTTTTTTTAAAACTTTTTTATTGCATAGTATAACATATAAACAAAGCAAAGAAATGAAAAAGCAATATTTTCAAAGCACTCTTCAACAAGTGGTTACAGGGCAGATTCCAGAGTTTGTCATGGGCTACCATATGATCCTCCCATATTTTTCCTTCTAGGTGCTCCAGAATATAGGCGGCTAAAGGGCTTAGATACTTTTTTACCATCACAATCGACTTTTTTTCCTTCTTTTTTGTAAAAAATAACATATATACAAAAAAGCTATACATTTCAAGGTCCAGACCACAATTAGTTGTAGAACATATTTCAGACTTTAACATGGGTTACAGTTACACAATTTTATGTTTGTACTTCTAGCTGCTCTAAAATACTGGAGACTAAAAGAGATACCAATTTAATGATTCAGCATTCATATTCATTTGTTAAATCCTATCTTCTCTGTGTAACTCCACCATCACCTTTGATCTTTCCATCCCTCTCTTTAGGGCTGTTTGAGATATAGCAGTTCTTAATTTTTGATATTGGAAGGGTCCATCACTAATATGGGGTAGGGAGATGAAACTATCTGATATTCTGGAGAGACTGGGCTAGATTTCAGGACTTATCTGGACCAGGGACCCATCTGGAGGTTGCAGGTTTCTGGCAAGTTACTATAGTGCCTGGATCCCTTGTGGAATCTTATAAATTGCCCTAAGTGTTCTTTAGGATTGGCTGGAATGGTCCTGATTGGGGGTTGGCAGGTTGTGATAGGTAGCAAGGTCGACCTGAAGCTTGCATAAGCAACCTCCAGAGTAGCCACTCAACTCTATTTGAACTCTTTCTGCCACTGATACTTTATTAATTACACTTCTTTTCCCCCTTTTGGTCAGGATGGAATTGTTGATCCCACAGTGCCAGGTCTGGATTCATCCCTGGGAGTCATCTCCCATACTGCCAGGGAGACTTTCACCCCTGGATGTCATGTCCCACATAGGGGGGAGGGCAATGATCTCACTTGCGGAGTTGGGCTTAGAGAGACTGAGGCCACATCCGAGCAACACAGGTCCTTCAGAAGTAATTCTAAGGCATGCCTATAGGTAGTCTAAGCTTCTCCGCTACCTACATAAGCTTCACAAGAGTAAGCCTTATGATCGAGGACATGGCCTATTGATTTGGGTATCCCTAATGTTTTACACAAAATCAGGGAATTCCTTGATGGTAAGATGTAATAGTTCCATATTCTTTCTCCCCTCCCTCAGGGGACTTTGCCAATACTTTTTGATTTTCTGCTTAATGTACTCTATGATGTTTCCAGGCATTACAATATCCTATACAGGATTAAAGGACCTCTTTCTTACTCTGTGCTTCCTGTGTTTCAGTTGTTCAAATGAGCTATACAGATGGGTTGAATTAGATTATGCACTACAGAAAATTTCAGTTCCAGATCAAATAAATCTTTCTTCCATTGGTCTCAAAGAGTATATGTGGTTCTAAAATATAGACACTGTCTTCCTTACCCCTATGTTAGGAATTACTTTAAGCCCAAACTGTTTGTCTTTGTTCTTATCTCTAAATATCAGGTTATATATATATATATATATATATATATAAAGGCCTCTCAAAATCCAGAATAACAATCACCACTCTGGACTTAATGTGTCTGCTCTAAAAGCTTACAAATTAGGCCACTGTTTTCTTATAAGCATTTTCTAAAGGTGACCATACCATTGTTGGTTTTTTTGTTTCTGGCTTATTTTGTCTCACCAAGTGTCCCACATGTTCATTCACATTGTTGCATGTCTCACGGCATTGTTCCTTTTTGTAGCAGTACAACTTTCGTTCATAAGTATACACCATCGTTCACCAGTCTGCTTCCCCATCAGTGCATCCTTCAGCCACCTGCATTCATTTGGCATCATGTAGGAGGCCCAAAATCCACAGTCCATCATCATTCTCACACAGATTAGTTTTTAATACAGAATATTGTTTTCTACCAACCCATCTCTAATGAGAAAAATAATGAACCTCCTGCAAAGATACCCACAACTTGGAATATAGGAACAGGGTAACTTACATGGCAAAAGGGACTCCACAGATGTGATTAAGGTTATGGCTTTGAGATGGGTTATCCAGGTGGGCCCAATTTAAACATATGAGTCAGAGCTTTTCCCAATAGTGGTCAGAGAGAGAGAGAAAGAACAATGGAAGAAGGTCAGAGAGATGCGACATGAGTATGGTTGATCTGTTATTGCTGATTCTGTAGGAGGAAGGGACCACAAGCCAAGGAATACAGGTGATCTCTAGAAGCTGGAAAAGACAAGAAGTTGGATTCTCTGATAGACTCCAGGAGGTCCTACCAGTGCACTGATTTTGGCCCAATGGGGCTCATTTCAGAACTGGAAGATAATAAATAGATTCTGTTTGTAACTATGGAATTTGGTCATTTGTTGCAGCCGCCATAGGAAATTCTAGCATTATCTAGGCTGGCTGCACCCATTTTCTCTTCTTATGAACCATGTGCTTTACCTTTATCCAGTGCTTTCTTCGCTCTCCAAGGATAATGCATTCTTAAATATGCCAGAGTAATGTCATTCACTGCCAGTGATCTCTCATAAATTCCAGAGGAAGGCACTGTGAAATTAGGTAAAGTTCTCCTATACATTCTCTTAGCATTGAAGTATCCATAACCCTGTTAACATGGTATGCATTGCTTCTCAGGCCATATCACTGGCTGTAAACCTTTCCCATCCTCAGAGCTTCTTAGATATGACGTCTTTAACTACTCAACTCTGAGTCCTGCAATTTTGCTTTCTTCCTGCTTGTCATTATAATCCACCAAAATCATGGTGAACAGAGAGAAAATGCGGTGATTTTTCTTTTTGTCACAGCCAAATCTGAGAAGGCATGGGGTCTTAATTCAAGTGCAAAAATATATGTATATATGAATAGCACAATTGTGTAGCAGAAGAGTGCAGCTATTCCTGAGCTATGCCTACCAAGAGATGAACATTCTATACATATTTAAAATAAAGGTTCACTCACTTACAAAACACTGCTATGAAAATTCCATAAAACCCATCCTAGTCCTTTCAATTAGAATATTCCTGCACCTTAGTTTAGGTGGCAACTAAAGAAAGAGAGTCAGAAATCAAAGCTGAGTGCAGGAGGATTTACAAGTCCCTGGGGCATGGGGAAGCCTTAATTTAAGAGACACCCCCCCCCCACACACACACACACCTGATTGCCACGATTCTACTGTCCGGGCAGCTGCATTTCCAGTCACTGCTGGAGAATGCACCCAACTGTGCTCCCGGGGACATGGTGAAGTCCTAGAAAATAGTCTTAATATATGTCTAAGGCCATGTCAAAACAGAACCAATACAGGCATCATTCATTTCTCACTTTAGAATTTTCATTTCACATGATTTGTTTGAAATTTGAAGATTATGGTATCGAATTATAATATGTTCTTTGAAATAAAATGTTTATACACACTGCTTTTCTGGCAGGAATCATGGGAGATGAATTATGAGGAATTTGGAGGCATTATGCAGTTAGGAGATAAGTGCAGTTTTGTTTCAGAATTTCTGATTTGAATATATATATTAATTTTTATATCTCTGAGCATAGCTCAGAAAATGGCATTGAATAAATTCCCCATTTCTGTGTGTCTGTTCAGGTTCAATGAATTTCTATATTAAGCCCTGCTGATGAGATCAGGACTCTCACCAAATTAGCAAATGCACTGCAGTGGATAAATTTTATCTCTGACATGGTCTCTTGGGAGACTTCTAGGCTTTTTTAATATGAAATGAAGGGCAAGATAATCTCCATGGTGAACCCGATTTGCCTTTGTGTCCCCACCAATGCATGTAATAATATTCATTCATGGTAGATTAATGGTCCGATTTGTTTTATTGCACAGAAAGGAAAATGAGACAAATAATAGGTCCTATCTCAGGCCACTAGGGCACAATGCAGCTGGTGTTGCTGAAGACTTTGCAGGCTGTCCCGGGGATTTAATGCCATCTGCCCCAGGATTCTCAGTCCACCGAGAGGAGGAGAGGCTTGTTGTCTGAGCTGCAGCACCCAGAATGTCCTGGGCCTGAATGCTTCATTGGGATGGGTCTCTTTCCTAGAGAGGAGCTATCCTAATGATAGATGTAGACTGCTGCAGTGCAGCAGCAGCAGCACCTGAGGCTGAGTTGGGAATAAGGTAAAAAAAAAAAAAAAAAATCAACAACCCCTGCTTGCCTGTCTCAAACCTGGTTAACCTGCCAAAGACTGTCAGACAGTCTCCCCATACTGACTCCTGTGATGTCAGCCAACTTTTCTGGCTGGGGCTCCCCCAATTTCCGGAGTGGCAGGAATAACTAGCTGTGCAGGGATAGCTAGGGGAAGCGAGTCAATGGAGAGGTCCACCACGGCCTTGACTGGAAAGGCTGGGTGAGCTCCAGTAGATGCTCCTGTGCTGCAGCTGGAACCTTGGGGCTGATATGGCGGTGGGTTTCCCCCTGCAGGGCTGAAGACCGGCTCCTGGGGTGCTCTGCCTTTTATACAGGGCACTCACCAACACCCAGCCTGTCGGAGTCCTGTTCCTCCTCCCTGAGTAGGGAAGACGTGATTATCCCTCTTTTTCCCACATGAAAATATATTGACAAAAATTCTCTGCAAATGAGATGTAAAATCTTACCATTGCAGGTGTATCTCAAAAAATAAAATAAAATAGAAATACAATGCCCTCTTCTCTATCAGGGAGTCAGGATTGATAATCCCAATTTGCAGTTTGGAGAATCAGGCATAGAGAAATTCATCACTTTGCCCCACTCTACCAAGCAGGTGAGGGTGAAGGAGGCAATAAAACCTATTCCTCCCTCGTTTCAAATATGCAAAGCCCTAAGGAAAGCAGCTTTTCTCAGAGTTTAACTTTGGGGCAGGTGTTTTAGTTAGCTGAACTTCTCAGGTGGATACTACGAAATGGGTCAGCTTTTAACAATGAGGGTTTATTAGCTTACCAGTTTACAGTTTCAAGGCTGAGAAAAATGTCCAAACGAAGGCAGCATCAGACAATACTTTCTTCCCCAAGACTGGCCGCCAGTGATCCTGGGCTCCTCCACCATGGTAAGGCATGTGGCGGCATCTGCTGCTCTCTCCCTTTTCTTCTAGGTTTCTGCTTTCAGCTTCTTACTTCCATGCCTTTTTTTCCTTTGTCTGAATTTCATTTTCCTATAAAGGACTCCAATAAGAGGATTAAAACCTACCCTGAATGAGGTGAGTCACTTCTCAAGTTAAGATCCTACTACCTACACTGGGTCGACATCCACAGGAACAGATCAACTTGAAGAACATACTTTTCTGGAGTTGATGTAGCTTCAAACCATCATAGCAAGTAAACAATTTGTCTGTTTCTGACACCCCAGCGTGTCACTCATTACTTCTGAAGGTATACTCGATTGTCAGATTTATTTTTAACAAAAATTCATTTGAATTCACTTTGTGCGAGTTTGGCTGGTCATTCTAAAGTGTATCCAGTTAGCCGATATATCAGAAATGGTGAGGAGATGGGTCTTTAAAATCACAATCCCTAATCTTAATCTCAGATCTTTTCTCAGAAGGTTTATAGCACCATCCAGATATTGATCTTCTTGATCTTCACAAAATCCGAGGGGAAGTAGGAAGAAAACTGGCTCAGTCTTTGTTTTCTGACTTCAAGAGAAGACAATTAAGAGCAGGACCCTGGAGTTGCCCATGTCAAGGCTTCTGGGAGTCTTACTCCAGGGTTCATCAATTCCTTTTCTCTTTGTGGCTTCAGTCCCTCTGTCAGGGCTCATTATGAATATTCATGAGACTCAACCACTTACTGTCAGAACAAGCTTAACCTATTTGTGCTTTTGCCATCACCCAGGCTTTTAAATTCAAGTTTAACATTATTCATTTCTTTTTTTTTTTTTTAAAGTAACACTGTTTATAAAAGAGCCTTATGCTTAAGTAGTTTCTGGATGATGGTGTGAAATGAGAAGGCTGAATTTATGTTCACAAAGTGAAAGACATCTGCTCTTTGGAAAACAAAGGGCCATAAATATCAATATGAGACTTTCAAGAATGCAAGTCTCCCCCAACCACCAGGGCATTTCAGACACAGGGATTTAATGGTCCTTAACCCACAGAATATGGTGGCTTTATTATTTCTCAACCTTTAATGTCTAATTATTTAGAGAACATTTAGTCTAGGGCAGAGAGATCATTAAAGAGGCTCGTGACCTTCGGGTCCTTTGCAAAGTAGGCTTCCCAGCAGGAGGGCCTGAAACAGACCTGCTCACATAAAATAATGGTGTTTTTTTCCTTTCAAACCACCACACAGCATCAGACTTAATTATCTCCCAGCCATGGTAATGGGAAGATGGTGGGATATGAATCCTGCAATGGTGAGCATTAGATTCTTATTTCTCTTGATCGCAGTGTCTCATGGCTACTTTTAGTTTTGCTTAGTGAAAGACTCAAAGAAAAATGTGCATTTTGAGTTTGGGGAGTTGGTGTTTGTCGCACCCTCCTGTTTGCAGTGGAGTAGGTGGCTCTGTATATGCATGTTGGGGTGGGGTGGGAAGATGTGAACGCAAACACATTCAGTTCTCTACATCCTCCAAGTTATTCCCAAAATAAAACCTAGAAAGATGTAAGAGGCTAGAGCAAAGAAGGTAAAGAGAGAGGTACAGCTACAATAATTTGAGTTTATATATTATTTCATATCCTGCATCACTACTACCCTTTCAAACCTATGTCTGTTTTCTTCAAGTGGGACTAGTGCTGCCTATTCACCAACTTTCCTCATTTTCATTGTCATATAGATACCCACCTGGGATGCACAGCCCCCTCACTGGCCACATGACAGAGTAGACCAGATGGCCACTCTGGTTCCTCCGTGATGCTGTAAGCATCAGGTAAAGGGGGTGTTTCTGAGTGTGGCTCCAGCTCTACTATTTGCCTGGACTAGCCAGGGTGACATCATGTTTCCCTGAGTGGCTCTGTGAGGGCTGGGGGCTAACACAGACTTTCCTTGGGCTGAGCTTCCTTTTATTCCCAATTTAGCCAATTCTATCTGCATAACAGTAGACACTTATCCATGCTTGCTAAGCCTTAGTTACCTAATTTCTAAAAATGTTGGGTCAAAAATAAAATAACATGTAACAGGGACTAACAAAATGACTGGTACAAAGAAACTGCCTATCCCCAGAAGGGGCTAAGGTCCCTCCCTCCTTTTTCCTCCTTCTCTTCTTTCCCTCCTTCCTTCAGAGGATGAATTGGAAGGCAAAGAGCTCAAAAACTTTCTTAGTTCATTCAGTGGAAAAGGTGGAACTCATGTTCTGACCTTGAATACAAACCCTAATGATCTTTTATGGGACACCAATGTTGGGCTGGGTGATGGTTTCATTGGCTGGAAACATTAAATATGAGAAAATTAAGGGCTCTGGTAGTTGCTAATTGCATTTATTATGAAGATGTTATTTTTATTTTTTAATACTGACATGACTTTCTTTACTTATGCTGTTAAAACGTTGGTGTCTTAGTTGCTGTGTGGTTATTATTGTCATTCTTACCGATCTCTTTGGTAAACGGTTCTGTAAAATGCAAACTTCTGGCATCTACTTCCCTATACAGCAGAGGTCATAAGTTTTTTCCTGTAAGTAGTCTCATCTTTGTGGGCCAAATGGTCTCTCCTGCAATTACTTAGCTCTGCCATTGTAGGTGAAAGGAGCTATAGACAATAGGTAAACAAAAAACAGAGCCATTATCACCTGGCCTACCCCTGATCCAGGGGATAATGAAGTTGTGATGCCAACACCTGGACAAAGGGGAAGTGCTTGCCTTGGATAAGGTTGTCACCCTCTTTGGGAGGGTACAGTAAGGACAACAGGGCTGGACTGAGGTCTTCCTCTTAACATCTGCTTCCAGAATGCTGATAATTTTCTTAAAGCCCAGGTCAGAATCTGAAGGTCAAAGGCATGTGGGTGGTGTCACTGTGTGAGGATGGCAGCTGATCAGGAAATCACCCACATGAGCCCAAAGAATGACCAGTATCCAACACTTGGTAGCCAGCGGTGAGACTAATTTCCAGGAAGAGTCACAGCAAGTGACACCAGGAGAACATCTTGTCTGTCAGGTAAGGAAGTGAGCAAACCCTTGGAGGCATATCCAGGAGGGTGAGAGAGGAACAGGGGAGGAAGAGACTTCACATATGAGTTTGAGCAGCTTTTTTCTAAGAGAGGCCAAACCGTAAGAGTAAATGGATGATAATATACAGACTATCAGAAAGGTGGCCCCACAAGCCAGGATGGGCCAACTTGTTCTAGGAAAACTGACTCTCAGTAACAGTGGAACCCAGGAAGAAGATGACTGGGGGAGATGTAGAATCTTGAGATTCTTACTGTGGAACATCTAGTGCTTGCTTATAATTCTATTTCAATTATATATTCTTCATGGAAGAGTCTGGTCAATATGCATGAGGTTAGTGGCTTTCTTGGGACCTGATTATAGGTTTGAGCTCCCATGCATTTTACCCATGCCCTTTCTAGGATTACTTCAACAGATTATTATTGAATACCTCCCAGGCTAGACAAAATTCTATGTGCTAGTTCTACTGATAGAAGTCAGTAGATACATGTCATGTTATATACATGTCAAGATTCAGAATAAATAAGTTATAGAAACATGTTCCTGCCAGATAGGTCAATTTGAAGGTAAATTCTTTGAACAAAATTGGGACTTAAGGAGACAAGCCTAGTGGGCTGGTAATTAGTTATCTATTGTATAACAAATCATCCCAAAACTTAAAAGACTAAATAAGTATTTCCTCACACTCTTTGTGGGTCAGTATGTGGAGCAGCTTGGCTCAGGGTTGTTCATATGATTATAGTCAAGCTATTGGTTGGGGCTGTAGGATACAACTGAGGCTTTCAAACTCACTCACATGGTCATTGGCAGCCTCTGTTCTGTGCTGGCTCTTTTTCAGAGAATTTAGTTTCTTACCACTTGGGCCTCTTTCCAGGGCTGCCCACAACATGATAGCTAGCCTTTCTCAAAACTAGTGATGAAAGAGAGGGAGGGGGAGAGAGAGAAAGAGAGAGGGAGAGAGACAGAACCCAAGATGGAAATCTATGTATTTTTACAACCTGACTTGAAAAAGACAGGCCGTGACTTGGGACAGTGTGGAAGAGCACTTCACAAAAGTGTGAGCATAAGAACATGGGGAACATTGGGGACCATCTTGGAGGCTGCTCCCACACCTGGCTTATCATCTGAATTTACCCATGTTGAAGCAGTTTCTAGTCCCAGCTGCAGAGAGTCAATCTGATAATTAGAAGACACTGTTATTATCCAGAGCTGAGGATAATAACAACCTTAACAGCTATGGATAACCCAGAGCCAAAGCCAGAACCAGCATTTCATCTTTCTGTCCCATAGGAGAGGCATTATTAAACAATACAAACCAGTAGTAAATAGGCAATAATGGTGACCACTCTTCTTGGAAGTTTCAAAAACACATGCATGTGTGTGCAGTGAATGTGTGCTGTGGGGGGAGAGATCAGTAGGAAAAACAGAAATGGAAAATAACCTGATAGTGAAACTCTAAGACATTAATGCTCAGAGATAGGTACTATTTGTCAGCTATAAACAATGAAGGTATTGCAGCATAACATATAAAAGAAAAAAAATAAATCCTACTTATGAAAGGTTCACCCAAACTGCAAAAGCTCATGTTTCTCTATGTCAGAGAAACTCACTGGCTTTTTGATAATGAATGTCTGAACAATCACATCCCTTAAAACTCACAGATGGTTCCTGGGGTCCAGATCAGAAGAGAATCTTTTGAAACAGGTATGAACTGCCCTTACAGTCATTTATTAGTTATCTCCTGCTGAACAAAACAGTTACTTTCCACAGCTTGGTGCTTTCATTTCTGTCTTTTCTTTCTATATGGAGATGAAAAGGAGAGATATAACTTTATCAGGGAAAATTCTAGAATTGCTTCTTCTGAGAGCTACATTTGTTTCTCCGTTCAGCAAAAAAAATCCTAGAGCAGCATAAGTTAGCCAGATACATCAGCTTGTGCAGACTCACTAAAGCTTCCCCAATGAGGTTCACAGTGATGCACAAACACCAGCAATAAAATGCTTTTGGAAGAAGGTTCGGGAAGGTCTCAACAAATAACAGAACTGCTATGTCATGGGTTGAATTTTGTCTCTCCAAAAGACATTTCCATTTCCTAACCCCTAGTGTCTCAGAATGTGACATTTGGAAATGGGGTCATTGCATATGGAATTTGTTAAAATGAAGTCATACTGTAGCAGTAGTCATCCAATATGACTAATGTCCTTATAAGAAAGGTAGAAGAGACCTAGACAGATACAGAGTTCGAAGATAGTCTTATGATGATCGAGGCAGAGATTGAGTTATGTCATAAGTCAAGGGAAATCAAAGATTGCTGGCCACCGCCAGAAATCAGGAGAGAAGCATGCAACAGAGTCTCCCCTACAGAATTCAGAGGGAACATGGCTCTTTTGACAGCAAGATTTCAGATGTCTGGCCTCCAGAACTCTGAGACAATAAATGTGTTATTTTAAGCCACCCAGATTATAGTACTTTATTACAGCAGCCCTAGGAAACTAAGATAGTTTTACCATATCTTTATATATAAATGGCCATCCATTTTGGTGTGGAGTAAGGATTTTGGGTGTTGTGAACCAAAACCAAAGATGGTTGCTTTTTTTTTTTTTTTTTGGACAATGGCATTTAATTAATATTTTATTCATACAGTTGGATACAGAAACTTTCTATAACTCTGGCCATGACAAGGAGATTTGTATTAAACGATGGCTGCTTGGTAATGACCCCATCTGCTACATAAGATATGTAGTGCAGAGATTATTATGTTTACATGAGCAAATTTCTAATTCCAATTAGATCAAATGGGTAATCTGTATTGTTACAAAGAATTGGAGACAACACTGGTTAAAACAGGATTATAATAGCTTTTATAAGCATACACATACAAAGAAATTTCTGAAGGACATTAATAAACTAAACCCAATATTTAATTATAAGCGTTCATCAATTTAAACATCCCTCAGTATTGTTTAGTTTTGTTACTTGTCTAATTAATTTTCTTTATACTATTCCAACCACTCTACCATGATATCGGCTTCTCTCATGAGGCTAGTCTTTTATCCTCATATCTTATTTTCTAAACATTAGAATACTAAAAAAGAGATTAAAGTTCAGATTTGAGGTATCTGTTTCTTTTACATGAAGAACGCTGACTTATAAACTGATGACAAGTAGAGTGAGAATAAAAAAATAATAATATAAGTATTACTAGTTATACATACTTTAATCTTCACGCTGTATTATTGATTATAGTTTTAATCACATGTATTGCAATTGTGATATAACTTATTTCTAAGATACTTCGGCATATTCACCTGCTTTTCACTGATGTTCCCACATTCTTTACAAACAATCTGGTTAACAATGGTTCCATGATACAGACGACTAATGATGTCGTGGCCAGAGGTCCCAACTAAAGACGTTTCCAAAGCACTGAAGAGAATTCGATTCAGTTCTTGCACATCATGTTGTCTCATTTCCTCATTGCTGGTCCACCCAAAACTGTCTGTGAGGTCTGTTGTGGATGCAGCTTCCTGATCTAAGAGCAGAAGCTGAGCAAACAACCGCTGCAACTGTAAAGGTATGATTCGAATCTTTGCATCCGTTTTTTCCTTACACTCCAAAGAACCAAGTTCTTCAGGACCAAGAGAAAATAAAGCTTCTCTGAATTCAGGAGTGAAATGAAGCGTCTGAAGAAGAGAATTAAGGTAACAGGTTCCACCCTGATTTCTGATTCCACTTAAATTGGTGAATTCTCTAGGAGTAGGTGGCTCCAAAGCTTTAGTCTTTAATTTCTTCCCTTTTCCATACTGAGTATTTGACACACTGGAATAATCCTCTTCAAACAGGTTTCCAAACATTGTGGAACTAAGTACTATTTGCCTAAATCCCAGACCCCGGCCCCGGGAAATACTTGAACAAAACGAACACAACCCAAACAAGGAACGCCATATTCGCAAGGGGTGAGCCCTACCGCCTGGTTGCTTTTTTAAGGCAAATTATCTACTTCCCATAGCATATAATTCAAAGTTCCAAAAAGTCCTCCATGTTAAAATATCCTTCACTCAGAATAATGTTGGTTCAGCTTAAATCGATATCTATTTCATGCCTATTTTGACATAAAGCAGCCATACTCAGGTGAAGCAATAACACATTAAGTTGTTGTCAGTCATTAACATCAGCTATCAAGCACACAAGCACTGAGTTTCTGGTCAAGCAGGATGACGATGTAAGCAGCTCCATGATACTGTTCCCCAACAGAATCTTTGAACAACTAACAAAATCTCTGGAAAACAGTTAAAGGTCTGCAGTAACTGGGAGAGTGTCTAGTGAAGAAATGAAAGCTGTTAAGACAATAGGAGAAGTATTTGGTGCACTTGCTGGCCCCTCTGCCACACCTTTAGGTGTAGTGTGGAGTCACCCTGTGTTCATATCATGGGTCCCCAGCCCTGTTATGGAGGGAGCAGGGTCAACCCTGTACACATACATGGGTAACTATATGACAGAATCAATCTATTCAGTTGCTGTCTGAAAGACTGAACCAGGAACTCAACTCAATCCACCATCTAAGAACTTTACCGCAGGCAAAAGCAGCTTGTAGACAGCTAAAGTGGTGTAAGAAACAAAGCAAAGATCCTGAGGTAAAGAATTACTGGCTTTAGGAAATACAATAAACACCTAGGAAGGTGGGTGAGGAGACTATTTCAAAGGGACTAGAAAAACATTGGAATTACTATAAGAGGAAGGGAAAATTCCCAAGGCTGTGAGCAAGCCCAGCCCAGGAGAAGATAGCAGGCTCCTAACAGATGGGAATTGCACTGCACATCACTTTCATCACAGGCTGATCTTGATAGGAGGGCTAAATTCTGAAGAACAGTACCAGTCAATGCAGAACTAATTGGAGAAGACTGTGAAAGATATTTTCTGCATTGGTTTGTTTGTTTATCCCAGCTCCTGGCACTCAGGGAAATCTCATATCACTAACTGTATTCAAAGTTATGTGATAGAAAACCCAGGGAATAAATCTCAGAATTAACACATTAAAATGCACAGTATGCAACAAAAGATTACAATATGAGCAAAGAAACAGGAAAAAAGGGCCCATCTAAAGGAAGAAGATAAAAATTTAGAAACCATCAACAAAGAATACCAGACTACAGACATACCAGACAAAGACTTCAAAAAATGGTCTTTAATATGCTCAAGGAGATAAAGGAAAATACAGAGAAAGAACTAAAAGATATCACGAAAATCATGAATGAACAATCTGAGAATATCAGCGATGGTGTAGAAATCTAAAAATGAATCAAACAAAGGGCGGGCCATGGTGGCTCAGCAGGCAGAGTTCTCGCCTGTCATGCTGGAGACCCAGGTTTTATTCTCAGTGCCTGCCCATGAAAAAAAAAAAATGAATCAAACAGAAATACTGAAGTTAAAGAACACAATAACTAAAATGAAAAATTTCCTAGAAAGTTTCAACAGGAGATAGGAGGTGGCAGAAAAAATAATCAGTGAACTCAAGGATAAAACATTTGAAATCATGCAGGCTGAGAAGCAGAAAGCAAATAAGAATAAAAAAGTGAATAGAGCTTAAGAGACTTATGAGACACCATCAAACATATCAATAAATGCATTTTGGGAGTCCCAGAAGGAAAAGAAAGAAAGGGAAAGAAAGAATATTTAAGGAAATAATGGCAGTAAAATTATCAAATTTAACAGAAGACATGAATATACATTCAAGACTTGCAACAAACCCCAAACAAGATAAACCCAAAGAATTCTCTCAGACAATTCAAATAGAGTTGAGAGGCTACACAGGAGGCCACTCTTACACATGCTTCAGTTAGACATTGCTACTATCATAACTTGCAACACCCCAACCAAAACCATCCCTGACAGTCCTAAATAACACCTCAGTTGTTCTATAAGATTCTACAAAAGTTCCATTCATTAGAGTATGTCTCCAAACCTACAACCTCCAGATGGGTGCCTGGACCAGATAAGTCCTGAAATGGAGAGAAGCTAATCTCTCCAGAACATCAACTAGTTCCAACTCCATCCCATAATATCACAGGCCCTTCCAACATGAAAATTTAGAATTGGCATACCCAAAATACCCTAAAACAGTGGGCAAAAGATCAAATGGGATGGTGGAGCTATACCCAGAAGGCTGGGTTTGGCAAATGAGTATGAGGGCTGAATCATCATACCAATATTTCCTTTAGCTTCCAGTGCTTTAGAGCAGCTAGAAAGAGAAACCTAAAATTGTGGAATTGAAACCCATGCCAAACTCTGAAATCTGTTCTACAACTGATTACTGCAATGCACTTTGAAATTTATTGCTTTTACATGTATATGTTATTTAAACAGAAGGAAGAGCATAACAAAGAAGATGGGATTTAACAAATGAGGATGACTGCTGAATCATTGTATTGACATTTCTGTTGGTCTCTAGTGTCTTGGAGCAGCTAGGAGAAAAAAACAAAAAATCATGGAACTGTAACCCATATGAAACCTTAAAATCTGTTCTATTAAAAAAAAAAAAGATAAACCCAAAGAGACACACATTAATAGTCAAACCAATGACAAGGAGAAAATTCTGAAAGCTGCAAGAGAAAAGCAACATGATATGTACAAGGGAGTCTCAAAAAGGTTAATTTCCAATTTGTCATCAGAAACTATGAAGTCAAGAAGGCAATGGGACAAAATATTTAAAATGCTGAAAGAAACAATTGTCAATTGCTTTAGTTTGCTGCTGGAGTGCAATATACTGGAAACGGAATGACTTTTAAAAAGGGAATTTAATAAGCTATAAGTTTATAGTTCTTAGGCTATAAAAATGTCCAAACTAAAGCATCCAGAAGAAGATGCCTTGAGTCAAGAAGAAAAGCTGATGTCTGTCACATGAGAAGGCATACGGCTAGCTTCTGATGGCCCTTGTTCTAGGTTCCATTGCCTTTAGCTTCTGGTTCCAGTGGCTTTTGCTTTAGTTATCTGGGGGTCCTGACTTTGCTGCTCTGGGGCAAAATTCTGGTTTCATCTCTTAGCTTAGCATCTCAAGAAAAAGCACATGGGGACTTCTGCTGGACTCTGGTTCCTTTCTAGCTTCTGGTGGCTGTCTCAGCTCCTGGCATCTCCTGGGGCTTCTGCATTTCCAAATATCTGCATCTAAGCTTTCTCCATTGGCCCTCCAAGCATCTCCAAAGGTCTGCATGTAAGCATTCTCCATATTGGCTTTCCATGCATCTCTATCAGCATTCTAAGCAACTCCGAATACCTGTGTTTGTGTAGCTGCTGAAGCAACTCCAAAATGTTTCCCCTTTTAAAGGAGTCTGGTAAGCTAATCAAGCCCCACCTTGAATCTCAGCAAAGGCCACACCCACAGTTGGGCATGTCCATCTCTATTGAAGTAATCGAATCTAATCAAAAGGTCCCACCCACAATTGAGTGGCTCAATCTCCATGGAAACAGTCTGATCACAGGTTTCTACCCTACTATAGGTCTGACCCCAAAAGATTTGATCAGGATTGAAAGAAAATGGCTTTTCTGGGGTACACAAGGGTCAAATTCGCACAAGATATAAGAATTTTATCTCTTACAAGGCTTTCTTTCAAAAATGAGAGCGATGTTAAAACATATCCAGATAAACAAAAGCTGAGGAAGTTCATCACCACTAGATCTGTTCTACAAACAATACTAAAGGGGGTTCTTCAGACTGAAAAGAAAAGACACTAGATAGTGTATCTAGTATACACTAGAAAAAGAAATAAAGACTGCTGGTAAGGGCAACCATACAAGTAATTATAAATCTCAGTACCATTGTATTGTACTTTTTAATATGTAACTCTACTTTTTTACTTCTCACAGTTTCTAAAATAGAAATGTTCAAGTTACGGTAAAGCTAATCTTTAGATATATAATGTATAAAGATGTAACTAGTAACAGGTACAACCTGAAGGTGGAGGATTGAAGGATATATAATCAGAGTATGTATATGCTATTGAAGATAAGTTGGTATCAAATCAAATATGATTAATATAGATTTAGGATTTTGAATTTAAGGCCCAGGATAACCACAAGGAAAATATTTGCAAAATATATATTGAAGGAAATGATAAAGGACTCAAAATGGTACAGCACAAAATACCAAGCAAATATGAAAGTAGAAATTAACAGAAGAATTCAGGAGCTCAAAAAGTATGACTTACGAAGACCAAACACAAAATGGCAGACAAAAGTCCTGGCTTATCAGTAGTCACTTTAAATGTAACTAGATTAAATCCTCCAGTCAAAAGACAATGATTAATAGAATGGATGAAAAAGTGTGACCCAACTATATGCTGTTTACAAGAGACTCACCTTAAATTCAAAGACACAAGTAGGTTGAAAGTCAAAGAATGGGAAAAAAATATATATGATGCAAGCAGTAACCAAAACAGAGCTGGTATCTATATTAATATCAGATAAAATAAACTTTACACCAAAATCTATTACAAGGGACAAGGTAACCCTATATTGATGAAAGAATCAATTCAACAAGAAAACAAAACATTCATAAGTGTATTTCCATCTAATGGCACAAACAAAAATATATGAAGCAACTATTGCTATATTTGAGGGAGAGATAATTGGGTCTATCTTAATAATAGGAGTTTTCAATATACCACTTTCAATAATAGAATATCTAGACAGAATATCAATAGGGAAGCTGAAGACTTAATATTATAAACCAAATAAACCTAATAGACATGTAGAGCACTTCACCCAACAGCAATAGAATATACATCTTCTCTAGTGTACATGGGCCATTCTCCATGATACACCATATGTTAGTTTACAAAATAAGTAACAGTTGAACAGGTATTCACACACCAATGTTCATAGTTACATTATTCACAATAGCCAAAAGATTGAAGCAACACAAGGGTTGAGCAACAAATGAATGTATCAATTAAATGTCATATTTATATGTAATGAAATATTAAACCCTAAATAGGAGTGAAGTTTTGATACATGCAATATAAATTAGCCTTGAAGGTATCATTTTGCATGAAATAAGCCAAACACAAAATGTTAGCTATTGCGATGTGAAATGAAATAATTAGAATAAGTAAATTCATAGAGTCAGAAATAGGAATATAGGTTACCAGGGGCTGGGGCAGCAATAGGGAATGAATAGTTAATAATTAATTGGTACAGAATTTCTGCTTGGAAGTATGGAGAAATTTTGGTAATGGATGGTGGTAATGGTAGCACAACATTGTATGTGCAATTAACTCCACGAATTTTATATTAGAATGTGGTTAAAAGGGAAATTTTCAGGTTGTATATATGGTATTAGGATGAAGTTTTTTAAAAAAGAGTTCTATGCAACATAATGAAGCCTAATGTAGGCTATTGACGATATTTAAGAGTATAATCATAGTAATGTTGTCTCATCGTTTGTAGCAAATGTTAATATAGGGAAAGCTGTGTAAGATGGTATATACAGAAACTCTATTTTCTGCATGATTGTTCCTTAAACCCACAACTTCAGCTTTGTGTCCTTGGGAGCAGGGCACAAACATTTATTGAAGTTCAGTGGAAACGTAAGTGGGGCATAGCTTTGGGTTTCTAGGAGAAAGAAGGTATGGGTGGAAAATAAAGAGCTCTGGGAATCTAGGGGTAAGATCGGGGCCCCAGTCTTAGATATAGAGGAGAACTTATCAAAACACAAAGAGACTGAAATCTGAATTTCAATATTTAATCTGGGCCTGACCTTGTTTAAAATAACAAGAGCTATATTTTCACTGTATCATAGTAAGAGATGGTGTCCAAATTTGGTGCAAATACCTGGAGGGTCTTTCACATAAGGCAAGACTCTACCCTTAGAGATTATGAAATAATAGGATTGAGAAAGGCCAAATTACATGAATTTTTAACAGGTGTCCTGGGTGTTAGAAACAGGTGATGTAAGAATCATATCTACATGAATATGATTTAGAAAAACGATGTGAATGACTCTGATGGAAAGTTGTGGTCAAAGTTCTATACGGGAAGAGTGGTGAGAAAGTTGTGGCGTTATTTAGTGAATTATTGAATTTGGAAAAATTCCAAAGAATACTCACTATTCTGAACCAGGGCCAGGCAGTGTTATTAAGAACTACTACTCTTAAAAAATGTTCTTAAGGAGTGTTTCTGAATAATCAAGATCATGCCAAATTCACTAATTATCTCCACTACATGCATTATGTTAGCTGTGGGAACTTGGCCTCATTGTGCACATATGTGATGAATAAAATACGCATAAACACAAGCTCTATATCTTTGTAATTAGATACATTCTTAATGCTTAGCATTTTAAAAAAACCTTTTAAATGCAAAATTGTAAAATGGTGTTTTGATGTTTACTCTGGATACATTTGCATGCCATACCAATAACTTAAATTGTGCAAGGGAGGAAAATCCTAAAGATATTTGAGAAAGAATCCTATTGCCAGTTAGTGAACTCAAGATTCAGTTTTTCCCCATAATCAACAAAATAAAAAATAGTATGGATCCCAAGAAAGTGAAGAACAGCCTTACTGGCAGCTGACCCATGATGTTCCCAAGTGATCACAAACAAGATCCATAGGCTATAAATAATGTCTTTATAAGGCCAAGCCAAGACCATGTAGGAAACAAGACAGAGACAAATGCTGTACTACTACAAAAACGACTTTACAACCTCTTCGAACATGAATGACTTCTGCTCTTACAGTGTGATCTCTAGCCTGCCACCTCCTAGATAAAACTTAACATCCTATCACCAAATTCTCCCCACATTTTGACAACATTCCATCCATACCTGTACCCCATTTTCTTAAAGCCCTCAGAAACAACATGCACAAGCTTTAACCCTGTAAGAAGCCCCACCCAACTCCCTCTTCTTGAGATGTTCGACAAGCTCCATAAGCCTCACTTTTAAGCTACAAGGGAGTTGTTAGTGCTTTTTTGGTCAATAGGCTTTCATAATGGGGAGGTTCCACTGAGATTAGGCTAAGATTCTAACTGCCATAGACCAGAACCTTCAACTCAGTAACTGTGGTGCATTTGAGACCCCTTTCTGTTTGCTGAAGGTCACCTTGCAACAGTGAAGAGTGTTTGCCCAAATATGAGTTCCAAATATTTCATTGAGCTCCTCTTTGTTAGGTTTATTTTGGGTTCCCAAGACTTTTGGATTCTGACCATATTGTATTGCACTTTATTAAAGTGTGGCTTCTAACCTCAGAACACAGGCTCCTCTTGTGTTCTGTTCGCCCAGTGTCGGTGTGCTATTACTCTATAAGAGGGAGTCTAGAGAGAAAGTGATGGCCTGGGCCTAGCAGTCCCTTTACTTGAACAAGGTTTGAGGACAGGTGAGTGCAGAAGGTCTCACCACACTAGCATCTTTTGAACATATTTTGCTTTGGTTTTTCTTTTTGCAAAAATTTATAAGGACTTGCCTCCATCTGGTCTCTATGTCCTAAGGACTGCTTTGTTTAGTTCCCACTACTCAAAATTGGGTTTTGTGAACTCTCAGTTGGCGATAACTGCTCATTGGATAAGTTCTGTAGAGATGTGACAGTGGACTCACTCCTTGTATTATGGCCCTTCATGGTGTCCTCAGAGACTACATCTGAACCCATCTTTAGGCCAAGTACTAACTTCTTCTTGAGCTTTTAATTTATAACACTTGCACACATCTCTCTAAATGATATAATTTCACAAAATAAGGTTTGGAATCATGGTTGCCACCTTTGGAAAACATTTGGCATTATTTGAGAAAGAAACAGAACAAAATGGAAATATAAACTCACATAAGGACAAGATTGTTTCCTTGGTATGATGAATCTTCCAAATGCAATTTCTGTGAACATTTTTTATCGTGAAATATAATATATATGTACAAAGAAAAGAAATAGCCTCTTTATTGTATTTGATCTCTCTTAGCCATTGATGCCTAATCTAAAAGTTTGGGTTATTTAAATGAGCTATGCAGATAGCTTGATTTAGATTGTGTGTTAAAAAAATTTAGGTTCTAGATATAATAACCCTCTTTGCCTCTGATCTCACACAAAATAGGTGAAACTCTAGAATGCATACACTATCTGCTTTTATCCTATATTCTGATTTACCTTAGTCCAGAAAGGCTTCATTTTTTATCTCTAATGAGGCCTGATCTCTCTTTCGGTTACTTTAACTGTCATTGTATATAGCTATGCTAACTTTCCTAGCTGTAGCACTCAATTTCTGGATTTTAGGTGTCACTGAATTATTCAAAGATCCAGGGAAGTACCAGCTGATACACATAGAGCTCAGAGACTCAGAATCTAGAAGTATGCATGCAACTTCAGAAGAATGTGGCTGCTCTAAGGACTTACAATCAAAGCTCCAATTTTCTTAAAAGTATTTTCTGAAATAGACCATCTTATATTTGTTCTTTGTTTCTGGCTTATTTTACACAATACATTGTCCCCAAGGTTTATTCAATTTGTTTTGTGCCTTTTGACACCCTTCATTTTTTCAGCTGTACCATATTCCATCATGTTAATCCATGTAATAAATGTATTACAGTTCAACATTCTGTTTCTCAGTCATTTTACCCTTCGAGTCCTTCCATCTACTGGGTATCATGGATAATGTCCAAAACAACAAACCATATCTTACAGTGTCCTCACTTGGTTGTACAAATAGCAGCACTCTCAATTTTAGACAACTTTCACTGGCCCATAGTGAGAAAAAAACAACAAACACAGTGTCACCAACTATCAAATCAAAACTTCCCTTTATCCCTTGTAGTGACCCCCAATTAATTGCTCCTGGTAGTGCTGTGGTACTGTTGATGTCTTCCTGCAAACTTTTGGCCATTGTATGCATTTTTAGTTTTTCCCCTATACCCCAGTACTATTGACTCTGTGTCCAACATCTCACCTTTGAAATAGTTCATGCAAGAACTTATTTATAATTGTAGATTTAATCAGTGAAATGCATGGCACTATACGTCTCCTTTCAATCATATTCACCTTAAATATGGCAGTGTTACTTACAACTCCACCAATTAGTTACCGTCACTTCTATTTTTCCCCTTGCATTTAAGTTCAACCTCATTGGGTAGCCTTATGCTCATCTCTAGTTTTGGTGTACATTTAGGTCTGCTATATTCAACAATGTAACCTCTGAGATTACCCTTACCAGAGTCATAATAGCGAAATCATACAGCATTTATTCTTTTGTGTCTGACTTATTTCATTCAGCTTTATGTCCTCAAGGTTCATCCACAATGTCATATCCTTAAGGACCTCATTTCATCTTACTGCTGTCTAACATTCCATCATATGTATATACCACACTTTGTTTATCCACTCATCTGTTGATGGGCCTTAGATAGTTTCCATCTTTTGGCAATTGTGAATAGTACTTCCATGAACATTGGTGTGCAAATGTCTGTTCATAAAACTGCTTTCACCTCTTCTGGGTATATCAAGTAATGGTATCACTGGGTCACAGAGCAACTTATATTGTGTTGTTTTTTCTTTTGTTGCTGAACTGTATAATTTCTTTATGTACACAGGATATCTGCACTTCCCTATGTGGCACCATCTCTCTTGTTAGGGGTCATGGCCAATTAGACTCACCCCCCATCTCTCTCCTCCCCAAGAAACACTAAAGACCCTTTTCAATCACTCAATCCCGAGACTACAACCTCAGTCATTCTTTCTCTGTCCCCTACCTTGTCCCATCAAGCAGGAGTGAATTCAATCCACCCCACTCCACCATCTTCCAGGAGGTCCTCCCGAATGCAACTTGAATTCCAGCCCCTGAAAATGCTCTTTAGGTAAGGCTAATAAAAATGTGAAAACTTAAAATGTCCTTACCTGCTTCACTTTTTCTATTTATATGCCTGCTCTCCTTCCCTATCTCCTTCTCCAGAACCATTTCATATTACCTCAGTGCCTAGGAAATTGCAACTCCAGGTAAGACAGGTCCAGTACATCCTTGTCTGTGGACTTTATATCATATATGCTTATATTTCCAGACATTGTTTGTGACTTTCCAAACCCCAGGAAGCCAAAAAAATATGTAGACTGAAGAATTTAAACTTACCTTGGGCACATAGCCTTCTCTGACCTCTATCATTGAGATCATCTTTGTGCGGGGCAGAAAATGCAAGCTTGGATGAAAATGACTCACTTATGTGGCCCTAAACAATTAGTGAACCTTCAGATAAGGAAAGGAGCTACCAAATTGGCAAAGACAAGTGAACCTAATTACCATCATGGGCTAGAGCTCCTGCTTAGTCATCCAGTAGGGAGAAGGATTTTTGAAAGCAGGGAGAGAAGGTGCTTCTTGATGCCTCTATGCCCCAAGATAACAGTGAATGGGCAACTGCAGCAACCACAACCTAACAAATGAAATGTAATGAACGGTTCAGACCCCTAGGAAAGATGGCTTGATCCCAAACACGAGAAGCTCATACTGGGTGATGAAGTTAGATGGTGAATAACAGTTATGGCTTGAAACTAACCACAGCAGCAGAGATTATAGCTTGTCCCATGAATCCCCTCTTTTAATCTTTTTAACAGATCTGGCCAGCCATCACATTTAAGATGAAGACAGCATTTAAGGTGGCCATGCGTACATCTGAGTGGTGCTGAAATGGACTGTAGCTCTCAGTGCCCTTTGCCATATTTCCATGCCCCTCCCTTGAATGTAAATGCAGCTAGTGGACAGGTCCCACTTCAAGTGTTTCCCTCAGGTTTTGTGTGTTTTTTAAATTTGCTTTGCTTTGTATTTTTTGTTTGCTTGTTTTTTGGAGAGCCACTGTAAGTTTCTCAGCTTGAGAGCAGAGTAGCCTGGAAGGAATGGGTTTCCTCTGGGAAAACTCCACACCAATGGGGAACAAGAGTGAGTAAACAAATGCCTCTCATCCACAGAGGAACAATCCTAAGGATGGCTACTGGACTTCTTGGAGGGTTCCCGGCACTCGAATGTCCTTTTCCTTTCCTGTGCCACTCTTCTCATTCCTTCTCTCTAGCTCTTTAGGATCACCTCCCAAATACACCACTTGCACCCGAGCCCTAATCTCTGGCTCTATTTTAGGGTGAGCCCAAAAGAGAAGAATAAAATTCCCATCTGGACATATGGGTGGGGAATAATTGAAAAAACACTTTATGTATTTATGGAAAAAGAGATAATATTTGGTTTCAGTTCATGTGTTTGCTATCTTTATAGAATTTAGGGATTTTGCTTATTGGAGTAGAACTCTATCAGGCCATTATACTTCTACCAGACCAAAAACATATCTTTTTTTTTATCAAAGCCAGGAAGAAGATGTAACAAAAATAGATATAAATATGCATAAAAATATAACAAACAAAAGGCATTCATTTGTACTTATTACAAACCAAATGGAAATAGAAGATTATGATAGTGGTATAATTCATTCTTCATCCTGACCAAGCTTTACTGCTGTTTCTGAATTCCTGATACAGACACAACCTTGAGATTTACTTAAATCATAAATTTATAAAAACCTACAGAGTCATCAGGGTATTTTTCATCAGGCTGTAATTGCTCACCAGTTGGTATTTCACGTCTAATTAGCCTGGTTTCTTTCTGAGATTGAAGAAACCTCTGAGCAGGCACACACTGGAAAACTTATTTATTATGTGCATCTACATTTTGAAATGAAAAGGTCATATAATAAAAATGGTTGTTCTTAATAAGCTCTGCTTAATTTCATATTTTATCATCTCTCAAAATATCCCAGGAGTGAACATCAAGGAAACTCTTAATGTGTATGATTGTGATGATTTATGCTTTAAATTATAATGATTCTCTTAATTTTCAGCAACTTATTTGATGTATTCATAATATAGAATTTTTCTTTAGAAAATTGGGAGTTTTAAGTAAACATGCTTTATTTCTGCCTGTTCATTTGCTTTATATTAAATCATCATAACAAAACAAAGGTCGATCCTTTTTTCTTTTGATACTCATCTCTCCTGGATTGCTGGTTCTTACCAAACTCTGCACATCCCAAAGCACTGGGAGGATGTGAAATGTGACAGATAGTTGGTGAGTTTCTATTTATCGTGTTCAGATTTATTCAAGGAATATTTCTGGAGGGTCTGTGATGGACTTTGGAGATGGACAGTCACATTCCTCACTCTCAGGGTCCTTGCACCTAAGACCGCTGAGTATGTAAAATAAGTCCTCCTGCTCACGTGCCTTATAACAAGCACTTTCACATAAATACTGCAAGTCATATTTGAAAACGATATCCTTACCCCATTTTGAATTTTTTACCCCATTTTGGACCCTTGCCCCAAGATTAAGAATTCAGAGGAGATTAAGGGTAAAATACACTTGGAAACCAGATGGAAGTTGATGTCTTAGTAATCACAGCTTTCTAGAAGGGTCAAAGATATCTGTTTTGGTTTCAATTAAAAAAGGGTGGTTTTATACTTTCAGAGACCATGTGACAGTGGGCATGTCAAAAAGTCTCCACTTCCTGTGATAGGGTTTATTTATGCATATAAAACCCTCATTTGAAACTCAAAACACATTTCAGGCAAAACAATAACAACTCAGGTGGACCTATGTCACTGCTGTCTTCATGCAGTTGCCAGAATGTGCTTTCTCAGTTCAAAGTGGATCAAAGTGTCCTCCAACACCAGAGGTTTAAATGCCTCAAGCTTCTTTCACTATACAACCCAAACTCTCAACATCTTTTCCCGTGGTCCCTAGCTAACTCTTTGGTCTCCTCCAGTGCCATGCCCTGCCCCATCCCGTATGTGAAATATGCTCTACCCACTGTTCTCCAAGCCTCTGTGCCTTGTTGTCTAATCATGGGCTGTGGGGTCAGATGGTTTGGGTTCCAAGGCAAGCTCTCTACTTTATACAAACACTCAGTAAGGAACCTCTGTGGCAGTTTCCTTCATATCCAATTAAAACACACACACACAAACTTGAGCTTTAAGAGTTATTATTCAAGTCATATTTTGCATGATTCGAATCTATTAGAATCTATTTTTACATGTTCTTGGAAAATTTGCATTTTAAAATAGGATATGGTTTTGAATTAACCCACACTGTTACCGGAAGCTCTAGTCCATTTATTTTACGGATGATATAGCCTTTTTAACGTCTATCCCACAGTTTATTTATATACTGTTTTCTTGATAAACATGTAGATTTCCTCCACATTGCTACTGGAACAAATACAAATGCAAAGTTCATTCTTATGTAAGTTTTCTTGTGCACATGAGTGAAAGCTTGTCCTCTATCATATAAATCCAAATGTAGAATATTGTGTTGTAGGGTAAGAGTTTCCTCAACTGTGCTGAGTAATACCATGTTCTCCAAATTACCTCTGTCATTTGGACAACAGCAACACTCACCAATACTCAGCATAGTCAAACTTTTGGTTTTCATCACTCTTAGAATCAGAGAGGTAAATCATAGTGAATTAACAATCTCCTGATTATGAGTGAATGTGCATTTATCTATGTGTTTATTGGCTATCTTGGTTTCCTCCTTTCTGACCTGACTGTCCATATACTTTATCCATTTTTATTGCCTTTTTTTAAAATGTATTGGGTTGTGTTTTTCTCTTCTTTTCTTTCTTTCTCTTTCTTTTCCTTTTTTTAAGCAATCTTTTCATGCAATACTCCAAAGTCATTAACATTCTTTTATATAACCTTTTAAAGTTTCAAAGTTTTGCCTATCTTATTTAACTATTTAATCTTCTTTCTGGGATTGATTCCAGTAGACCATGTAGGGATTCAATTTTATTTTATTTTTTTCTACGGACAGCCACTTATCAAAGCACTATTTAACAGCAAACTCATTCTGTGCCTCACTGGCATGGAATGGCACCACTGTCACCCATCTGTGAACATGCTCTGCTCGGCTTCTCATTCTGTTTCATAGGTCGATTTTTCTGGTCTTGTAGTAGACGACCCCTAGGATGGCTGCCATGGACCCTGCCTGCTGGTACACTTGCTGTCCTGAGGGTGGGCTGGCCTAGTGATCCTTAAAATATGGCAATGTTGAAAAGATATCATTCCATTATTAGATTACAAGTTTGTTACTCTATCTTAGTAGCAGAATCTTGCTATTGCCTTCTCAGCTTGCATGCCTTATTTCATAGGCTAACACTTCCAGCACAATGCTCAGTAGCATTGGTAAAAGTGGTTGTCCTTCCCTTACTCCAATCTTAGAAGGAATATCTTCCATTGTTCACTAGTTAAGTAGAGTGTTAACTAGAAATGGTGAGAGTAGGCATCCTTATTTTGTTTCTGATTCTAGGGGGAAAGCATTCAATCTTTTTCCATTAAGACTTTTATTAGGTTGAAGAAGTTCCCTTCTATCACAGTTGCTGCAACTCTTATAATGAATGTTTCATCTTTTCATAGACATTTTCTTGCATTAGTTAACATGCTTATGTTGCTTTCTTCTTTAGACTGTTTTAAATGTGAATTACAGTGATTGATTTACGAATATTGAGTTGGCCTGGCATCCTAGAGTGAAGCCCACTTAGCATTGGTGCATTATTCTTTTCACATATTGCTGTATTTAATTTAATATTTTATTGGGGAGCTTTGTGTCTGTTTTCACTAGGGATATTGTTCTATAGTTTACCTTTTCTGTACTGTCTGTGTTTGGATTTGGTACCACAGTAATGCTAGCCTTACAAAATGAGTTGGAAATGCTCCCTTTTTTATTTCAAGGAAGAGATTGTATAGATATGATGCTGTTTCTTCTTCAGATATTTAACAGAATCTGTCATTTGAACACTTTTGGGCTTAGAGATAAATTCTTGGAAAGATTTTAATAACTAATTACATTTATTTAACTTTTATAGGAGCATTTAGATTGTCTATTTCATCATGGGTGAGTTGTTTTTTTTTAACTTAAAGCAGCAGACATTTATTTTCTCATTGTCCTGGAGGCCAGATGTCTCCAGCAGGTTGTCAGCAGGGCCATGCTCTCTTTGAAGGCTCCAAACCAACTGGTTTCTGGTGGTTACTGGCAATTCTCAGTGTTCCTTGGGGTGCTGGTTTGAATCTTTTATGCGTGTGTTCTTTTAATTTAAATTTTCAAAGTACATTTCAACAAGTGGTTACAGAACAGATTGCAATTTGTTATGAGTTACCATTCTACTATTTCAGATTGTTCCTTCCAGCTGCTCCAAAACACCAGAGGCTAAAAGAAATATCAATATAGTGATTCAGTAGACATATTCATTTGTTAAATCCTATTTTCTCTGTTATAACTCCTCCCGCTCTCTTGAACCTTCTCTCAATCTATAAGGATCTTGGGGAATGCCCATTCTAACTTTTTCATGTTGAGAAGAGGTGTCGATGATAAGTGATGGGATGGAATTAGTTGATAATCTTGGAGAACTGGTCCCTCTGGGTTTCAGGATCCATCTGACCTAAGAATCCCCTGGAGGTGATAGGTTTTAGGAAAGTAAATTTAACACACAAAACTTTTATAGAGTTGCAGAGCCTTTGGTGTTCTTAAGCATTAACAGTATGATTTTGGTTAGGGTTTGACGAACTATGGTAATTAGCAATATTTAGCTGAAGCTTGCATAAGAGTAGCTTCCAGAACAGCCTCTTGACTCCATTCTCTCTTAGCCACTGGCATCTTATTATGTTATGCTTCCTTTTCCCCTTTTGGTCATGGAAGGCATTGTTGATCCTATAGTGACAGGCCCAGACTCATCCCTGGGAGTTGTTTTCCACATTGTCAGGGAAACTCACCCATGAATGTCATGTCTCACATATGGGGAGGGCAATGATTCTTCCTGCAGGGTTAGGTTTAGAGAGAGAAGCCAAATCTCATCAACAAAAGAGGTTTCCTGGAAGCAACTCTTAGGCCTGCCTAATTATAGGTAATCTTGCCTTCTCCACTATAGTAATAAGTTTCACAGGGTAAGCCTCAAAATCTAGGGCTTGGCCTATTTTCTTGGGAGTACCAATGGTTGAGAGGGCACCAGGGGTTTCGCAGATGGGAAAGTTTAATAGTTCCATATTTTTCCCTTCAGTCCCTCAAGGGCTTCTACCAATACTTTAATACTTTTTAATTATCAGCCCACCATAGTCTGGGATGTATTTGGGTATTACATTAAGCTATACAGTATTACAAGGCCTCATTCCCGTTCTGGGCTCCATGAGTTTTGATTGTTTAAATGAACTATCCAGACAAGCTTATATATATATTGTGTGTTACAAAAAATTTAAATTCTAGACATAATAGACCTCTTTCCTCTCATCTCATAAGTAGGTGAAACTCTAGAGTACATACACTATCATCTTTTACCCTGTATTCTGATTTACCTTAGTCCCAACCAGATGAGCTTCATTTTTATCTCTAATTGAAGCCTAATCTCTTTTTTTGGTTATTTTAAGTTATTGGATGTCACAATGTTAACTTCAGAGCTGCAGAACTCCAGTTCTGAGTTTCAGGGATCACAGAAGTATACAAATTTCCAGGTATATACCGGCTTATACACGTGTAGCTCAGTGTCACAGAACCTAGAAATACACATACTACTTCAGACTAAATGTGGCTGCTAAAAGAGCTTACAATCTAAGCTCCAATTTTCTTAAAAGTATTTTCTGAAAGAGGCCATAGCATATCTGTTCTTTTGTTTCTGGCTTATTTTGCAAAACACATTGTCCCCAAGGTTCATTCAGTTTGTTGCATGCCTCATGAAGTCCTTCCTTTTTGTAGCCTCACAATATTCCATCATATGTATATTGATCAAAAATTATATATATATATATATTTATCGATCAAAAAATTTTGCCTTTTGGCTTTTCAGATATCTACCCTTCAGCCCCTTCCATCCACTGGACATCATAGATAATGTCCAAAATAAACAAACAAGTCTTACAATGTCCTCATTTTGTTGTATAATCAGCAGTACTCTCAATTTTAATCCATTTTTATTGGTCCAAAAAGATAAAGAACCAATAAGCACAGCCTCACCAAACATCAAATCAAAACTTCCGCTAATCTCTTGTCCCTCCCCACCAATTATTCACCCTTGGTATTGTTGTGGAACTATTGATGTCCTCCTGTAGTTATTGGCCATAACATGCGATTTTGGTTTTCCCCCATATCCCTCTATAATTAACTCTTTGTACAAGATCAAACGTTTGCGGTAATTCATGTGAGAACACATTTAGAATTGTAGAGTTCATCACTAGGATGCATGGCACAATATGTCCCCCTTCATTCATATTCACCTTCAATATGGCAGCGTTACTTATAGTCTCATTAAATAGTTACCATCACTTCTATTTATTCCCTTACATTTAAGTTCAACCTCATTGGGTGACCTTTCCCCTGTCTCTAGTTACTGTGTACCTCTAGGTCCCCTATATTCTGCAGTGCAACCTCTGAGATTACCTTTACCAGAGTCCTAAGTGAAATCATAGTTTCTGTCCTTGCATCTGACTTATTTCACTTAGCATTATATCCTCAAGGTTAATCCATGTTGTCATATGCTTTGGGATCTCATTTCATCTTACTGCTGCATAAAATTCTAACCTATGTATATACCATATTTTGTTCATGCACTCCTCTGTTGATGGGCACTTGGACTATTCCCATCTTTTGACGGTTGTGAATAGTGCTGCTATGAATATCATTGTGCAAATGTCTGTTCATGAAACTGCTTTCAGCTCTTCTGGGTATATACCAATTATTGGTATTGCTGGGTCATAAGACAACTCAACATTCAGTTTTCTGAGGAATCAGTGAACTGTTTTCCACAGTAGCTGTACCATTATACATTCCCACCAGCAGTGAGGAAGGGTTCCACCTTCTCTACATCCTCTCCAACGTTTGTAGTTTTTTGTGTGTTTAATATCAACCATTGTTACAGGTGTGTGGTGATATCTCATTGTAGTTTTGATCTGCATTTCCCTTATAGCTATTGAAGATGAACATCTCTTCATGTGCTTTTTGGCCATTTGTATTTGCTCCTTGGAAAAGTGTCTATTCATATTTGCCCATCTTATAATTGGGTTGTTTGTTCTTTCTTTATGTACATAGGATATCAGGCCTTTATCTGAAATGTGATTTCCAAATATTTTTTCCCATTGAGTTGGCTGCTTGTTCTCCTTTTTGACAAAGTCCTTTGAGATGCAGAAGCTTTTGATTTTAAAGAGTTCCCATTAATCTATTTTTTTTTATTGCTTGTGCTTTGGATGCAAAGTTTAAGAAGCTACTTCCTATTATTAGGTCTTGAAGTTGTTTTCCTATATTTTCTTCTGGAGGTTTTATGATACTGGCTCTTGTATTAGGTCTTTGATCCATTTTGAATTTTTGTATAGTGTGAAAGTAGGGGTCCTCTTTCATTCATTGGTTAATGACATCCAGTTCTCTCAGGCCCATTTATTGAAAAGACTTTTCTGTCCCAGTTTAGTGGATTTGGGGGCCTTTTCGAAGATCAATGACCATAGATTTGTTGGTCTATCTGCACTCTCAATTCCATTGGTGGATAGTTCTGTCTTTGTGCCAGCACTATGCTGTTTTGATCACTGTAGTTTTATAGTAAGCTTTAAAGTCAGGAGATGTTAGTCCTTCCACTTTTCTTTTAGTTTATAGGACATCTTTAGCTATTTGGGGTCTCTTTCCCTTTCAAATAAATGTGATAACTACCTTTGCCACATCTTCAAATAGGTTGTTGGGATTTTGATTGGTATTGCATTGAATCTGTAGATCAGTTTGGGTAGAATTGACATCTCAATGACATTCAACTCTCCTATCCATGAGCACAGAATGTCTTTTTATCTATTTAGGGCATTTTTATTTCTTTTACCAATGTTTTGTGTTTTCTGAGTACAAGTCTCTGACATCCCTGGTTAAGCTTTATTTCTAGATGCTTGATTCTTTTGGTTATTATTTTGAATGGAAATTTTTCCTTAATTTTCTTTTCAGACAGGTCATCACTTATGGTTAGAAATAAGTATGTAATGTAATGTAAAAAATGATTTTTTTACATTATTAGCTTTGTATCCTGCCACTTTGCTGAATTTCTTAGATCAAATCTGTTTGTTGTAGATTTCTCAGGTTTTCCAGGTCACCTGCAAATAATGAAAGTTGTACTTCTTCTTTTCCTATTTGGATGCCTTTTATTTTTTTCTCTTGCCTAATCACTCTAGCTAGGACTTCTAGTGCAATGTTGAATAATAGTGTCAATGGGCACCTTTGTTTCATTCCCAATCGTGGGGGGAATGCTTTCACTCTTTCATTGTTAGTATGATGCAGGTTATGGGTTTTTTCATTTATGCCTTTTATGATATTGAGGAAGTTTTCCTTGAATCCTACCTTTTGAAGTGTTTTTACCAGGAAAGGATGCTGAATTTTGTCAAAAACATTTGCATCATCATTTGACATGATCATGTGATTTTTCCATTTTGATTTGTTAATGAGCTGTATTATATTGATTTTGTTATGTTGAACCCACCCTTGCATTCCTGGTATAAACCCCACATGATCATGATGTATTATTCTTTTAGTGTGTCATTGAATTTGATTTGCTAGTATTTTGTGGAGAATTTTTGCATCTATGATCATTAGGGAGATTGGTCTGTAGTTTTCTTTTCTTGTAGTGTTTTTACCCAGTTTTGGTATTAGAGTGATGTTAGCTTCATAAAATGAGTTATGTAACATTTCTTTTTCCTTAATTTTTGGAAGAGTTTGAGCAGGATCAGTGTTAGTTCTTTTTGAAATGTTTGATAAAATTCTACTATGAATTCTGGTCCTGGGCTTTGCTTCGTAAGAATATATTTTATGACTGATTGAATCTCATTGCTTGTCATTTTGTTGAGGTCTTCTGTCTCTTCTCAAGTCAGCATAAGTAGTTTCTAGGAATTTATTCATTTCATCTAAGTTGTTTGTTTTTTAGTGTAGAGTTGTTTATGGTATCCTCATGATTTTTAACTATTTCTTCAGGATCTATGGTAACAACCTTGCTCTCATTTCTGATTTTGCTTATTTATGTCTTCTATCCTTTTTTATTTGTTAGCCTAGCTAGGGGTCCATCAATTTTACTGACTTTTCCAAAGAAGAAACATCTTTTGGTGTTGTTGATTCTTTCTATTGTTTTTTGGTCTCCAATTCGTTTATTTCTACTTTAATATTTGTTATTTCTCTTTGTCCATTTGCTTTCAGGTTAGTTTACTATTCAATCTGTAATTTCTCCAGGTGAGCAGTTAAGTTCTTGATTTTTGTTGGTTCTTTTTTTAATATAGGCATTTAGGGCAATAAAGTGCCTTCTTAGCACTGCCTTTGGCACATCCCATAGGTTTCTTAAATTTTGTATTCTCAATTTCATTCATCTCTAAATATTTACCAATTTATCTAGCAATTTCTTCTTTAATCCCCTGATTTTTTTAAGAGTGTGTGTTTAAACTCCATGTGTTTGTGAAAGTTCTGGTTTTTGGTGATTATTAATTTCCAGCTTCATTCGTTTGTGGTCGGAGAAAGTGCTTTGGATAATTTCAATCTTATTAAATTTATAAAGATCTGTTTGTGACCCACCATATGATCTACCTTGGAGAACATTCCATGAGCACTGCAGAGTAAAGAATAGCCTGGTATTTTGGGGGTTAACAATCTATATATGTCTATTAGGTCTAATTATTTATTGCGTTGTTTAGATTATCTATTTCCTTGTTGATCCTCTGATTGGTTGTTGCTTCCATAGTGCAGAATGGTGTATTGAAATCTCCCACTATTATTCTTGAAAACTCTATAGCTTCCTATAATTCAGTTCTTTTTTATCTTTTTTTATTGCATAACACAACATATATACAAAGCAAAGAAAGAAAGAAAAAAACAATAATTTTCAAAGTACTTTCAACAAGTAGTTCCAGAACAGATCCAAGAGTTTGTCATGGCCTACCATTCCATCACCTCAAATTTTTTGTTCTAGCTGCTTCAGAACACTGGAGGTTAGAAGGAATATTTTTATCATCACAATTGACTTTTTCCTTCTTTTTTGTGAAAAAATAACATATATATAGAAGAGTGATAAATTCCAAAGCACATTGCAACAATTAGTTGTAGAACAGATTTCAGAGTTTGGCATGGGTTACAATTCCACAATTTTAGGTTTTTATTTCTAGCTGCTCTAAGATACTAGAGACTACAAAAAATCAATATTATGATTTAACAATATTTGTTAAACCTTATCTTCTTTGTATAATTCCAACATCACCTTTGATCTTTCTTTCACTCTTTAGGGGTATTTGGACTATGCCCATTCTAACTTTCTCATGTTAGGAGGGGCTGTCAGCAATATGGGATAGAGGAATGGAACTAGCTGATGCTCTGGAGAGGCTGACCCCTCTGTATATCAGGACTTTTCTGGTACAGGGACCTATCTGGAGGTTGTAGGTTTCTGGAAAGTTACCCTAGTGCATGGAACTTTTGTAGAATCTTATATATTGCTCTTATGTGTTCTTTAGTATTGGTTGGAATGGTTTTGGTTGGGTTTTGGCAAGTTATGGTGGGTAGCAATGTCTAAATGAACTCAGGTAAGAATGACCACCAGAGCAGCCTCTCAACTTTATTTGAACGCTCTCAGCCACTGATACCTTATTTGTTATACTTCTTTTCCCCCTCTTGATCAGGATGGCATTGTTGATCCCATGATGCCAGGGACAGAATCATCTCTGAGAGTCATCTCCCACATCAACGGGGAGACTTTTATCCCTGGATGTCAGTCCCACATGGGGGCAAGTAAATGACTCACTTGCAGAGTTGGGCTTAGAGAGAGTGAGGCCATATCTGAGCAACAAAAGAGGTTCTCCAGAAGTAACTCTTAGGCATACCTATAGGCAAGCTAAGCTTCCCCATTATATACATAAACTTCATAAGAGTAAGTCTGAACCACAATGCTTGATCATATGTTTACACCATCATTTTCCAATCTACTTTTCAGTTAGTACATCTTTAGCCATCTCCATTCATTGGGCATCATGTACAATGTCCAAAGTCAACAACCCATCAACACTCTCAATTTTAGATAATTTCATTGTTCTCAAGAGAAAGATAACCAATGAACACACCCTTACCAAACAGAATGTTTAAACCTCCCCTTAATTCTTTTTCCACCCATTATTTATCACTGCTGTTGCTGTGCTACTGTGGATGTTTTCCTGTTAAACATAGCCCATAGCATGCAATATCAGTTTCATTCTATATCCTAAACTTATACACTCTTTGTACAAGATTTATACCTTTGAAGTAGTTCATGCAAAAGCTAATTTATATTTGTCATGTTAATCAATGGAATGCATGGATCTGTACAACCCCATTCAATCATGTTCACCTTCAATATCATAATATTACTTATAAATCTACTAGTGAACATCTTCACTTCTATCTATTCCCTTACATTTGAGTTTAATCTCATTAACTGACCATTCACCCATCTCTAGTTCCATGTATCTCTAGGTCCCCTATATTCTGTATTATAAGCCTCTGATTTCAACTTTACCATGGTTATAAAAGTGGAATCATACAGTATCTAACTTTTTATGCCTGGCTTATTTCACTTAGCCTTATAACCTCAAGACTCATCCATCTTGTAATGGGTTTCCCAATATCATTTTGTCTGACTGCTGCATGTATTCCATCATCTGTATATATCACATTTGATTAATACACTCATCTGTTGATGAACACTTGAATTGTTTCCAACATTTGGAGATTATGAATAATGTTGCTATGAACATTGGTGTGTAAATGTCTGTTTATGTCATTGCTTTCAACTGTTCTGGGTATATACTGAGTAGTATTGTTGCTAGATCATAGGGCAACTCAATATTTAATTTCCTAAGGAACCATTAAACTGTATTCCATAGCTTCTGTACCATTATTCCTTCCCATCGACAGGCAATAAGTGTACCAACTTCTCCACATTCTCTCCAGCATTTGTAGTTTTCCTGTGTGTCTAATGGTTATAAGCTTTCTTATAGGTGTGAGGTGGTATCTCATTGTAGTCTTGATTGCATTTCCTTTATAGCTAATGAAAATGAGCATCTCTTCATATGCTATTTAGCCATTTATATTTCCTCTTCAGAAAAAATGCCTATTATACCTTTAGCCCATTTTATAGTTGGGTTGTTTGTTCTTTTGTTGTTGAGTTGCATGATTTCTTTGTCCAATGTTTGATTTCCAAATATTTTCTCCCATTGAGTTCACTGCCTCTTCACCTTTTTGAGAAAGTCTTTTGAGATGCAGAAACATTTGATTTTGAGGAGTTCCCTTTTATCTATTTTTTTCTTTTGTTGCTTATGATTTGGGTGTAAAATTTAGGAAACTACATCCTGTTACTAGGTCTTGAAGATATTTCCCTACATTTTCTTCCAGGAGCTTTATGGTACTAGTTCTTATATTTATGTGTTTGATCCATTTTGAGCTAATTTTTGTGTAGGGTGTAAGATAAGGCAAGGTGGTGAAAGATAAGGCAAGGCGTAAGATAAGGATCCTCGTTCATTCTTTTGGCTATTTATACCCAATTCTCCTATGACCACTTATTGAAAAGACTATTTTTTTCCTAGTTCAGTGGGACAAAGATGAGTTGACCATAGATTCGGTGGTCTATTTCTGCACTCTTGATTCAATTCAGTTGGCCAATACATCTAACTTTTTGCAAGTACCATGCTGTTTTGACCATTGTGACTTTATAACAACCTTTAAAAAGAGGAAGTTTAAATCCTCCCACTTCACTCTTCTTGTTTTAGGATGCTTTTAGCTATTCAGTATCTTTTGGCCTTCCAGATAAATTTGGTAAATAACTTTTCCAAGTCTTCGAAGTAGATTGTTGGAATTTTTATTGGTGCTACATTGAATCTGTGGAACAAGTTAAGTAGTTTGACATCTTAACTGTATTTAAGCTTCCTATCCATGTGAAGGGAAAGTTTTTCCAACTATTTAGATTTTCTTTGATTTCTTTTTATTTATTTATTTATTTTTTTGAAGTGGTAAACTTTGTTGCTGTTTTATTTTAAGAAATTTCCATGACCCCAACCTTCAGCAGCCACCAACCTGATCAGGGCACCATCAACATCAAGGCAAGACCCTCCACCAGCATAAAGATTACAACTTGCTGAAGATTCAGGTGATGGCTGGCATTTTTTTAACAATAAAGTATTTTTTAAAATTAAAGTATGTATAGTTTTTAGACATAATGCTATTGCACACTTAGACTAGAGTATAATGTAAACATAACTTTTGTATATACTGGGAAACCAAAAAATTCATGTGACTTGCTTTGTTGCAATATTTCCTTTATAGTGGTGGTCTGGAACCAAACCTGCACATTTTCCAAGGTGTGACTGTATTTAACTATCTGATAAACAGTCAAATTGTCTTCCACAGTGGCTGTGCCATTTTGCATTTCCACCGACAATTAACAAGTATTCCTATTTCTCCCTGACTTCTTCAACACTTTATTCCTTTTTAATAGTAGCTATTCTAATGGATGTGTATAGTATCATTGTGGTTTTGATTTGAATTTCCTTAATGACTAAAAATGAATATTTTTTCAGGTACTTCTTGGCCACTTGTATATCTTCTTTGGAGAAATGTCTATTCACATTTTTGTCCATTGGGTTATTTTTGGTGTTGTGTTATAATATTTCTTTTTATATTCCTCATGTTAAACACATAAGATATGTGGCTTCCAAATATTTTATCCCATTTTGTAGATTCTCTTTTTATTTTGATGATAAATTCATTTAATGAACCAATGTTTGTTTTTTAAATTTTGATGAGGTATTATTTATCACCTTTTTCTTTTGTTGATCATGCTTTGAGTGTAAAGTCTAAAAAATTATTGCCTGACATGAGGTCCTAAAGATACTTACTAATGTTTTCTTCTAGGAGTTTTATCATTCTGATTTTCATATTTAGGTCTTTGATCCATTTTGAGTTAATTTTTGTATGTTATATAAGGCAGGGATCCACCTTCATTCTTTGCATATGGACGTTGAGTTTTTATATCTCTTTTTATATAACTTTTTTCTATTGTGAAATACAAGATATATGCAAAAAAGCAATAATTTTCCAAGTATATTTTCACAAGTAGTTATAGAACAAATTTTAAAGTTTTGTTTCACAATATTTCATTTTTTGTTACTCTATATTTTTTAATTTGTCTGCAACCAAAGTCTATCACTTGTATGTTTTTTTTAACTTTTTACTGTATAATATAACATACATACAAAGCAAAGAAAAAAGGCATTTCTTTTAGCATTGTTATGTAGTTTTCTGTGTACAAGTCCCTTATGTCTCTAGTTAAAGTCATTCCTAGGTACTTGATTCTTTTAGCTACTATTTTGAATGGAATTTTCCCTTAATTGACTCCACAGTTAGGTCCTTGTTTGTGTATAGAAACATTACTGATTTTTGCACATTAATTTTATATTCTACCACCTTGGTAAATTTGGTTATTAGCTCAAGTAACTTTCCTGTAGATTTCTCAGGGTTTTCCAAGTATAGCATCATGTCATCTGTAAATAATGAAACTTTTACTTCTTCCTTTACAATTTGGATGCCTTTTATTTCCTTTTCCTGCCTAAATGCTCTAGCTAGAACTTCTAGTACAATACTGAACAATAATGGTGACAGAGGGCATCCTTGTCTCATTCCTGATCTTAGAGGGAAAGCTTTCAGTCTCTCTCCATTGAGTACAATGCTGGCTATCAGTTTTTCATTTATGCCTTTTATCATATTGAGGATATTGAGGAAGTTACCTTTGATTTTTACCTTTCAAAGTGCTTTTATCAGAAAAGGTGTTGAATTTTATAGAATGCTTTTTCAGCATCAATATGAATATGTGAGTTTTCCCTTTTGATTTTTTAATGTGCTGTGTTACATTAATTGATTAATTGATTTTCTTGTGTTGAACCATCCTTGCATTTCTGCTATAAACCCACTTGCTCATTGTCATGGTCAGGTTTGTGTGCCAACTTCACCAGATGATGGTGCCCAGTTGTCTGGCCAGGCAAGTGCTGGCCTGTCTGTTGCTATGAGGACACTTCATGGGCTTAAATCATGATTACATGGGTTGTATCCACAACTGATTGTGTTTATAATCAGCTAAGGGGAGTATCTTCAGCAATGAGTGATGCTTTATCTAATCATCAGAAGGCTTTTAAGGAGAATTCGGAAGAGAAAATCACTCTTCATGCTTCATCCAGCTAGCCTCTCTGAGAGTTTGTTGAGGACCTTCATTGGAACTGCCAGCTCATGGCCTACTCTACAGACCTTGGACTTTACATTCCCATGGTGACTTGAGACAGTTCTATAAATTTATACTTACAGATATCTCCTCCTGGTTCTGTTTCTCTAGAGAACCTTAGCTAATAAAGCTTGCTACCAGGAGTGGTTCTTTAGAAACAGAATCTTAAGAATGGGTTTTTACTGCCATGACCAGTGCAGCTCAGTGTTGGGACTGAAGGGAGGTGACAGGAAATTGAGAAAGAAACACAGGAGACAAAGATATAGTTAAAACTGGGACCAGGTGGGACTCTGAGCTCAGATGGAGACTCAAAGACCCCAAGAGGTTCAGCACTGTTTATTTTATAGGGCTGTGAGATTAAAAAAATGTAACTAAAGAACATGGAAGAAGGAAGCACTCTGTTCTTTATCTTAGCTTGTGATTCTCACAGGAATGCACGAGCTAAACCATCTACTTCTTTGTGGCAGGATGAATCATAAGTTACATATGCTTCCCAAGGCTTCCTTCCATCCCAGACTCAAGTAACTTTGCAACACTTTCATCTTTCAGGATATCAGGTGCCTAGTCCCACAAAAACCACTTTGCTATATCTCTGCAATGAGCATGTGACCTTTGTCTCATCCACACCTGACATTTTACTATTGGTTTTCTGCTCTGACTAGACTCAAAGGCACTAATGACTGTTTCCCATAATCATAGTGACACTGCCAATCCGTGGGGTAAACTGGAAAAAGAGATAGTCAAAATATCACTATTCAGTGATGCTAATTGTTCACTAATACAAAGCTAGGCTGTGGTTGATAATTTTTTTGGCACCATTATAGAGCTTTGAGGAATTAAGAGGTATAGAGATGTTGGCTGATTGTTGTAGATATGCTCTATACATTGATGAGGGAAAGGGATGAGCTGAAGGCTTCAAATGAGAAGTTTATGCACTGTCTGACAGATGTTAAAGTTTCTATGAGTGCCCCAAAGAAAAATCTTATTTCTTGTAGCCACAGACTTGAGATCTCTGAGAATCAGACTCAAAGTCTCATTGTTAGAGTAGCAACATTACAAACATAAACTGAAATCTCAACCTTGCATGGTGTCTGTGGTTAAAGTGAGGGCATTGATTGGAAAGGAGAGGGACTCTGAAATATGGGATGGCAGCATATGGTTTGATAATGATGTTGGTGGAGAGGTTGAAACCTTAGATCTCACTGAGTCTTTTCTAGATAACCCTGTAATAGTCTGCCCTGAAGACATAACTGCCCCACCTCCAGCCTGCCTTGAGGAGTTGGCCACTGGAAGGGATTAACCCTTCAGTGACTGTGAAACACGTAATTATCCCCAACAGGGAAACAGCCCTTGCTTCTCTACCTAGAGTGATTAATCCAGTTTCACCAGATGAAACTGCAAATGAATGCCCTAAAGCAATTGGCTCAGAAGATACTTCTAATTCTTTTTATGACCCACTCCCACCACCCCTCTTTTCTTCCAGATCTGTAACTAGACAAAAGTCCCAACAGACCCCAAAAGGTAAGGTACAAAGTATCACCATGAGGAGCTACATTGTACTCTAAAAGAACTGCATGAGTTTTCCAATTTATATAGACAGAAACCAGGAGAATATGTGTGGCAATGGATTTTAAGGGTTTGGGATAATAGTGAGAGGGATATAAAGCTGGATCAGGCTGAATTTATTGATATGAGCCCACTAAGCAGAGATTCTGTATTCAATGTTATAGCTTGAGGGGTTAGTAAAAGCATTAACAGTTTGTTTGGATAGTTGGCTGAAACATGGATCAAAAGGTGGCCAATATTACTTGAGGTTGAAATGCCAGAGCTGCCCTGGTATAATGTAAATGTGGGGATCCAACAGCTTAGAGAGACTGGAATGTTAGAGTGGATTTATCATGGAAATCTTGCACCCCAGGAATGTCTGAAGGATGCACCTTTTACCAGATAGCAACTGATTTCTCTAACAATTTGTTCTTTGACCCACTGGTTGTTTAAGAGTGTCTTATTTAATCTCTGTATACCTGTGAATGTTCTCATTCTTTGGTAGTTATTGAGATCCGGCTTCATTCCATTGTGATCAGAGAAACTGTTTTGAATATTTTCAATGTTTTTAAATTTATAAAGACAAGTTTTGGGCCCCAACATATGATCCATACTGGAGAATATTCCATGAACACTAGAGAAGAAAGTATATCTTGGTGTTTTGGAGGTGTAATGACTTATATATGTCTGTTAGATCTAAGTATTTATCAAATTGTTAGATCTAATTTATTTATCAAACTTCTCTATTTCCTTGATGATCCCCTGTCTGGTTGTTCTACCTATAGAGGAGAGTGGTGTACTGAGGTCTCCTACTATTATTGTTGAAACATCTATTGCTCCCTTCAGTTTTGCCAATGTCTGTCTCATGTACTTTGGAGCTACTTGATTGGGAGCATAAACAATTATGATTGTTATTTCTTCTTGGGAAATTTTCCCTTTTATTAATATATAGTGTCCTTTGTCTCTTATGATGTCTTTACATTTAAAGTCTATTTTGTATGATATAGGTATAGATATCCCTGCTTTCTTTTTTTTGCATGGGTAGGCTCTGGGAATTAACCCAGGTCTCTGGCATGGCAGGTGAGAATTCTGCCAATAAACCACTGTTACACTGCCCTCCTGCTTTCTTTTGGTTACAGCTTGCATGGAACATCTTTTTCCATCCTTTCTCTTTCAAACTATTTGTATCCTTGTGTCTAAGATGAGTCTCTTGCAAGCAGCATATACTGGATTATATTTCTGAATCCATTCCACCAATCTGTATCTTTAAATTGGTAAATTTAGTCTGTTAACATTCAAAGTTATTCTTGAATATGCAATCTTATCCTTTGGATTTTATTTGTCAGGTCTATACATTCTTCTTCCTTTTTCCCTTTTTATTCTTCAAGTTACCCTTACTGGTACTCTTCAATTCTGTGCCCTGCTCCAGACCTCCTTCTCCTGTCTTTTTTTTCAGCCAGCAGAACTCCCTTCAGTATTTCTTTTAGGGCTGGTCTCTTGTTGACAAACTCAGCATTTTCCCAAATTTTAATCTCTCTGTCAGTTTTAAAGGACAATTTGGCTGGGTAAAGAATTCTTGGCTGGAAGTCTTTCTCTTTCAAGATCTTAAATCTGTCATACCACTGCCTTATCACCTCCATAGTACCAATTGAGTACTTTGAATTCAGTCTTATGTGGTTTTCCTTGTTTGTAGTAGATTGTTTCTCTCTTGCTGCTTTCTGGATTTTCTGCTTCTCTTCAACATTTGATAGATTGATTATATGTGTCTTGGGGAAGGCCTGTTTGGAGTTCGTTGGTTTCTTTGATTTGCATATTTATGTCCTTTATATAGGTTGAGAAGTTTCCCCCCATTATATCCTCAAGTAATCTTCCTAGCCCTTTATTCTTCTCTTCTCCTTATGGGACACTGATGATTCTTTTTTTTTTTTTTTTTTTTAACATGGGCAGGCACCGGGAATCGAACCCAGGTCCTCGGGCATGGCAGGCAAGCACTCTTACCTGCTGAGCCACTGTGGCCCGCCCAACACTGATGATTCTTATATTTGTGTGCTTTGTTTTTTCCATCATTTTTCTGACATCCAATTCAAATTTTTCCATCTTTTTTGTCATTTGCTCTTTCATGTGTTCAAAATCAATTACCCTGTCCTCTAGCTTGTTTATTCATTCTTCTGCCTCTTCAAATCTTCAGTTGTGTATCTCTAGTATATTTTTTATTTGATCTACAGTATCTTAACCTCTGTGATATATGCTATTTTTCTATTTAATCTTTCAAATTCTTTTCTAGTGTCTTGATCTCCTTTATCTCATTAGCCATTCCATTGATTTTTTAATAGAGTTATATGAACAACTTTGATTAGTTGTCCCAAAGTCTGTGTCTCCTCCAGTGTTTTAATTTGATCATTAAGCTGAACTATGTCTGTCTGCATCTTAATATGCTTAGTGATCTTTTGTTGCCTTTGTGGCAATGTCTTGATAGAGTTACGTTGGAAGTTGATTTTGTTCAGTAGTCTAAAGCTTTGTATTTGCATGATAGATGTGGAGCAGGATGTAGAGGGTAGGGCAGGTCACAACAGTGTGGTGATGGGTTACAGTGCAGGTATAGGCACATGTTAGGGGTGCTATGCTGGTGCCTATGATCATGGGGTGTGGGTACAGGTTTATGGAGGTGTGATGTGGGGGTTGTGGGGATGGGGTGCAGCTCAGGCAGGCCTTGGAGCACAGGATCAGGGTGCAGTGTGGAGAACACAGAGGTAAGGCACAGCAGGAGGTGAACAGAGGATGCTGTGTGGAAGCACAGGGGGCTGGTGAACAGGCAGGATGTGGGTGGACTCGTGGAGCATGGGGTTCATGGACATCAGGGTATAAGGAAAGTGGTACAGAGGTTGGGGCACAGGGAGGGTAGGGTACAGATGTGTCCTTGCAGAGGATAAGGGGTCCTGGGGGGTCAGGATGCAGATGTGGGAATATGTAGGGGCAAAGCACAGGTCACAGGGGTTGTGGGATGTGGCCCAGGGTTGTATGGATAGAGTCTTGGCTAGGAGCACAGGTACGGGAGGATTGGAACAGGGGTGCACGTGTGGGCAGGGTGGGGGCTATGTAGCGGATGTACACATGAGCACCTGCCAGGCGTGGAAGCAGGGAGCTTATGCTGAGGGGTAACACAAGGGTGCACGTGTGTGGGGCAGGGGTGCAGGGGTGAAGAGGTTGCACATTAATATGTGGGTGCCTGGCAGTGGGGAAGATGTGACTGGCACCTTCATGGGTCTGGGGAGTGGAGACCTGGTGTGCACTGGTCTAGGGGTCAGGGCCCTGGTGTGCACATGTGCAGAGCTCAGCATCAGTGTCTGTGTGAACTGGGGGCAGGTATGGACTGTATGCACAAGTCGGTCCTTGCCCACAGCTGGAGGATGTGACGGGGCTGCATGCACGTGCATGCGTGGATCTGATGAGGTCGTAAATTGAGGTACACATGCATAGAACTCAGGAAGGATGGAGTGGGGTTGCACAAATGTATGGTCTAAGGGTTGGTGTAGTCTGGGTATGAAGGTAAGCACCCACAACTTTGATACATAGGCAACTGCCTGCAAGGGTCAGGGATAGGAAGGTGGGAGTCCAGAGGCTGGGTGGGAGTGGGTTGGTCTTTGGAAGCATGGGACAAGATTGTGTGCTTGCACAGGATAGGTGGGTTGGGCTGGAGCAGGTGTGTGTGCACACTTAAGGTGGGGATTTGGGGCGGGAACCCATGGGAGGGTGGTGTCATGCAGGGATACCTGGAGCATGGGGTGGGGTGGTGGCATGATTCAGGTGCATTAGGCATGGACTGAGTCATGGGGTGGGGGTGGGGGCAGCACACCTGAGGGTAGCACATTCAAGGAATGTGGCTTGGTTTACTTTCTAGTCCCCTTCTCCTGGTCCATGCATTCCTGAGGGCTCCAGGTTTCCATTTGGAAAGGGATGTGTTTGGTTGTTTGCACTAGATGGGCACTCTCTGGTTTTCTGCATCTCAATTCTTCAGTTATTGCAACCAGGACCTTCTCATGTAGTTTAAAAGACCCACCTAGGTCACTTACACCCTGGAATTGCAATCCCAGCTACTTTTCCATCCATTTTCTGGCTGTTCTTTGGAGCAGGGGTGAACTTGACCTAACCTATTCCATTATCCTTCATATCCTCCCTTCAGTTTTGCCAATGCTTGCCTCATGTACTTTGGGGATTCTTGATTGGGAGCATAAACATTTATAATTGTTATTTCTTCTTGATTAATTTTCCCTTTTATTAATATTTGGAGTTCTTCTTTGTCTCTTCTGAAGTCTTTATACTTAAAGTGTACTTTATTTTATATTGGTATAGCAGCTCCTGCTTTCTTTTGGTTGCAGCTTACATAGAACATCTTTTCCATCCTTTCATTTTCAATCTATTTGTATCCTTGGGTCTAAGCTGTGTCTCTTATAAACAACATATAAGTAGATTATACTTTTAATCCATTCTGCCAATTTGTATCCCTTAATTGGTGAGTTTAGTCCATTGAAATTCAAAATTATTACTCTAAGAGGAGTTATTGAATCTACTGTCTTATCCTTTAGTTTTTATTTGTCAATATCAAATACTCTTTTTCCTTTCTCTTTTTATCCTTCATATTACCTTTACAGATACTCTTCAATTTCATGCCCTCCTCTAGATGTCTCTTTCCTGTTTTTTTTTTTTTTTTCAGCTGACAGGACTCCCTTTACTATTTCTTGTGGGGCACATCTCTTGTTTACTAGTCTCTTGTTAACTGGACACTCCTTTGCTTGTCTGAGGAGATTTTAATCTCTCCTTCAATTTTGAAGGACAACTTAGCTGGATAAATAATTGTTTGCTGGAAGCATTTCTCATTCAGGATCATAAATGTATTATACCACTGCCTTCTTGTCTCCATGGTGCCTGTTGAGTAGTCAAGTTCAGGCTTATGAAGTTTCCCTTGAATGTAGTGAATTGCTTTTCTCTCACTGCTTTTGAAGTTTCTGCTTCTCTTCAACGTTTGGCAGTCTGATTATTGTGTGTCTTGGTGTAGGCCTGCTTGGATTTATTTTATTTGGGGTTTGTTGGGCTTCTTTGATGTGCATATTTGTGTCTTTTATATGGGTTGGGAAGTTTTCCCACATCATCTATTCAACAAATCTTCTTAGCCCTTTACTCTTCTCTTTACTTTCTGGAACACTTATAATTCTTATATTTATCTGCTACATGTTATCCATCCTTTCCCTGAAATCTGTTTCAAATTTTTCCATCTTTCTTGCCATTTGTTCTTTTGTGCATTCAGCTTCAATGGTCCTATCTTCTAGCTCACTTTTCTGCCTTCTGCTTCTCTAAATCTACTGTCATGTGTTTCCAGTGTGTTTCCAATTTTGTCTACAGTACATTTCATCTCTGTGAGAGCTGCCATTTTTCTATTTAGTCTTTCAAATTCTTCTTTATGCTCTCCCAATGTCTTCTTAAAACCATTATTTATGTCATTATGAACATCTTTGATTAGTTATTCCAGATTTCATTTCCCCTCCAGCTATTTAATTTGGTCATTTGTCTGAGCCATGTCTGCCTTATTCTTCATACGCTTTGTGATTTTCTGCTGCATTTGTGTCATCTGATTGTCTTAATAAGGTTATTTTACAAATTGATGTCCTTGACTTGTCTAAGGGTTTGTGTTGAAGATCTCTTTTTACACTTCATATGTCAGTAATTCTCTGCCAAACCAAGGATCAGATCTCATGAGGGAGATGCAATTCTACTTGAAGGTCTATTAAAAGTTAAGCAGGGCTGCATGAGTAATTCAATGGCAGAATGCCCGCCTGCCATGCAGGAAACCCAGCCTCGACTCCTAGCCCATGTGCTCCTCAACAATAGTAGGCTCTGAAGACTGTGAATGAACTCAGACTAGTGCCCACAGAAGAGAAATAAAGAAAGGAAGGAAAGATGGAAGGACAGAATGAAGGAAGGAAGGAAGGAAGGAAGGAAGGAAGGAAAACAATCAACTAAGTAGATAGGGAGTTTGCATACTGCCCTTACTGTTTCTTCCCACTAGATAATGCTCTTGAGCCACCTCTTCCCTCAAGGCCTACCTCTTCTTGACTGTGGTAGTTGGCTGAGCAAGAAGGTTTGTATGGCAGGGGACTATTTCTGGCACATGGTATGGGGCAGCTGATCACAGCACCCAGTGGAGCAGCTGATGACAGCATCCAGCATCCATTTGAGTTGCCAATCATGGCACCCTATGATATGGTTATCCATGGCACCTGATGGTGTGGCTGAACTCAGTACCAAGCAGGATGGCTTTTCATGGCTTAGAGTTAGATGTGCCTCTGTGCTCCCCAGGGTGCTGCCAGCTTTGGGGCCACACTGGGAGGTTTCCAAAGCTAGGTGCTTGTGAAGGCTGGAGTGGAGGGATGGTCCACTCCCTCAAACCCATACTTCCCTGCATTCCACTACCCACTCTGGAGGGGGTCATGGCCAAAAACCCTCACCCCATTCTCTCCATCCAAATCTACCTGCTTCTCTCACTCAGGACCTTCCTTTGAAATGTAGAAGATCCTCTCTGATCACTCACCCCAAGAGCTGTGGTCCTAATTGCATTTTCTGTCCCCTCTCTTGCTGTTCCATGGATCATGGGTGAACCCAGCCTACCCTACTCCACCATATTTCTAGAAGTCCCATGAGCGAGTATTTATAATTTGTGATTTTCAAGGAATTGGTTTATTTCATCTACACTTTCAAATGTGTGTTGTTGAATTTTTCTCAATATTCCCTTATTATCCTTTGATATCTGCAGGATCTGTAGTGATATCCCCTCTTTCATTCCTTGTATTGGTAATATGCCTCTTCTCTCTCTTTACCTTTGTTATGCTTGACCTGTGTTTATCAATTCTGTTGATCTTGTCAAAGAATCAGATGTTGAGATCAATCTGTATAAATAGGATGGGCCCTCACCCAAAATTTGCCTTCTGGCTGCTGTGACTTAAAGGTCCACTCCATTTGTAAAGAGTTGGTAGTGTTATTTTGATCTAAAGCCACATATGAACTACCCAATCTCAATCTCAAATGTAGGAAGTGGTCTATCAGAAACTTGTGAACAACTTAATGATGTTGCTTTTCCAAATTCCTCTCTCCATAATCTACTCAGAGAGTTTTTTTTTTCCTAGAACTTCTGTTTCTGATGATTCAGCCAGAAATCTAGGACTCTGCTTATTGCACAGAGCTGTGCATTTCCCATTACTATGCCCACATTTAGGGCTAGACGACTTGAGGATATAGAAGAGGAAATAATATTATTCATCTCACCCTTTTGGGATCAAACTCTGCTAACTGACAAGTAAGATTCCACCTCTCAGAATTTCAGGTACATGTGGACCCTGACACATTGGTGTCTCTGCTAGGAGATAACATTTATTGTTTCTTGAACCTGAATCTGAGAGTTTCTCTTGGAGCTTTCGTTGTCATGCTCTTACCTACTTGTGGGCTCCATGCTGCCTTGAGTCCATGCTAGGAGATACTGGGAGATAAATGATAGGCTCACCATCTTGCCCATTTGTGGGGTACTATTTACATTTCAACATTCTCAAATAGATAATCCATTTGTCTTTACATATTTTTAGCTGCATCCAGTGGGGGCAGACAGTGAGGGCTGCGCTTACTCTCTCCTACTTGGAACTAGAACCCTTCCTCCTGAGTTTATTGTTCGGATTCACTTCTTGCAAATCAAATGAGACCTGTTTTGAGTATGTAAATGAATTTTCCAAAATTTTTGTGTGCATTGTTGAGTTTGTTTTTCATGTAATGCTCATTTTACCAGTCTTAAAGAGGAGAAAAATTAGTTTAGAGCTGCATAATTGATAAGTGATGGAAGAGAATCAAGCTTATTCCTTCAAATTTCAAGTCTAGTAATTTTAGTGCTGCATTCCACTCTATGAATTGTTTATAAGCAATAGAGTAATTTGAGGCACGAATTCTTATGGGACCAAGATTTTCCTTCTGGGACTAGGAAGCAAAAGCTTTTCATAAAACACAGTTTTTTTCTACTAGACTTGAGTTAAATTTATTATTATTTGATGTTGAACTAGATGATGTCCAAAAGAAGTGATTATTTTGAGAAAAATTTGCTTATACACTCCTAAAAATCACCCCTATCAATATACTCATCAAGATGAAAGTATAGTCACTATCATCCTATTTATACAGCTCTTCCCAAATCTCCATGTTTCTGTGATTATTTTTATATAGCCAGTATGGATTTTTCTTAGGGAACTTTGTAATAAAGTGTATCAAGACCTCAGATAGAGTTAATCAAATTGTGTTTCTCTAGTAGAAAATGCTTTTTTATTTCCTTGGAGTCTGATGACTAAGAAAATACATGAGATATTTTTTGTTTTATGGAAAAAAAGTCAATGAGAATGAATGAATAATGGTAATGTTAAAACTCATAGAACAGAATACTGAAATTAATAAATATGTAATTTCCAATTTTTGTATATATATGAACCTTCATAAACATCTTCTTTTCATATTGAGAAATAGAAATCTTATAATTCTCTATTCAAATGGAAAATGGAAATTCAAGTTGTTTAAAGCTCTCAAAATGAAAGCTCTCTCATCAGAATTCCCTGATGAATCTTGCTAGAGGCATCTTACTTCTTTGAATTTTTTTTTTTTATCTATTATGGCCTTTATGTATTCTTATCTTGTATCCAAGTTTTTGATTGTATAGAACTTCTTTGAATTTTAATAATCTGTTTTTCATAATGTTTTCTTTTTATCACCCACATTGAATTTGACTGCTTGTTTTCTATCTCTCATCTCACCTCAATGAAATCAGAATAATTAATCTGGTACCTCCATCTTTCAGCCCAAGGCTTAGAGAAGTCTGCCCCTGAAAACCAACCACAGCCTTTGATAATACTCCGTGAGCCTTCCTATCTGCCTTAGAAGCTTCCGTAGTTAGTTGTCATGGTTTTCCTTCTTTTTTTAAATGTTGGAACTGGGGTAAAAAAAGGATCAGATTATGAAAGAAAAGAAATTGGTGTGTGATTGCATAATGGTATGTTAAATTTCACACCAGAAAGAAGAAAGCTATAGTGGATTTGGGAAAAAAATTTGTTTTATATAAATCATGTGTTTCCAAGTAATAAGAAACAGGAAAAAATTCTCCCCAGTTTCCCTTCATCTGCTTTTGGGCAAGTGTGATTTGTCACAAGGTGTCCCACAAAGCATAGTTTGCCTCTTGTGAGGGTTGAAAGCAGTGACCTGCTTACCCCCTCTGCCATGTCTTAAATTGAATCTGCACCTCTCTTTCCAAAAGGTATGTGATAAGAGAAAGCTCAAGGGGTTATTGTTTCAGTTTGCTAAAGCTGCTGGAATGGAATATATCAGAAACGGGTTGACTTTTACAATGGAGATTTATTAACTTAGAAGTTACAGTTCTTAGGCCATGAAAATGTCCAACTCAAGGCATCAACAGGGTGATACCTGGACTCTGAAGAAAACCCATCAGCATCTAGGTCACCTCTGTTAAATAGGAAGCCACCTGATCAGTGTCTGTTGGTCCTTCATTTCCTGGGTTTCATTGCTTTCAGCTTATGGTTCCAGTGGCTTTCTCTGAGCATCGGTGGGTCCTGCCTTAGAATCTCTGGGTTATTTTCCCTATTTGAACTCTCTCTCCAAGTGTTTTTCTTTCTAAGCTCTCTCTGCTTTTCTCTCCTTTATCCTCCCATAAATGGCTTCACTAAAGGATTAAGACCTACCTTGAATTCAGTGGGTCACATCTCAATTGAAACAGCCAAATCAAAAGATCCCACCTATAAGTCTACACCCACAAGGATGGAGTTAAAGAGCATGGCCTTTTCTGGGGTACATAACAGCTTCAAACCAGCACATTTATAGAGATGAATTATCAATTTATATATATTTATTGATTTTTTCTTTTTTTTTTTCTTTTGCCTGAGCAGGCCCTGGGAATCCAACCTGGGTCTCTGGCATGACAGGTGGGAATTCTGTCGCTGAGCCACAGTTGCACCACCTTATACTTATTGATTTTTAAGTTCTCCATTTTAAGTTCCTTATTTATGCTCACCAAAGACTATGGCTGTCATGAGAAAGTAAAATGGACATGACACTAACCATCAGCAGACACAAATAATTCCCATTACAGCTATACCTTAGTTTAAGGAAATCCAATGAGAAAAACATCTGAGTGTCAAACTAGATCATCCTCAAAATCCTTCTAATTTTAACAATTTATGATTCTAGAACACTATTAAGAGTGAAATCTAATCCAAATTGTTAAAAAATATAGGTAACTCCATGAGTCGTTTTATAGTGTTCGGCTACCTTATCAAATTATGTTGAATGGTTTATTCCAAGCATTTTAAACACTTACTCCCTGGCAATTAATTGATCCACATTATCATTGAATGAAGGATCTATTCAGCAAAGAAAAACTTCAGCCTGGTCAAAGTATACCTTCTAATCACCTGAAACAGAAATAGTGACATTTAACTGAACTATTAACCAAGTTTCATTTTAAACCACATCTGTATTAAGGAACACAACCCAGACTTATGTTTAAAAATTCAAAATACTGCTTTCTACTGAGCCATGTTTTGGTTATAATTTTGATTGACTTTATTAAGACAATGAATTATGAAGATTGATATAAGGATTCTTACATTGATGCCATTAAACTGATGTCCAAAGACAAAGGCATTGATCTACATGAAGAACTGATACTGTAAAGATGCTAGGAATGATCTCCAGTAAAAGTGGAGGAAAGAGTCCTTCCATTCTGCCTTGATCACCTATGTTGGGAGCATGTTGTTGTTCTTGTTAAAATTACAGAAAAAAATTCATTCTTTCCTTCATTACAAACTTAATACATGTTCATTATAGAAAATTTGGAAGAAAAAATATATTTACTCACATCCCACTACCCCAGATATAACCCTTGGTAATAATGTGGTGGTGTGTTTCTTACAGTGCTCTTTCTGTGCAAATATATGGGGCTGGTGGTTGTTGTGTTGCTGTGTTTTATGTTTTGAAAGTGTATGCTATCTAAGTTGGGGTTCATAATATAAATTCTTCTCCATGAGAAGAGTGCCCAAATAGCCAGGTCCAGAATTTGGGATTATGGTAGCTCAGACTGGAGGTTGTGGGATACTGGGCTCATACATGTGGTTCCAAGCTCCCTGGGAGAGGAGTTGTGTCCCTTTTGTGTGTTAAGCATCTACTGTGTGCACCCCTGGGTGATCGTGTATTTCTTTGTATCCCTGGTGTGCGTCAGTCGCGGTCTTTTGGTCTAAAGTGGATCTGTGATGGAAGACATTGGAGCAGGTCTATCATACCCACTAGAACTTTATGGATGTGAAGTACGTACGCTCAAATGCTCATGTTAACTCATAATGTTAAAACACACTCTCTTTACCAAATGAAGCATGGGACATGTCTTCATCAGGCAACCTCATTCCCCCTTGTTCAGTTGATAGCCATGGAGCCAGTCCTTTAAGCTAATGGGGCAGATAATCAAAATGTTCTTAGATGAAGGTGAACAGAACAGAAGGGGCAGAGGTAGAGCCCATGAGCGCAAGACTAAGCTATACCCCCTGTCCACTGTCCAACACGGTTCTTGAATCAGACGCTGAAAAAGCAAGTATGAACCAGGGTGACTGAAATATTGTTTTTTTATTGACTTTGAGAAAATACTTCGGTAGAGACCCAAGATTATATAGAGGGAATAGAAAAATCACTGCTGGTATTAGTGAAACTGCAACAAATAAATATTCTGCCTCCCCCACTAAAGAAAAAGTTTGAAAGGCAGCAAAGGAAACACAGGGGGAATCCTCCATGTGAATCCCAGGAAGTCTGGTGTTTTTGTTTTTCCCAGTCCTTGCGCTGAGCTGACCAGTGAATAGAGCAGACCAGGGGTTTCCTACTTGAAGTGGACTTGATTAAACACCCAGCTCCCCAGTGAACACTCACCCTGGAGTCCCAAGAACAAAAGATGCATGACTACCTCACAGGTGACAGTGGTCACTGCCTGTGTGCCCACCTGCAGTTGACCTATGCTCCCTCCCATGCACACTTATGGGTGTCCCCATCTGCCCTCATCCTACCCATATTGGGCATAGCCAGCCTTTTTAAATGCCCATAAACTTGATAAATGGGAAATGGACCCTTGTTGCTTTAACTTCATGTCTGCTGTTACCCATGGAGCTGGATATTGCCATATGCTCACCGCCCACCCGGATCTCCTCTTTTGCCATGGCTCACAGGATGTTGGCTCTGTTACCTGTGGGTTGCTTTCTTCAAGGGATTTTAGGAGTGCTTTACACATTAAGAGCAGCAACCTCTTGTCAGTTGTATACATTGCGAAACTTTTCTTCCAGACTCTTGTGTGTCTTAACTTTGTTCGTGGGAATTTTTAGAAAAATTTCATCTTCTAGCAGTTTAATATGCTAATCATGTATTGTTGGACTTGTTTTTCCACCATGGATACAAATGCATATGTTATAAAATATTCCATGTTTTCTCCTAATAGTTTCATCATCTTTTTACATTATGTTGATGCATTTGCTATTTGTTTTGAGTGGGATATAAAGAAAGAAGAACTCAAATTTATGTTTTCTTCCCAAATTGATAGCCAGTGTTTCTAAAATACATGAGATAGTCCTTATTTTCTCCAACATTTTTGAAATAACAGCTTTATTGTATATTGATAAGGTCTTTCTCACTGTTCTTTTTGAAATCTCCATGATGCTTATCATGGATTTTATAATGGATTTGCTTCTATATAAATTATGTAATCAACTTGTCTACTTCCACAAAAATGTATTTTGCTATTTTGATAGGTATTACATAATTTATAGATTGACCTGAGAAAGATTCACAAGGCCAGGTGTTCCTTCCCAGAATCACAGTGTGCCTCTCCCTTGATTCATGTTCCTTTATGTTATCTTATAAAATTGTTGCAGATTTCACAAGCATTTTGTCCATTCTTAGGGGATATTTCATTTATTTCTATGACATTGTGAAGTTGTTATAATTTTGTCTAAATGCTTATTTCTGGCACAGAGAAATGCTGTTGTTCATTGTCCTGATAACTGGCTGTCTTACCCAATTTGCTAAGGGCTTTTCAGCTGATTCTTCTGGTATTCCCAGGCATCTAATGGCTTGCTTGGTAAATACCAGCTTCCTTTCATTTATTTCTTTTTAAAATTTACTTTGAATAGCTAGGACATCTAGATCGGAGGTTCCCATCAGCAGGAATCCTTGAAATATGCCTGGCTCTAGTAGAAATGCATCTGATGATATGCATGCATAACACTGAGTATAGGTTCTAGTAGAAAGCCTGCATCTATTTAAGGAAGTTTTCATTGATTCCTACTTTGCCAAGAACTTTGGAAGGAACGGTGGTGAATTTTATCTCATGTTACTTTGGCAACTGATCTAATCATGGGAAGCTAAATTTTCTGTTTGAATATGCTAATGCAATTAATTATATTAATAGACTTCCCACCCCTCTAACAACCCTGTAAGGTTTTTCTATATGATCATCTTGTTGATGCGCAGGTAACATTCAGATAATTCACTCGCCCATGATAGCAGCTATTAAGTGAGAGGGTCAAAATTCAAACTGCTTCCACTGACTCCAAAGACTTTGGCCTCACTGGCTCTAGACCCCTGGGGGAAAATATTTTTTTAACCACCGCTTTTGACTGGGAGGCATATTTGCTTACTGAGAAGGAAGAATGGCAGGAAGGCAGTGTGCGTGAAGTACCCCAGGAGAGACTGCCTGCTGCCTGCTAGCCGAGTCATTCCTTACAGCGGGTAAGTACCTGGGCTGGACCCCTCTGAGGTTTCCATCTCCTTCCCATTAGCCTGCTGCCCTGCTCTTTTCTCCCTCATCCCAGGGACCATTTCTTCCCAGCCTGGGAATCCATCCCAACGACTCTTCTGCCACAACCAGCACAGCTCAGTGTTGGAACTGAAGAAAGGTGATGGGGAATTAAGAAAGAAAGACAAGAGAAAAAGATTTAGTGAAAGCTGGGACCAGATGGGACTCTGAGCTCTGATGGAGACTCAAAGACCCCAAGAGGTTATGCACTGTTGATTTTATAGGGCTGCCAGGTAACTTTTTGTTAACTTTAGTTAACAAAAGTGTAACTAAAGAACGGGGAAGGAGGAAGCACAGGCTGAACCATCTGCTTCCTTGTGCCGGGATAAGTCAAAATTTACACACATTTCCCAAGGTCTCCTTCCATCCCAGACTCAAGCAGCTTTGCAGCACTTTAGTTTTTTCAGGACATCAGGGGCCTAGACCCTTAGAGACAGCTTTGCTGTATCTCTACAGCGAGCATGTAACGTCTGTCTCATCCCTGCCCGACACTCTTCCTTCAGACGTACTCAACCCATCCCTCAGGTATCTCTGGAATCCATGTGCTTTTCCATCTCCACCAGAGTTTTCTTAGCCCTCTGCCTCTGCTCTGCTCTCTCTAAGCCTTTGTCCATTCTACAGCCAGAGTGATCTTTCCAGAAGGTGACCACCAGCATGTCAACCTCAAGGGATCTATTGCTCTGAAGACCAACTCTAGACAGGGCTTACTCACCTCATAAATTGACCCTCCTCCTTTGCATTCTACTCTCCAAAGCAGAGCGTGTTTCCTCCACCTGCCCCTGCTGCCTCTTGGCCCACGCGCATGCCGCACCAGCCCCCAATCAGGACACCATGACACCCTGCATCCCCCAACCCTTCACCTGGCACCCTGACCTCTCATCAGCTGCATACAAGAGTCCTCTCCTTCAGGAGATGGCTCCATAGGGAGGACACCTCTGCTCTCTGCCACAGGCACTCTGCAAACAGAGCCGATGAGCCGCCTATGCTCAGGAAGCAACCAGGGCTGCACAAGCAGCCACGGTCTGTCAAAGAGAGCCTGCCTCTCAAGCTCCTGCAGCCACAGGAGCAGGTGGAGCAAAGGAGTGAGGCCTCTGTTCACTGTCTCCACCGCTGCTTTTCACATGCACAACACGCTTGCCTCCCACCAGTTTTTGTCAGCAATGATATGTTCTTCTCCAACACAGCAAAACACATTCCACCTTGTCTTCCATTTAGGAGTGTCCAAGGTAGCATTTTATAGAAATCTGCGGGCGATAAAAAATAAATATAACAATTGCAGGTGCACAGGCTGATGGATGTAGGAGAAACTACCTGCAGAAACACACATGCACGCCCATGGACATACACACACGCATGCACACACATAACACACACTCATGTGAACATACACGTGCACACACAGTTACGCACACATACACCCATGCTTAACACAGAAATGTGCACAAATACACACACATGCATAAAACATACTCATAGGCACATATGTGTGCATGACACATTGATGTGCACACAGTCATGCATGTACACACATGTATAACACACAGAAGTGTGCAGAAATATGCATGCAGATGCATAATATACACTCACACCCATGCATACATGTGCATAGCACACATGTGCACACCTTGAAGGCATGGATGTGTGCACACATGTTATAACACATAGAAACATTCACAAATATGCACACATGCATGCATGCATGCATAACACACATGCATACACATGCCTACCATACACAGACACACACACACACATTCACAGCAAACACATTATGCAACACACACACAAATAGTAAAATAAACTCTGAGAGGCAAACTGAGTGGGATTCAGCTTCTTTCTATTGTCATATTAATATCTGTGCTGTAGAGAGGCCACATCAGAAGCTCTTACTTCTCTCTGCTTGATTTTTATTTATTGCTCTCCTACTTGGTTGCTTTCTTCCAGAGGTGTTGAAATTGGGTTTAGCTCCATGATCACATTCATTATGGTGCCAGCGGCAGCAGCACATGCCACCCGTCTCCCCGCCCCATGCTGTTTTGATGCTAAGGAGATGCAAAGCCAGCAGAGATTTACGGACATGGTATTATGTAATTATCTCAATGGCCTTTTGCAAAATGAGAAAGGAAGAGTTTGAGGCAACCATCTCACAGTCTTGAGGCAATGCTCGTCATAGCTGTGTGTCTGGCTCTAGCCTTCATCTTTTAATGTTTGCTCTCCTGGGTCTTCTCAGGAAAAGTGCAATTCCTTGGGATTACGAGCCCTGGATATGAAGTATTGCATCTCAGACAGCAGGCAGCTGCCGCGGCACATTCAAACCCTGTCCCTGGGTCCCAGGAGCTTGACTTTGAAATATGAAAGTGCTAGACCTTCACCACGATGATAATACATCAATTACAATACAGCATTGAATGTCGAGATATCCAGTAAAGATTCCTGGTTGCCATCATCAGCCTTACCAGAAAACAATGCTTTTATCTGCACCCTACCTTCATTTCCCTGGTTTCCTTGCTTCCTGACTTTATGCCACTGACATTGCCAAAAAAAAAAAAAAAATTGATCCTGGCGATGCAGTTGGAGCACACAGGTTGGCCTGAGGCTTTTGCTTTCAGTGCAGGGTGCTGTGGGGCCGCAGGGTCGACGCCTTCTTCCCATGGCTTCAGCTGTCAGCCGGGTGTGCAGGGCCAGCGCTGAAACTCAATCCCCTCGCCAGAAGCTTTTCTTCACTCCTCCTCCAAGACTGCTAAGCACTGCCGAAGACACATGAAATTGGCCAAAAGGAGATTTCACAGAGGCAGGCTGTCTGAGCTCAGCGGCTCAGAGGCGCTTCATCCTCTTCACTGCCCGGCTTCCTGCCCTGCCTGGGCCTTTTCAGGACAGCATGGGGAGAATTGCATCCTGTGTGGAGGGCTGTAAAGGATGGAACAGGGTGCCACAAAAGGGGAGGAAGTGGGGCAGTCTCTGCACCGTCAGGGGAGGGCTGGGCTGCAAGGCGACCACCCTGGGCACCTTTCTCCCTATCACCTAGTGCACCTCCCTTGGTGATGGTTCTAAACTTTCTACTGGGACCCCAGTCCACACAGTCAGCAGAGGGCCATGACTCTCCTACACTAGGACCATTGGCATGAGCACCTTGATTTTGTCTTCCATCCGCCTATGCTGATCTCTTGTTTTCTGAGTCTTCAAGGAATAGGCTGAGTTTCTACTCTGTGTTCTCAGCCCCAATGTGCCAGTTAATACTCACTTCTAAATGTCCAGATAACCTGATTCAAATTGGAGTAAGTGAAACAGTGAATATAGTGGTTTATGTTACTGCAAGTAGGACTGGTTTCTTGGTAGGACTTCTTCCAAAAGCCCAAGTGAGGTCACCAGATTTGATTTTTCTGCACCACCGAGCTCAGCCCCTCACCCTTTCACTTTCCTCATGATAGCAAGATGGCTGCAGGTGCTCCAGCCTCAGATCCTTTCATAACCTGTGATGAGCTGAATAATGCCCCCACCCACCCCAACTAAGATGCCCATATCCTAATCCCAAGAAACTGTGAGTGTTACCTTCTGTGGCAAAAGGGACTTGTAGATGTGATGAACTTAAGGATCTTGAGATGGGGAGATTCTCTTGAAGTATCCTGGTGGGCCCCTTATAAAAGGGAGGCAGAAGGCTAGAGTTAGTGAAGGAGAAGAAACAATGCTCTACTGCTAGGTTTGAAGATGCAGTAAAGAGCCTGAAGGTGAGAAATGCAGGTAACCCCTAAAAGCTGGAAAAAGCAAGAAAATGGATTGTCTCCTAGAGTCTCTGGAAGGAATTGGCTCTGCTGACATCTTACTTAATTCTGGTGAGAGTGATTTTCAACTTCTGTCCTCCAGAACTGCAAGAGAATAAAATGTGTGTTGCTTTAGACCTCTGACTTTGAGCTAGTTTGTTATAGCAGCAGCAAGAGTCTCATCTACCACCAAAACCATTTTTTTCCCTTCCCCGTACCCCCCTGTCCTGAAACTACAGCAAATATTTTCATATTCCCTCTTGGCTTTGAGAATGTTCTGTTTCGACACCTGGATCAATTGTGTGGCCAGAGGGAAGGAATATTTACTGATGGGCTTACACCTTGAAAATAGCCATTGATTGATAAGTATTCTATGAGTTAGGCTTCATGCTACATTCTGCATAGAAATGATTTCAGCCTGTAAAGCCAAATTCCACAAGGTTTTAATTTCCTTACTGTAGGAATGAGAATAAATGTCTTTTCAAAGGGCACATAGCTATTAAGTTGCAGAACGGGGTCATTCTGCCTCCCAAGACCCAATTCCTTTCCATTTCCCTCTTTGCCTTTCATCCCACCTAACTTTCTACTCATAACACAACACACCCATCACCATGGCCAAAGGATCCAAAGAAAAGACACAGGGGGATTTCACAATTTGAACAGTGGCTACGGAGGTTCTGGTGCCACCAGATGAATTGCAGACATGTTGTGAAATGGTGTTTGTAACTGAGCATTCTTGCCCAAAGCCATGGTCAAGGCCCCCTTTAGGCACCTCCTTCTCTAGCTTTCCCTTAAATTGGATGACTTGGAGCTCAGGCCCATGCAATTTCAACTCTCTTCTGAGTTAGCGCTGCTCAAAACCAATGAACATCAAGAGAGGCCATGTCTAAAAGACCCTGGGGTAGGGATGGGGGGGTCGATGCTGAGGCCCTGCAGGTTGGTGAGGCCAGTTGACACCAGCTAATTTGCCACATGTAGTGTTCCTGATTCCCTGAATCTTGCCTCCTTCCTCCTGTGAAGTCCACTATCTTCTGGAATGCTCAGCTATGCTGTCTTCATTGCACTTCCTTCCTAGACTCCTCTCCTACTTGGTTCTCAGAATCTTGACCCTCCTTAGATGGTGTTCTAGTTTGCTAGCTGCCAGAATGCAATATACCAGAAATGGAACGGCTTTTTAAAAGGGGGATTTAATTAGTTGCTAGTTAACAGTTCTAAGGCTGAGAAAATGTCCCAGTTAAAACAAGTCTATAGAAATGTCCAATTAAATGCATCCAGAGAAAGACACTTTGGCTCAAGAAGGCCGATGAAGTTCAGGGTTTCTCTCTCAAGTGAGAAGGCACATGGTGAACACAGTCATGGTTTCTTGCTCATATGGAAAGCATATGGCAAGCAGGGCATCATCTGTTAGCTTTCTCTCCTGGCTTCCTATTTCATGAAGTTCTCTGGAGGCATTTTCCTTCTTTATCTCCAAAGGTCCCTTGCTGGTAAACTCTCTGCTCCTTGTGGCTATGTCATTCTTTGCTCTCTCAGAAATCTCTCACACTCTCCAAAATGTTTCCTCTTTTATAGGATTCCAGTAAACTAATCAAGACCCACCCAAATGGATGGAGACATGCCTCCATCTAATCCAGGCTAACAACCACTCTTGATTAAATCACACCTCCGGAGAGATGATCTAATTATAGTTTCAAACATACAACACTGAATAGGGATTAGAAGAAATGGCTGCCTTTACAAAATGGCATTAGGATTAAATCATGGCTTTTCTAGGGTACATACATCATTTCAAACCACCACAGATGGCAACACCTCTGAAGAGCCGATCCAACTCACCTACCAAGTCCAAAGTTCTCACTCTCCCTGGGGGAAAACTGCCTACAAAGTCAACCTTGGCCTCACAAAAATCCTGTCCTTTGCCCTTTCCTGGACTACACTGGGGTCCTAAAGACAGTAAATTTAGAAAAGCGAACAGTTTCTAGATGCTGTTTGAATAATTTTTTAATTAATAATTAAAAATGAACATGATGGGAGTCTTTGAACCATGGTAGCCAGAGGGAGGCAGTCTCAGAGGCCCTCCAAACCCTGCTGCATCCACAGCCTCCTTTCAGCAATGTTCTGCTACCTGCCACTTCCTGTGAACAAGGGCATTCCTTTGATTTCTAGAAACTCAGCTACTGGAAGCACTGGCAGCACTCGTGGTATAGGCTTGCTCTCTTGCATTGCCTCCTTGATGTCAAGATGAGAACTCTTTGCATCTCCAGTGAGGAAACCCCACCCCCACCCCAACACCCAGGCTAGTTTCATGAGGCCAAGGCCCACATGGCCCTTCTCATTCCAGGGACCAGGTCACTGAGCTGCAAGTACACCTGACTCCCCAGGTCAGGTCTGCTCCATCACCCACTGGGAAGTCGCCAGCCCTGCCATGAGCTCTGTGTCTGGCCTTCTGCAGCCTCCACCCTCATCTGGTGCTAAGGAGACTTCTGCCTCCTCCAACCTGTGCAATGTCCAGGCTAATGCTCCAAAAAGAGCCTCGTTCCCAGAGGATATATTACCTGTGAATGCACAGTTTAAAGACCTTTCTTTTCCACATTATTTTCCATAACTTCAATATTTTTGTGCTTTTTTTTACATCCCACACTGGGTTGACTGCAGAACCCCTTAATTCTTGTCTACCTGAAAACTCAGAGTGTGCACTTATTTGGAAATGGGCTCTTTGCAGAACTTTGCAGATATAATTAGTTAGGATATGGTTATCCTGGATTAGGGTGGGCCTTAAGTCCAATAACTGGTATCCACCTAAGTGGAGCATGCAGAGGCAGGCAGGGAAAAGAGGCTGCATGATGGTGGAGGAAGAGATTAGAGTGAAGCTTCTGCAGACCAAGGAATGCTGGAAGCAAGGAGAGAGGCATGGGATAGGTTTTCCCTGAGGCTCCCGAAGGAAGCCACCTGGCTGACACTGTCATTTCTGGCTTCTGGTCTCCATAACTTTGAGAAAATAAATTCCTGCTGTTTGAAGTCACCCAACTTGTGGAATGAATGCACACCTGCATTAGCTAGGGTTCTCTAAAGAAACAGAATCAATAGAAGATATCCGTAGATATAAAATTTATAAAAATGCCTCATGTAACATGGAAATGTAGAGTCCAAGGTCTGTAGGGCAGGTCACAAGCTAGTAAATCCTTTGAAGTTCCTCACTGAACTCTCAGGAGAGGCTGACTGGACAAGCATAGGAATGGAATAGTCCAAAATCTATAGGGCAGGCTGTGAAGCCAGCGACTCTGATGAAGAGTCTGGACAAATTCCACAGGGGAGGCTTGGTGACTGAAGCAGAAAGAGTGATTGTTTCTTCTGAATCCTCCTTAAAACCCTTCTGGTGATTAGATTAAGTGCAACTCATTACAGAAGACACTCCCCTTAGCTGATTACAAATGCCATCAGCTGTGGATGCAGCTGGCATAATCATGATTTAAATCCATGAAATGTCCTCATAGCAACAGACAGTCCAGCACTTGCCCAACCAGACAACCAGTCACCACCAACTGCCAACCTGACACATGAATGTGACCATGACAACACCCTAAGTGCACTCCTTAGAAGGTGATGAGTCATTTGGGCCAATCAATCCCCCATCTTCATTTTTAAATCATGTATCCTTCTCCTGTCTCATTGGAGTGGGGAATCTGGGCTCACCTGTGCAAGGAAGATGGACATCCCATCTCACTCACCTCAGCTCAGGGACCCCAGGGCTTTCCTCCAAGTGTATCCTCTCATGGTGGAAACAGTCACCTTTTACTGGGAGGGTCTCACCTTGTGTATTGACGTTGATGGTTGACTCAACTCTACGATGTCATTTGGGGAGAAGCCATACCTATGTTTTTAATTCCTCCTGAGTCTTTACCCACTAACAAAAATGCCAGCTGAGTGAGGAGCATAGGGAGAGACACAATCAGAACTTATGTGTGAGGGGACAACTAGCCCAAGCATTCCAAACTGCTAACCTGCCAACTTTATTTTTTACTCTTTAAAACACTGAAACCATTTTGAACCATTTTCCTCATTATTAGTTAATAGAAAAATCATGAAGTTAAAATTGCTAATATGAACATAAATAGGTAAGCTGGAAAAGACCTACAGAAGGCTTTATTTTAGCCTCCATTTCCCGAGAGAGGGGAGAAGATGAACTTGAGGAGCAAGTAAACACGAGTCAAAGCAATTGATGGAGACTTCACAGCCTGGCCCTCAAATGGAGCATGCCCCATCCCAACCACCTTTTGTGCTATTACTTATGATTTGGGTTCTTTCTGTTAGTTTTGCTAGCTTGCATTTTTTTTCACTATTTGAAAATAAACTATAAGATGGAGTGGAGACGATCTTCAAATCCTCCTTTCTGCTTAGCTTAATTAAAATGTAATCAAATCACAGAAAAACAAAGCTTGAACCTTTAAGGGAAGAAAAATGGCAAAAATATTTTTAAAACAGTTTTAAAAATTAGGGTAGTTGCAAATACCCCTAAAGAGTAGGATAGAAAGATAAAAAATGGCAATGGAGTTATGCAGGGAAGGTAGAGCTTAACGAACGAATGTGAGTGCTGAATCATTAAACTGATATTTATTTTCACCTCCAGTATCTTAGAGCAGTTAGAAGTAAAAAGCTAAAATTGTGGAATTGTAACCTATACCAAATTCTGAAATCTGTTCTACAACTAATTGTTGTGCTGTGCTTTGAAATTTAATGCTTTTTTTGTATATATGTTATTTTTCACAAAAATAGAAAAAAAATGATTGCGATGATAAAAAAAATATTTATTCCTTCTAGCCTCCTATGTTCTGGAGCAGGTAGAAGGAAAAACCTGAGAGAATGGTATGGTAGCCCATGACAAACTCTGGGATCTCTCCTATAACTTCTTGCTGACAACTGCTTTGAAAACTATTGCTTTTTTTTATCTTTGTTTTGCATGTACATGATATTATACAATTTCAAAAATTTAAAAATTAAAATAAATTTTTTTAAAAAGTTAGGGCATTTGATTAAATTTCCACTGTCCTTCACTTTTTGTACACAGGAGAACTTTGAAGACTGTTTGGCAAACAGTAACATCCTTCCACCGTGTATCTGTGAATCCCTCATTTCAGAAGCGGGGACTCAATCTTTAGGCAGTACAAATTCCCATACGCTTAGAACCTCGGAGGCTCTGTTTTGCTGTGGCACAAAAAATGTTCAGCACTAGCATTTGGAGGTATGAAATAAATCCTCATCTTTTGGTGCTTATTGCCTTCTGAAGAAAAGCCTTCTTCCTACTGTCTAAATTACTTCATTAATAAAATGTAGCTATTAACAAAAATTTCTTTTGATAGAAACAGATTACTCTTTATATGAATGCATTATTTTGCCCACTTGCTAAAAAGTCACCTTGGGAAATAATGTAATAAATATTTGAAATGTGAGTAGGCTAGAAATGCAGGGAACTAACTTTTATTCATGAGAAATAACGCCACACAAGACTAAGATTCTTCAGTTTGCAATGCCAATGCTGCTTAGCAGTCAGAAGTGTCTTCTCCACAGGTCACCCTGCCCCTGATTTGGTGAAGACATTGGATAAATGGGGGATGTCAGCTAGTTAAAGGGTAACTGAAACTCCCCACCATCCACTGCACATTCTTAGTTTTTCCATTTGCTTCTGGACATTTTCCCTACACTGATGGTAAGAAGTGATTGAACGTAACTGCTAGAAGCTTTAGGTCCTTACATCTTGCTAGGACACAGATCATGCATGAGGGTTCTGTGTCTGCACTGAATATTGCAACAATAGGCCTGGCAAAGGCCAGTGATATTATGCAATGCTATTTGAGAAATCATTGATGATTATCTGTTTTTTTTTAATGTAGAAATGGTGATTTTTAGCAGCTTAAGAAATAAAAGCAACCCCTGCTTAAGCAAGGCTTTGTTAAAATCTATTGCCGCAGCTGACGAAGTGCTATGATTATTAACTCACAAAGAAGAAGTCCTCTTTCTTGATGAGAAGAACTATTTGTAGACTATCAGGGCTGGGAAGACATTCCAAGTCTCTGAACCTTTACATCTACAGTCTTTGAAAAATACTCTCAAATGTACTCAAAAATACATTGAGAGGACTCTCAATGGTCCTCTCTCTCTCCCCATTCTGCTTGCCCCAGCACATCTCCATGGAAGCTGCCCTGACTAAGTCTCAAAGACCTCATGCTGCATCTGAAGGGCATGCTGTAGCCCTTATCCTGCTTGGCCTCTCTGAACTGGTAGATGCTGCTGGGGCTGCAGAACTCCAAACTGGAAAATACATGCCACTCTCAAAACAGTTGAACTCTGGAAAGTTTAGTGAAAGGACCATTTACCATGTTGTGTGCAGGGTTCTGGGAAACTGGAGTGGGGGGATGGCTAGGCATTGGCAAACTGGAAGGCATTGACTACCCTAGGCCTTGGGTGGCAACAGATGGGCATGGCTAGTAGAACCTAGAGGGTGTAGCTGTAGCTGTAGGAGGGTGGACCTCACTGAGGCCAAGGTTTGGGTAGCAGGACAGAGTTGGGGGAGTGATATCCCAGCTTCACATGCCTCCTATCTTGCCTGGGCATCTTGTTGGGTGAACTTAACCCAATACTAAAGGTACAGAAACCCAGCAAGGTAGTCAGCCTCTGAGGGAGGTGTATTTCAAGGGGCAGGCAGTTTCTCACTGCACCATCACACTTTCTTGGTCTCCCAGGCCTTCCAGCTACCCTGAGCCAGTCTGCTCTCCATGTCTCCTTCCTCTGCTCCTCCCCAGAGCTCGGTTCTCAGGCTTCTGCTCACGCATCCTCCACTCCCCTGCCCCAGTAGACTGTGCCACACTCATGCGGTCATCTACCAGCACTAATCTTTCCATAAATTTAACTTGGTTATGTAAACCCCATCTGACAACTTCACTCAAGGATGATGGGTCTAAAACTCATTTTCCTGACCATGCCATTTACACCCACTGCCATCTGCCTGGTCTCCAGAATGCAATTTTCCTTACCTTCTCCTTCCCATTTCTGCCACCAGTGGGTCACCAAGTCCAATCAATTATACTGCCAGAGTCATTTCAACTCCAATAACAGCCCTTGAGTCATTATATGTCTCTCATCAACTCCAAACCTGGCCCTCTGATCCCAACCTTTCTCTGATACAATTCAGCCTTCCTCTGTGCATTACCAATGTTTTATTTTTCTAAAGTAGATCTCACCAACTTTCAATACACATCTAGTGAATGGGAATCATGAAGAGTTCAAACAACAGACTATTTGTAATACAGTTATTCTGGAGGTTTAACTAGACTCCATACAAGGTTCTTTCAATCCCAAGATTCTATGAGACCTTAGGATTGGAGTGTATAAAGAAAGCTAAATGCCAATGAGCTGTTAATGAACTTTGGAGGAGTGAATGTAGACCTATATTAAGCTATGACCCACTTAGTCCCTTCTGAAGAAATAGATCAACATGACTGTTCTTAGGTCCTCCTACATGCATTTATTTTTTATCTGGAAAGGAAGAGGCCAGAGAGCTGCCATGGAAATGGAAACTGGAGGGACAGACAACATCTCCAGCTTAACCAGAGAGATGGAGTACCCACCAGTGCCGGTCCATCCTGGCAGGTTATGTTTCACCACCTCCCCTCCTGTACTGCCTCTTGGCTGCAGCCTGATGGCCTCTCAGCTGGGCTCTGAAATAACCTGTCCCTTGTGCTCCAAGACCACTCTTGCCACCTCCCATACCTTGTTATTCAGCTGTCACATGGCTGAAGCACTGCAAGGTATGTGTAGTACACCCCATTCAGACAGACTATGGAACCCTGCCTGGCCCTGCTCTGACCATTGTTCTAGCATTTTCTCTCACCTGCTGCCATCTCCCTTCATCTGCCCATCCCACTGTGCAGGCCACCCAGGTGCCTTCTGGTGTCCTTGCCTCAGGACTTGTCCACCTCAGATCCTTTGGTCTGGAATACTCTTAGCAGTGATGCATAGTTTTCTATTTTGTTCATCCTTGTATGCTGAATTCCAGCAGAATTCTCAGCATTGCAGTATGGGAAGTATAACACAATGAGGGCTGTAAGAAGGCTGTAAGGAGCCAGTTGAGACAGAGTCGCTGGTGGGTTTGGACCAATCAAGAAGAGCCTGATGAACTTCGAGTCTTGTGGTAGATAAGAGAAGGCCAGGTTTTCCAAAAATTATGCACCAGTCTCAATATTTAGTGAAAATAATAATTTTCAGCTGAGGGTTAGTAAAAACAGATGCAAACTGTCCTAGAGATTGATAGTTTGATGACTGATGATCATAAATGAATATCCAACAGTCACCACCTGCAGCATGCCTGTCCCCATTGGGGGGACAATGATCTCCCTCTTCATTTCCGCAGCACAGTCTGACACATAGTCCATGACGAAAAATTGTTCAGTTGATCCCTGTGCTGTACTGTGACTTTGGGATTTTCATCTAGTAAATTCAGCAAGTCTCTAAATATACTTAGAAATGGAGGTGGAGGTGGAGGTGGGTGGAGGTGGAGGTGGAGGTGGAAGTGGGTGGAGTTGGAGGTCGGTGGAGGTGGAGGTGGAGATGGGTGGAGGTGGAGGTGGAGATGGAGGTGGGTAGAGGTGAAGGTGGGTGGAGGTGGAGGTGGGTGAAGGTGGAGGTGGAGATGGAAGTGGGTGGAGGTGGAGGTGGGTGAAGGTGGAGGTGGAGATGGAGGTGGAAGTGGGTGGAGTTGGAGGTGGGTGAAGGTGGAGGTGGGTGGAGGTGGAGGTGGGTGGAGGTGGAGGTGGAGGTGGGTGGAGTTGGAGGTGGGTGAAGGTGGAGGTGGGTGGAGGTGGAGGTGGGTGGAGGTGGAGGTGGAGGTGGGTGGAGTTGGAGGTGGGTGGAGTTGGAGGTGGAGGTGGGTGGAGGTGGAGGTGGAGGTGGAGGTGGAGGTGGAAGTGGGTGGAGTTGGAGGTGGGTAGAGGTGGAGGTGGAGGTGGAGGTGGGTGGAGGTGGAGGTGGGTGGAGGTGGAGGTGGAGATGGAGGTGGAAGTGGGTGGAGTTGGAGGTGGGTGGAGGTGGAGGTGGAGGTGGAGGTGGGTGGAAGTGGGTGGAGTTGGAGGTGGGTAGAGGTGGAGGTGGAGGTGGAGGTGGGTGGAGGTGGAGGTGGGTGGAGGTGGAGGTGGAGATGGAGGTGGAAGTGGGTGGAGTTGGAGGTGGGTGGAGGTGGAGGTGGAGGTGGGTGGAGGTGGAGGTGGAGATGGAGGTGGAAGTGGGTGGAGTTGGAGGTGGGTGGAGGTGGAGGTGGAGGTGGAGGTGGAAATGGAGGTGGGTAGAGGTGGAGGTGGGTGGAGGTGGAGAAGGAGATGGAGATGAAGCAGAGAAAGAGTTAGAGATAGAGATAGAGATGGAGATATGGATATATTTAAACTTATTGTATTTAGTATTTATTTTTTCAAGTTTATATATGCACACCATTCAAAGAGTTAAATATTCCTACAAAGCTCATAATGGGAGACAACAGTCCACTGACCCCCTCTTCAGTTTCCTACTCTCTGAAAGTAACTGCTTAAAATTCTTTTAACTACTGACTCGTTGTTTATCGCCATCTCTGAAACAAATATTGTTCTTGATTTTCTACTTTGTCACTTCATCTCTCTTTTTAATTTTTTTAATTAGAGAAGTTGTGGGTTTATAGAAAAGTCAAGCATAAAATACAGAATTCCCATAAACCACCACACCAGTAACATCTTGCATTGGTGTGGAACATTTGTTACAGTTGACGATAGCACTTTTTTGTCATTGTGCTATTTTTTTTGGCATGGGCAGGCATCGGAAATCTAACCTGGGTCTCCAGCATGGCAGATGAGAACTCTGTCTGCTGAGCTACCGTGGCCTGCCTCGTACTATTTTTTACCAGTAGTTACCTTTGTTACTGTTGAAGAAAGATGATTAAAATAGTACTATTAACTATCATCCATAATTTGCATTATGTGTATTTTTCTCATATACCACCCTATTATTAACACTTTGCATTAGTGTTGTACAGTTGTGATAATTTGTGAAAGAACATCTCTAATTATATATATATATATTTAACTTTTCTTTATTGTATAATATAATACATATACAAAGCAAAGAAAGAAAAAAGTGATAGTTTTCGAAGCACTCTTTGACAAGTAGTTACAGGACAGGCCCCAGAGTTTATCATGGGCTACCCTACAATCACCTCAGATTTTTCTTTCTAGATGCTCCAGAACATTGGAGGCTAGAAGGAATATAGATATTTTATTATCACTTTTTTTTGTGAAAAATAGCATATGCACAAAAAAGTAATAGATTTCAAAGCAAAAGCACAACTATTAAATGGAGAAGAGCTTTCAAAGTTTGATATGAGTTACAATTCCACATGTAATTATATTTTGTGCTATTAATTTAAATCAGAATCTTTAAAAAGTCAATCTTAAATATGATGGTCTACACCATTTCTGCTCTCAAGGCAACTCATGTAAGCCAAACGGTAAAGAGGAACCCCAGACGTGGGTGCTCCCTCCTTCACCCAGACCAGGGGCAGGCCAGGTACACCCAGCCTCCATGGCACTGACCTTGAACTCCAAACATTATTCAGTGGGAGAACTGCAACACAAATGAGCTGTTTGAGGCCATCTAGTAGTTGTATTATTAGTACTGCGTACATAACAATAATGCGACCAGCAGTACACACTGCTAGCAGATGTTCTGTGTGCCTTATTAGCTTATATTTTTATTCCAGTCATGACTAGAACAATTAATCACATAAGCTATAACCCAGACATCTAATTTCCATGGTGCTATCTATTAATTTTAAATTAATGCTGTGCCCTTTGTCAATGAGCTCGAGATGCTTTATAATAACAGAATAAACATAAGTACATAATGTAAGAACATTCTTGGCAGCTGAAGTTTATTTTTTAAATGAATGAAAGATAAAGCCAGCTTCCAGCTCTGATTTGAATGTGAATGCTGAGAATAGTTGTAAAAAAAAAATGGGTCCTGGGGAGGGAAGTTAAGAGGCCCTCCCAAACCATCCGGCCTCCACCAGTTCCCAACTTCACGACCTTGGGAAGGCTTGTCCATCCTTCTGAGCCTCAACTGCATTATATGTAGTCAGAGAAAAGCATAAGTGGTCTTCCTTTGTCATGGGGTGTTGTAAGCTTCTTGTGAGATCATGGGTGTGAGGTCCCCCAGCATACAGATGGCTCATGCCAATAGGGTAATTTGAGGAGTGTGTTATGAAGGGACCATTAACTTAATTGTGAGCAGGATGCTGGCAAATCCCAATGGGAGGGGCCAGTAGGATCATATCCATCCCTACTCTGAAAGGGTGAGAGGATGGAGGGGCAGAAACCCCAAGGACTGAGGAAACCTTGGAACAAAGAGCACCAGATAAATGCTAGGACCTACAGTGGTGGGGTACAAACAGCTCATGACAACCCGGGGGAGGGTCAGGAATAAAGGCCCTGCCCTCTCCCTGCTTCCTTCTCCTGATGCACCTCCCTGTTGTCTTCCCAGATGAATATGGATGGAAGTCAGAGAGCAGGGACACCTGTGGAGGCAGCCCACGAAGGTCAGCACCCTGGAGCTGAGAGTGGAGCGGAGAAGCCCAGTGGGCACATCAGGAGGGGCACGTGGGAAGCACCCAGCAGCATTACTCAAAAAAAAACAAGCAAACTGTGGGTCACTGTGCAGAAAGGATTTTTATGAACCGTTCAGGTTAAAGTGAGAACTGAAGAACTACATGGAGAAAGTCTCTGATTTTTCTGAGCAGATGTGGATCCTCCAGTCCAAAAACTGTGTGCATTTGAAAGTGGGTCCTGATGAGAGTGTAAATTTGTGTGTGTCATGCACAAGGAGACCTGGCAAGGATATAGGATGGAGGCGTGCTTTTCCAAACAGGGCCCTGAGCGCACAGTGCTTTACTCCCTGGGTGCAGAAGCACAAAACACGGCCTCAAGGCAGAGCATCCCAGTGGGTGAGAAGAAGGGAGCCAGGGGGACACCTCGCCCTGGGGGCAGGAACTCCTTTCCTCAGCCTTGGGAACTGATCACACTCAAGTGACAGCAAAAATGCTCTGTGGACAGAGTCATATCATTTTGAAAATTACACTTTGAGTAGTTCATTGCATGATGAATTTTGGCAAAGAAAAGACTGTTTCCCTCGTTTCTGCACATTGTTGTTGCTGAGTTACACACGCAGAGGACAAAACTGAATTTAAAACAAAATGGGCACTCGTTATCAAAATACCTCTTGGACATTCACAGGCAGGAAAAGCCCTAGGCTCATCTTGGATGCTGACAAGGTAACCACTGAAGAGGTGGGACAGAGCTCCACCGACCTAGCTGAGGTCCCTCGGCATGTGGACAAAAATTGTGCTGTCACATCTAAACCATTGGATGAGAGCACCCCAGATTCTATCACATTGTTTTGAAGAACTTGCTGAGGAGATAAACCTATGTTTTAGTTTGCTAAAGCTGATAAAATGCAATATACCAGAAATGGACTGGCTTTTGACAAAGGGGATATATTAGCTTACAAGTTTACAGTTCTAAGACCATGAGGATATCTAAATTAAGGCATCAACAGGATGATACCTGCTCCCCAAAGAAAGGCTGCTAGGTATCTGGGGCTCCTCTGGCACATGGGAAGGCATGTGGCCGACATCTGCTGGTCCTTCTCTCTCAAGGTTCAGTGGTTTCAGCTTCTGACTTCCTCTCTCAGGTTCTCTGGGAACTTTTCTCTGTCTTTTCTCTTCTTATAGAAGACTCCAGTAAGAGAACCATGACTCTCTTTTTTGAATGAGGTGGATCACATCTCAACTGAAATAACATGACCAGAAAGCTCCAACTAGAATATGTCCACACCCACAGGAAAGGATTAAAAGAATGTTCTCTTTTCTTGGGTACATGCAACTTTAATCCAGCATACCTAGTAAGTCCAAAACCATGACAATCGAGGAATAAGGCATTTGGTTTTTCAGCATTTCTGATGTTCCTGAGATCAGACATATACTGGCATCTCATCAGAATATAGTCTATTTTATAGGGACTATCCAATAAAACTTTATATGGTATAAAATAAATGCATTACAATTTTATATAGAAAAATCCATGTATAACTATTACTGCATCAATAATTGACTTAAGATTGCCTTACTCTCTCCCTTAATGTTATGTCTTTAGAATTACAGATCGATTCAAGCTGACAGCCCTGAAAAAAAAAAAAACTGAGATGCTGTATGTCCCCTGCCTAACGCCCCAGACTCTGGGCCGTCTCTTCATTTCACCTTTCCAGGTGTAAAGAGCAAGAGAGGTGCTGAAGAAACAAAGGGAATGATTGAAATCAGCCGAGCACTGTGGGAAAGGATTTGTTTATCTTAACACATTTCAGTAAGGCCTAATTCTTAATTGTAAATAATCTCTGCCAAACCACAAGTACTATGTTTAAATGCCAGGGTGAAAATGCTAACTGAAGACCTCTGGAAACTAAAATATTTTTAAAAGCCGATGTTTTCTATCACCCCAATAGCACGGAGTAAGGAGCTACTGCCTGACCAGGGGAAAGAAGCAGACCAAGGAGATGAGAACATCATGCAGAGATCTGCTTCCTTCCTCTCTAATGCATATTAGCTTTTTCCAGTTGTGTAGCCAAGTACCACAAGTCCAACAGCTTAAAGTGACAACATTGAATATCTCAGCTTCTGGGGGTCAGAAGTCCAGGATTCACTCCTCACTCTCTGCTTGGAGTCTGTATCGAGGTGATGGCGCAGTCTGGGTTCTCACTGAGGCTCCGTGTCCCAACAGGTGCCTGAGAAAGCCAGAGCTCCCTGCTGCGAAGGGCAGCCAGCTAAGCTGCCCTCAGGTCCCTGTGATGTGGTCCCTCGGGTTTCACAGCCAGCAAGGAAGGAGAGCCTTACTAGCGTGGGTCTGCTAAGATGGAGACTTCCCTAATGTAGCATAATCACAGAAGTGACATCCCAGCCCCATTGCCATTTTCTGCTGGTTAGACGCAAGTCGCTAGTCCCGTTCAGAGATTTAACGGGCGGGGAGGGGGTGGCAGAAGGGACAGAAGGATCTTTAAAGAGCATGGTTTCTAGAAACCCACTGTGAAGACTCTCCTCGTGGAAATAATCTCCTGTGCTGTAAGATTCATTTCCACAGGTATTTCTGAAAGTAAAGACTGCCTATAGCAGAAACCTTTAATATGGGAGCACATCAATTAAAAATGAATCCTGGGAGAGAAAACATCACACACACACACACACACAGATGCACATGCAGATGCTTGCGCGGATAGGCATAGGTGCCCGCACACACACACAGGCATGCAGAGTTGCACACACAGACAAACACATAGATGCTCTGCAGGCACACACAGACACACACACAGATGTGGGCGCACATACACATGCACACACCAGATTCAGAATATGACAAGGTGGTACAAAAGTTAAATGTAATGTATGAGCATAAATAAGGGCTCAATTTAAGTTGACCCCAAATTACACACCTTCTTTTTAAATTCAAATAAGAATTTAAAATAGGCCCTAAGTGACCTTTGTTTCCCTACTAACTAAAGGGCCGGTTTATAAGACTAAATATTCCCATCACTGCAATAGAATTATAGGCGTGGACTGTTCTGAATTACTAGAGCAAGTTCAGTGAAGACACACACACACACACACACACACACACACACACACACACATGCAGGACAGCATAGGGTGAACCTGTGCGGGAGGCCCAGCCTCAGCCCCTCCTACAAGCCGACTTACCTAGGCCCAGAGCAGGTGCCATTCCTGGGAGCTAATGGGAAGACCAGGGAGCCCTGGGAGCCGGGCAGAGGCACCCGGAGAGGGCAGGAGCACTTCAGGTGATCAGGGGCACCACCAGGGAGCCCCCGTGGGGCCGTGGTCTTTGTGGGGTGAGGAAGCCTGACGCTGGCTGCTGGCGCTCTAAAAGGCTCTGGTCTAAACTGACCGGCTTCATACCTCACACCCCCTCACTCCTCCCTGCACGCCTTTGCTCAGCACACGCCCAAGTGCACCAGCGGGCCCCGCGCCACGCCAGCCGCCAGCCGCGGCAGACACAATTGTGAATGAAGACCAAGCCAGTCCCAGGAAGCTCACTTCACAGTGGGTGATACAAGCGAAAACCAAGAATAACAAAATGCACAATGGCATGGACGGTCCCCAGGGATTGAGGAGGAAGAGCAGAGAAGATGGATGGAGAGTGGGTCTGAGGGAGGTGGCTTGTGATTTTACTTGGAGCAATGAACAAAGGCCCCTTGGAAAATGTGACATTTGAGTCAAGGTCTGAAGGAACCGCAGGAGCCAGTCTTAGGATTTTCTCAGGGAATCGCATTGCAGAGGAGACAGACAGTTCAAAGGGCCTGAGGACTGGCAGTGTCATCGTAGGAATAGGGGAGTGCACACTCACACATGCATGCACTCACATTCTTTTCCTGAGTGTGCATATATATATATATATTTATATGTCTATTTATGCATATGTATGCATGTTGTAAATTTAGAGATATATATGCTTATAACAAAAAAATGTGCTTTAAAAATTGTATACTTTATAACAAAAAGGCAATAGATTATCTTCTTTTATGCTGGAAGCTCATTTCCAGAGTATGGAAACACTGAAAATGCTCTGAGAGCAGCCTACTTCAAAGTGGCAGAAAAATATGATCTTCTTATAAAAGGCAAGGGAAAATCATACAATTAATATAGCTGGAATATAAAAAATTTAATTTCAGTAAAGTTTCATTGTTATGCTAATTATATTGAAACTGGTCATAATTAGCAAAGCTCTTGAATAACATAAAGAAAAATTCAAGAATATACAATTGTTCAAACTGAGAAGAAACTGTTGTAAAAGATATGTGCCAATGGGCTGACCTTCCTTAATAGCTGCGTGTCACTTAATATCCCATTAACATGTTTTTGAACATGCCATTCAACCCACAGTTCCAAATCTCACAGTTGGGGAGGACCTTGAAGAACATGTTGCCCCAACATGTCTGATCCCAACATATGTCAAAGGCATCATGATCCATCCTGGGCTGCCCCTCACATGGTCCACCTGTGGTGCCCTTTACTGGCATTGCCTTAATCAACATTCATTCATCGAGTACCTGCTATGTCCTCATCCTGCAAGCACAAGTCATACCTATTCCCCAACTGGTGAGGTTTACACTCCAGCAGGGAGGGTTAATAAAACAGCAGTAGCATCAAGTGCTATACACGTGCTATGTAAGGATACAACTAGGGTTCCTAAGCCAGGACCAGAGAAGGGTGGTGGAAGGGCTGGGTTCCTAGAGGAAGTGGAGCTGAGCTAAGAACAAAGTATGAACTGGGAGTTGGCCACGCAAAGAAAGAAGATGGGCTTCATATTCCAGGCAAAGCATATCAGGCAGCATGTACAAAGACATGAGAGCTAGGCAAGATGTGGCACATTTGAGAAACCTCAATTCAGTATGGAAGAGTAGAGACCCCCTGAGGTGGTGCAGTGGAGAGAGAAAGACTTGGAGGAAGGGCACAACACTCTCAGAAGTGAATTTGAATCATATCCTATGAGCACTCATGATCCACTTCTTAGCATCTTTTCAGCAGAGGAGTAACATGAACAGATTTTATTGGAGAGAGATCATTCTGGATATATTGTGAAAGCTAAAATTGAGAAAGGAATGAATTAGAAAAAAATGTAGAAGATCAATAAAACCAGACTTGGGACAGATCAGATATAGGGATTGAGGAAAAGATGCCACAAAAACAATGCCCTATCTATTTGGGATGGAGATAGTGCGCCATTCCTTTCAACGGAGAACCACAATATAGGGGTAAGTTTGAGAACAAAGATAATGAATTATGCTTTGGCAATTCTGAGTTGAGTTGAGTTGAGTTGCCCAAGGACATCTAAGTGGACATATCCAGTGGACAGTAAGAGGCTATATATATATATATGGAGAGAGAGAGTTTTATTTCTTATTATTTAAATAACATCCAAATGCACAGTCTAATCGTTAAGATTCTGTTAAAAATATTCTTCAATTTTAGGTATGTGGAAATGCTCAGGAAGATAAGGTACAGATATAATGCACAGTAGGTATGTCTAATTAGTTGTCTGAGAAGCAGACTCCAAGATGGAATTTGATGTGTAAGAGATTTGTGGTGGTTTGAAGCTATGTATACCCCAGAAAAATATGTTCTTAAAGTTAATCCTTACCTGTGGTTGTGGGCCCATTGAAATAGGGTCTTTTGGTGAAGCTACTTAAGTTAAGGTGTGACTCGCTCCATTCAGGATGGGTTTAATCCTCTTACTGAATCCTCTATAAGAGAATGAAATTCAGACAAAGAATGAAAGCCCTGGAAGCAAGAAGCTGGAAACAATGCAAAACTTAAAAGAATGGAGAGACCAGTAGATGTTTCCATACATCTTGCCATGTAATAGAGAAGTCTGTCTTCAGGAAGAAAGTATTATCTTGATGATGCTTAAATTTGGACATTTACATGGCTTCAAAACCATAATTTTGTATGCTAATAAATTCCCGTTGTTAAAGCCAATGCATTTCATGGTATCTGCTTTGACCAGCTTAGCAACTAAAACAAGTCTTATTGGGGAAAAGACATTAAAGTATAAAGGGGCAAGAGCAGGAGTAGATAGGAGGGAAAGACTTCAGACCTCCATGGAGGTGTGATACCTGTGAAAGGAGAGATGAAAGGAAGGGTTTGGTAGGAAGAGCTTTAAACCACAGCACAGCTCAGAAAAAGTCTCATTCGGGTCGATGGGTATCTCTGAGTCCTGAGCAGGTCAAGGGCAGGCCAGCTACATGACCCCTACTGTGTTCAATCACCAGCTAGGAGTACCCCATCATGAATTCAAGTGTGACAACCAGGCTGTCTGTCAAACCTCCTCCCCACAGCAGGTTTTGTTGAAAGAGCCCTGAGTGCCACCCCCCCACCATGGCTGCCCCAGGAAGAGATGGCAAGAATTCAAAACCCACTTCTCTGACTCTACAATGAAGGAATAAAGGGGTTATTTGCTTCCCATAAATTATTCTTTTGCTTTAGACAGTACACTAGAGTATTCTAAATTCCCTTTAATTCTCAAAGCTTTAATTAGGCAAAATCTTTGATGTATAAAATTTGAAGTGCTTATTTAGTTTATTTTAAAACTTCCCATAATGAACAGCAGGAGAATTCTCAGGTATGGCGAAGTTCGATCTTCAAGACTGCAAGAGTGTTTTGCTTGGATAAACTATCATATACTCGCTCATTTAACTTTCAAAAAGTCATATACAACTGATATTGTTATTGTCCTCATTTTAGGGGTGGAAGACTCAAGTTTAAAGAAATCAAGAGACTTGCTCTAATCATATCGTTCAAAAGTTTTGGGTTTTCCTTAGATTTTTAATTCAATTTATTTACAATTATGAATGATGTTAGAAAAATGGATGTTGTCAGGTCAAAGTTCGATGTAGGAAGCTAACCATGAAAGCAATCTAAGATGCTCTCACTGTTTTAAGATGTGTTCCTAAAATTAAATTTAAAAGTTACTATAAAAGGCTGAAGCTGCTGATGCTGCCTATTTCATCCCACTTGAGCTGAGGAGAGCTGATCTTTGCACATGTGTTGGAAGATAGGGAATTAGGGTTATAGTATTGCAGTTTTTTTTTAGTAATTTAAGGAAAATGGGACAAAATTAAACAATATGTTACTGCGGTGGCCTCAGCCTCCTTCTTTGGGGTACTATATCTGTTCTGATAGCAGGGTCTGTCATGAAAAGGGGTCCCATCAGAGAATGCCTGCAGCCCTGGGATTCAGGCGTAACTGCAAATCAAACTGAACCCAGAAGAAATTAGGAAATTGTCATTACTAATTAATTCCACGTGAAATGCTACTCAGTTCCCGTGTGGGAAGAACATGAAACACAATGATGAGTCAAATCCTTTGGGCTGCCTTAGAAGGCTCCTCTGATAGGATAAATTCTACTTCTTGCCAATACATGAGCCTTGCGTGCGGGTGGAAATTAGAGGAGCCATTGACTCCTGGTTGCTAGGCACTGCTCATTCCGTTGGTGCCAACTTAGCACAGCATCCTAATGACTGACAAATGATAAAACAAAATCTAAAGTCCAAAATGCCAGGGAAGCCAGAAATCCTTTCTGGGGCATGGAACAGGCCTGAGGTTATTCTAAAGTCCAAGAACACTTCGCTGATTCTTTCTAGAGTAGGCTCCAAATCCAGTCCCTGAAAGTCAATTTACGCGTCTGGATTTGACATGAGAACCTCATTTAGAAAACACAAGACAGCCCATCCCCAGTTGGACAGACTGAGCCTGTCCTCAGTTGTATAGGGTGAGTTTATCCCCAGTTGGATGGGCTGAGTCTATCCTCAGTTAGATGGGCTGAACCCATCCTCAGTTAGATAGACTGAATTCATTTTCAGTTGGATAACTGAGCCCATTCTCACACAGATGGACTGAGCCTATCCTGGTTGGATGGACTGAACTCATTCTCCATTGTATGTGCTGAGCCCATCCCCAGTTGTATGGACTTTTCCTTTCCTCAGTTTTATGGACTGAGCCCATCCTTAGTTGAATGAACTGAGCCCATCCTCAGTTGTATGGAATGAGTCCATCCCCAGTTCGATAGACTGAGCCCATCGCCAGTTGGATGGACAAAACTCGTTTTCAGTGGGGTAGACTGAGCCAATCCTCAGTTGGATGGATAGAGCCTGTCCCCAGGCAGAAGGCCTAAGCCCGTCCTCATGCAGATGGACTGAACCCATCCCTGGTTGGATGGACTGAGCCTGTCCTCAGTTAGACAGACTGAACTCATTCTCAGTTAGATAGACTGAGCCCATCCTCATGCAGATGGACTGAGCCTGTCTTCCCACAAATGGACTGAACACATATTCATCAGAAATCTTTGCAGTGACTGAGATTAACAGAACCAGTGATCTCACTGATCAACCAATTAAAAACAAAACAAACACAAGCACAACAAAGGAAGTTGCAGAACTAAGAAATGAGCTAAAAAGATTTAAAATGTGATAATCAGCAAAGAGAGGTGAGGATTCACGCAAAAACACCCTGCTTTTGACTATGAGAAGAATAGAGAAATCCAAAAGGGAGGCTCTGCATCAAGGGGAATGAGCAGATAGGAAACAAAGCTCAAAGTTCAATTCTAAAGAGCCCTCTCTCCATTCCAATACCACAAGTGGCCCAGGCCTGGCTGAGGTGTCAGGGACCACCTCCTGGAGAAGCATTTCTCCCATTGCGTCCATGGGGTGCTGTGAGGATCAGATATGCTGAAAATTTGGGCCTCAGAGTCTCTGTGGACAGGGATCTTGGCACATGAATACATTTTTATTTTAGGTCAGAGTATGCTGTCACCTTTAAGAATTGTTTGCATAACACATTCTCAATGTGCTCTAAAAACTCATGAGAACTTTACCTTAAAATTTGTTTCTTAAAGCAAATCTTCCCATCATTCTTCTTCCTAGAAGTATGAGTTTGAATAAGCAACTATGTAGACTTTGAGTGTTTATGTGTTTTGCACATTTACCCAAGTTTGATAAATATTTCAACTTCTATGTTCACAAAAGGTGTGAAAGCAAAAGAGAGAAAGGTAGGTAAGTAAACAGGAGAAGGTAACCAAAGAACAAAAGAGCATTTGTTTTAATTTCACCCTAAACTTGGCAACAAAGAACAATATCAAAATAAGGAAAATCCAAGATTCATGAAGAATGCATACCATGTGTCTCGACCGTGGCTGGCCTGCTAATGTTTGAGTAATGGAGATAAGCATTATAACAGCAGGGCAAAATTGCAGCAGAAAAATACTTTATTTATGGATTAAGTAGAAAACGTGTTTATTTCATATTCATTTTAATATATTAGGTGGATACTATTTTTCATAAATATGTCAGAGTTCTTTCAATTTTCTAACATTTACCTGTTCTGCAATGTAAACAGTCTTAATAAGAGATAGACAGATTTCATGATGCTCCCTTCAGGAGAAAAATATTGATTTTATCCTAGGATGATCTTCTTTAGTTTAAGAGGCAAGGGAAGAGCTCCCAGTGGGAAAACAGAACCTGTTCTTCAATTTTAAAGACTATTCAGTTCCAAAGGAGGTGCCACTAATCAGGCATATTCATTCAGTTTGCTTGTGGCAAACCAAACCCCCAAGTCTCCAAGACAGAATCAGCTCCGTTCTTGTTAACAAATAAGTAAAACAGTCAAACTCGCAATCTAGCTGTAATTGAACTGCAAGTGTAATACACCTCTTACACCTGGCAGGACCCCTCAGGGCTGTCCCGAGGGGACAATTGCTGCAATAGGTGACCCTGCAGACTCAAGGTAGGCTGTCCCTGTTGGGTACCAAAATAACGATTCATGAAAGTTTAGTTGGAGTGACTGGGGTCCAAGTACTTCTTGCCAACACCAAAACAAGGAGGTGTCTGTTCACGAAGATACTGTGAGTCCTGAGGTGCCTTCCCTCTGAGTTCTTCCCATGTTGTGTTACTGCCCCAAGTGAAGAACATCAGTGAATACACATTTATCACAAGGGCACAACCTCACCCTAAATGAGGTGAGCATCTCTCTAGAGCAGCCATGGGACCAAGACACCCAGTGTTGAAAAAGGATGGGACACAGACCTCAGAAGCAGGTGAGAGACCTGCTTCTCTTGGGTCCTGTGCAGAAGAACCCTACATGAGCAGGGACCAGAAAAGGCTTACTTAGAAGTCATGTGTCCCTGAAGTTCCAGGGACCATGCCATCAACAGGGACTGAGCTCTGAACAAGGCAGCTGGTAGGCCACAGAAATTAGGGCAAAATGTATGTGAAAACAAGAGGAAGGAAATTAAATAAGTACACACACACATGCACGCACACACACACACATACACACACACACACGATACTACTGTGATGAGCTTGCAAAGCCATGCCAGTGGAGTGTGTGCTCCACCAACTTGACGGAACAGAGCGGTCACTCCAGAAGCAATGCAGGTAATGGATGGACCAGGTTTTCAAAAGCAAAAGTGCTATCTGAGGAGCTGTGAGGAACATGATTGAAAGGCTGATATGAAATAAGCAGAAAGAGATAGGAAGGGCCAATAAGCAAGTATAAAGCCTCCTATTTCAACAAGATAAATACGAGATAACAGAAAATGTAATTAGACAATCAGAAGAAAGTACCGAGGTACTGAACCTTAACACAGAGAAATGAAAATATGCAAACTATGAAAATCATCCTAAAAGTGATTAAGGATAAATTGTGAAACTCCAAAAATCACCTGAAATAAGAGTAAGAATGATGAGGTGAGAACAGCTTAGAATTTCCCTGAGGTAAGAAGGATGTAAGTTCATGTGTGTGCTCTCAGTGCCTGCCAAAAGGGCATACCACTGCTCAAGAGTGTAAATAAAAAATAGATCTGATATTAATTTCATCATAATTAAACCAAAGAACCTCAAGGCTAGAAAGAGTCCGGGAAGAAGAAAGTGTTAACAAAGGACTGATGACCTCTTAATTAAATGTTAAAACTCACGACCACCTAGAACACAAACTATAAAGTACATCAGTGAAAGGATTTAGTTCATGCAGATGAAATTATTGCTAATATACCTAGAACCATCACACTAAAAAGAAAAATGTGATTCCAAGCATAGTATTGCGTTACCAAAAATCAAATATTATTATTATTAAGAGTACGTTCAAATTCCACTCCCCAATTACCTTGTCTATGCTTTCTGGCAATGTCAGAAAAATCTTTAATTTGCACATGAACAAACATCAGATTTATTGTTTCAATCTCTCTCTCCTTCCTCTGCCAGGAAACATCTGCTGTCACAGAGCCTCATGTCCTCCTCCTCAGCCCTGAGTCCCACTCAAGAAACTCTTCAACCTGTAGAGGGGCATTGTTTCAGTCACCTTTTCTATTCTCTTATTTTTATGAGCTCATTGTATCTTATTCACACATGATTTTATTATTTATTTATGTAGCAAGGAAGCAAGTTTTTTCAGCATAGAAGGAAAACATGATGTGTATCTGATATTGTATTTTGCAAACAAACCCTTTAGTAGTCTATATAAATGGTTTAAAAATTATTTTTAATAAGCAAAATCTTTGGTGGATTGTATTTATAGGTGTAAATGTATTTGGGTAAATTGGTGGGTATTTCTGATGGGCTGAGGACACATCATTATGTTTCCAAAGTGAAATAAAGGAGCATAGGCTCCTGCTTTCTGTAAATACAGTAGAAGTTTAGATTCAGGTAATGAAAGGCAGCCATATTTGTAATTCAGTTATTCTTCTAGATACAAATGATGCTTCACTTTCTGATTTAAGACTTTGTCGTGCAACCACGAAGGAAACTTTTCTGTACAAACCTCTGTCATGGATCCTGCACTATTTGGGAGCTTCAGGGTCCCTGCAAGTTTGACCCCTGCATTTCTATTTCTTATTCATTGCTTAAGGTCCAGCCGTACATGATTCCTGAGCTGTGTGGCGTTGCTCTCACCACAGCTAAAACCAGTTCATCCCAACTCTAATTTGCAAGATCATTCATCACTTTAAATAATACGGTTTAAGTTCTTCACGCTAAGATCTGACATCAGGTGACACTCACTCTTACAGTATCAGGGTTCTTGGTCTGTAGTCCCCTTGACAATGTCGAACTTTCCCTGAACTTGTGTCACCGGAGAACAGCCACAAAGAAGGACCCTTCTCCATATGATGCAGATGAAACTCACAGATGCCCTCCTCTTGTTTAACTGTGAAAAATCAGGTACAGACATTCCAAATTCTCATGCTTTGCCTCCCAACTGATTAGCTGAACTGTTTGTATCTGCCAATCAATCTGGACAAAATATCTGACTTGACCAAAATTCTCTTCTTCTCCAGACCCTTGAACTTTGAACCTACCTCCAGACTGAGCTAGCTCATAATTGCCTACTATGGGCTGACAGCAAGAAAAGACATTTCCGTCTAGATGTCCAAGAACACAGCCCCTCAGAGCATTCCCCCACAGTGGCTCTTTCTAGCCTTGTTCACTCCTCCTTGAAAAAGAATATTCCTTTCCTTCCAACCTTTAGTCACTTGAATTTCTCAAAGTAAGAGCTTTCCCCTTATTACAATAATCACCCTCTCCTTATTGCAATAATCCTTTTGAATAAAGTTTCTCCTTATCTAGGTCTACATTTGATTTTGACATCTTTTACACATATCTTCGTAGCATAAGCTTGTATTTCTGAAATTGCCCCAGAGACAAAAGCCCTGTCCTTAAATATCTAGTTTGACAGCCAGCACCGGCTCTGCTGACACATGTCTATGAGGCCAGCTACTGTGTCCACTTGTGAAAACTGTGGGATCCCTTTGATCTGTCAGTCCTTGACTCAGATACTTCTACCTGGGTTAACTCCCATGGCCCCAGGATGCCATTCATTCATTCAAAAAATATTTATTAAGAACATTTGGGCCAATTCACTCTCTAGACTGGACCTTCTTTCTTGGCCTGCAGCTTTGGATATTGGTGTCCACCTCAGCCAAATGGGGTGGTCTCACCATTTCACATCTCAGCTCCTCAGAGTCTTCTGGATTTAACTATATTTCAAAATATGGAAAAACATACTCAACATAATTCTTATATTTAAAAATAAAAGGGTGAAGGGCTCTCAGTATTAACACATTTCTAAGGGTTATAATAGTAAAAATATAATTCCCCTTTATTAAAGCAAGGTTTTTTTTTTAAAGTTATCTATTTGTATGATGAACTATTATAAAACTTTTGAACAAGCAATCTAAGGATTTAATGAATCAGTACAATTAGATTTCAGAAAATATGCTGAGTTGAGACATTTTGGCTTAAATTGCTTTAAGGATAACAAATATTAAATTCCCAATAGATTGGGGTTTCCCCCAGACCCCAAATAATCCAAACAGCAGGATATTTTGGTCACAACTTTTCATTAAGATTAATATTTTGTGGAAAACTTCAATTAAACTGTGATTAGCTAGATATTAGGATATTTAATACTTTCTTCCATTAAAAAAAAACCACATGTCCTAAGTAATGCCTTCATGCTTGGAATCCATGCATAAACTTGACTGGAATAATTTAATTTGGAAACCTAAGGTCATTCCTGAAGTAATCTGTACTCATGAGAAAATTACTCTATTATTTAGAATTTTTTTTCTCATAATTAACTTCAGCATGAGCTCATGTGAGTAGATGATACTTCACCCTATCCTTAAATAATTCAGCCAAAGGATTGCTGATGGAGGGGCACAGGGCAAAGGACTCAATAATAGCCTGACAGAATCAACATGTCATAAACTCATTGCAAGAAGTCATAAACTTATTGCAACCTAATTCAGATTAGGTTGCTCAAGAATTACATTATCATGTGTAGGAAATTTCAGATGGATTATCTAAGACTTCTTCCTGTTCTCAGTTCTCTTCTTCAATTCCTTCTCCAGAAATAAGGGCTGTATGAAAGGGAGAAAGCAGAGGGCAGAATCAGAAGACCTGGCTGGTTAAAGTCTTAAATTGACTACATCAGGCTTTGTGGCTGTGGCCACGTAACTTAAAAAAATGGCCTCTTCTCCTTTGTTTGTAAAATGACAAAATCCCCTCTGCACTTCGGAAGCTGAAACATGACTTAAATGAAAGTTTTCATCATCATATTTAGAAAAAACTGCCAAAATAACTTTGGTTCCAATTCTCACACTTGAGATGACAAGTGATATCAGGTCAGATTTAACCACATTGGACAGCTCCTTAGAAAACATTGTATGGACTTTTACTACATAAAACAAGCACTATTTTGTAAACCCAGAGTAAATTACTATTAAAGACTTAAACTACAGTGAGCCAAAGATTACTAATGCTTGAAACTAAGGGGTTGATATTATAAACAGGTTCATCATTTATTGCATAAAATATCACCCAACTCTTCTGTTAGGGTTCTAATGTTTTCATTGGGATTTCTACTAATAATTTAAAACTATATCAGGATATACAATATCTAACAGGAATAGAATTCAATAGTCATTTGTTCCACTATAGCTCTATATTACATTGTACTGTGACATGTTGTTCTAGTTTACTAGCTGCTGGAATGCAATATATCAGAAATGGAATGGCTTTTTAAAAGGGGAATTTAATAAATTGCTAGTTTACAGTTCTGAGGTCAAGAAAATGTCCCAATTAAAACAAGTCTATAGAAATGTCCAATCTAAGGCATCCAGGGAAAGACACATTGGTTCAAGAAGGCCAATGAAGTTCAGGGTTTCTTTCTCAAGTGAGAAGACACATGGCAAACAGGGTCAGGGTTTCTCTCTCATCTGGAATGGCATGTGGTGAACACAGCATCATCTGCTAGCTTTCTCTCCTGGCTTCTCTTCACGAAGCTCTCCAGGAGGAACTTTCCTTTTTCATTTCCAAAGATCACTGGCTGGTGGTCTCTGCTTCCCATGGCTATGTTGTTCTGCTCTCTCTGAATCAACTGCATTTTCCAAAATGTTCCCTGTTTTTTAGGATTCCAGTAAACTAATCAAGACCCACCCGAATGGGTGGAGATATGCCTCCACCTAATCCAGCTTAACAACCACTCTTGATTGAGTCACATTTCCAGGAAGATGATCTAATTACAGATTCAAGAATACAGCACTGAATAGGGATTAGAAGAAATGACTGGATTTATAAAATGGGATTAAGATTAAAACATGGCTTTTCTAGGGTACATACATCCTTTTAAACCAGCATACATGTTAATATCCAGAAAAATTCTCAAGAAGTAATAAAAAATTCCAAGATTGTATATTATATTAGAAATCGGGTCTCCAACAAACACCTATTTTCTTAACCAGTGATGCCATACTCTAATTTACAGGGATCACAGAAGCTCTTCACATGTGGAACAATGTTCAAAGTTCTCAAATAAATCCAAAAATCTTCACCACTCTTCCTTATGGTCCCTAAGTAAAACTGATAAAACCTGTAGAAGGCTCAAAACACTGTGTGGTAGACAGTATGGTGTTCTCCAAATATTTGCATCCTCTGACTCTCTCAGTGTAAGGAGTATGCCCCCTCCCCCACTGACTTTGACCATGTGGCTTCCTTTGTCCTGTAGAATGTGGGCAAAAGTAAGCAAGATCCAGTTCAATTTGAGACTTTCAGACACTAGGATGTTTGTGTCATCCTTATTTCACTTTTGCTCTCAATCCTGAGGAAAAGCATGTTTCCAGTATGCCTATTCCAAGATATGAGGACACTTGGGGCAGACCTGAATCTGACTTGCATGCTGAGAAAAACTGTTGTAACAATTCATAAACACATGAATGAGGGATTAATGTTGCTATTGAAATACACTGAGATATAGGGATGCTTGTTGTGCATCATTGTCACCGTAAAATACTACTAATGCATAAATTGGTATCAGAAGTGGGGTATTGACCTAACACAGAAGTTGCACAGTATTGGCTTCAGGGATGGGTGTCAATAAGCGAGATAACTGATATAGGAGTTTGTGGGAAAATGGATATCTAGTTAGGTAGTGACAAGATATTTGGTCAATCCATCATCGTTGATAAACTAAAGGCAGAAAATAGTCTAATGAACTGGTCAAGCTGGAGAAAGAAATTATGAGGTAGAATATGAAAGTATGGATTGGCTATTATGATTCTATGTGACAATATTCTATAAAAAAGAAATGAACTCAGAATAAATCTAGCCAGTTTTTAAGCATAATTAGAGGAAAAAGTTAGAACTCAGAAACCAAAGAAACAAAGATTTGAGAAATGTTATGTTGATGTGTCTTATACTACTGCATGAAGCAGATACAGTATTCCTACTCTTCCCACATAAGTCATTAGGAAGCAAGGCTGTGAGATAGTTATAGACAGCAAAACATCTCAATATATTCACAATGTATTGAAAAGAGAATCCACCAGTTACACATTGTTATGGTCAGGTTCATGTGTCAACTTGGCCCTGTAGGCCTGGGTGTCTGGCCAGGCAAGCACTGGCCTGTCTGTTGCTAGGAGGACATTTCATGAACTTTAATGATTACCATGTTGGTGGCATCCACAGCTGACTGCATTTGCAATCAGTTAAGGGGAGGGTCTTCTGCAATGAGTGACACTTAATCTAATCACTGGAAGGCTTTTAAGGAGAACTCAGTAGAGCACTCTTCTTGCTTCAGACAGCTAACCACACCTGAGAGTTTGCTGAGAACCTTCATAGCAGCTGCCAGCTTGCAGCCTGCCATACAGACTTTGGACTCTACATCACATGGTTGTATGAGACACTTTTATAAATTTTATATTTACAGATATCTCCTTCTGACTCTATTTCTCTAGAGAACCTTAGCTAATATAGCTTGGTACCAGGAGTAATTCTTAAGAAATATAATCTTAAAAATGGGTTTTTACTGTTGATTTTCTACTCTAACTAGACTCAAAGGCACTAAAGACTTTAGTGTTTCTTGTAATCAGAATGACACTGCCAATCCATGGGGTGATCTGGCAAAAGAGATAGTCAAAATATCATCATTAGATTCTGTTAATGCTTCACTTACATGAAACCAGCCTCTGGGGGATAATGTTTTTGACACCTTTACAGAGTTTTGTGGAATTAGGAGATATAGAGATGCTGGCTGATTGTTGTTAGATACACTGTGTAAATTGATGAAAGAAAGGGATGAACTAAAGACTTCAAATGAGAAGTATATGCACTGTATGACAGATGTAAAAATTTGTATGAGTTCCTTGAAGGAAAATCTTATTTCCTATAGCTGCAGGCTTGAGATCTCTGATTTTCAGACTCCAAGTCTCATTGTTAAGGTAGCAACTTTACAATATAAAAAGAAATCTCAACCATGCATGGTGTCTGCTGTTAAAGTGAGGGCATTGACTGGAAGGGAATGGGACCCTGAAAAATGGGGTGGCGACATATGAATTGATAATGATGGCAGTGGAGAGGTAGAAACCCTAGATCATACTGAGTCTTTCCTAGATCGCCCTGTAATAGTCTGCCCTGTGGACATTGCCACCCCACCTACAGCCTGCCCTTAGGAGTTGGTCACCGAACCTCCACCTAAAGGGATTAGCCCTAGAGTGATTAATCCTGTTTCACCAGATAAAACTGCAAATGAATGCCCAGAATCAACTGGCTTGGAAGATAGTTCTAATTCTTTTCATGACCCACACCCACCAGCCCTCATTTCTTCCAGACCTACAACTAAGTTAAAGTCTCAATAGGCCCCAAAAGGTAAAATGTGTCACCCATGAGGAGGTATGTTATAGTCCAAAAGAACTGCATGAGGTTTCTAATTTATATAGGCATAAATCAGGGGAGTAGGTGTGGCAATGGATTTTAAGTGTGTAGGATAGTGGTGGGAGGAACATAAAGCTGGATCAGGCTGAATTTATTGATATGGGCCCACTAAGCAGAGATTCTGCATTCAGTGTTATAGCTTGAGGGGTTAGAAAAGGCATTAAAAGTTTGTTTGAATGGTTGGCTGAAACATGGATCAGAAGATGGCCGACATTACCTGAGGTTGAAATGCAAGAACTGCCTTGGTATAATGTAAATGAGGGGATCCAGAGGTTTAGAGAGATTGGAATGTTAGAGTGGATTTATCATGGAAAGTCTGCTCATACTCCCCAGGAATGTCCGGAGGATGTACCTTTTACCAGAACTGTGAGAAACAAATTTGTGACACTAGCTCCATCATCCCTGAAGAGCTCTGTAGTTGCCCTTCTCTGTAGGTCAGATATAACTGTGGAAACTGCTGTCACTGAGCTGGAATCCTTAAACAAACAATGGGGATGGTTGGATTCTGAATCAGCAGAAGCCAGGTGGCAGCATGTAACTGGCAAAGACAAGGTGCATGTGACTATCAAAATGGGCAGCAGGAGTCAAAATAATATGACTCACAGAGACTTGTGGGGTTGGCTAACAATCATGGGGTACCTAGTAGTACAACAGATGGTAGTCTACTAAATTCTTGTTTGAGCTGTATAAGCAGAAGTGAAAAGAAGTCTAACTTGAATTACAAAACAGTCACAGTCCTTTAATCAATTTCCAGACTTGAGACAGTTTATAGACCCAGAGTCCCTTGAATGAGGGGGAGGTCAGTTCCTTTGGGGGAGGACCCTGTTACAATGCCACAGACTTATACTGTTAATCTTCCTCCAAACCCTCCCCAAGGAGACTGACAGCTTTTTACCAGGGTAACTGTGAACTGGGGAAAAAGAAATGATCAGATATTTTGGGGATTGTTAGACACTAGTACAGAAGTGACATTAATTCCAGAGGACCCAAAACATCAGTCTAGTCCACCAGTCAGTGGGTCTTATGGAGGTCAGGTGATCAATGAGGCTTTAGCTCAGGTCCTTCTCACAGTGGGTCCAGTGGGCCCATGGACCCATTCTGCAGTTATTTTCCCAATTCCAGAATGCATAATTGGACTAGATATGCTGAGCACCTGGCAGAATCCCCACATTGGCTCTCTGACTCATGGAGTGAAGACTATTATGGTAGGAAACGCCAAGTGGAAGCCACTAGAACTGCCCCTACCTAGATATTTAATAAATCAGAAGCAATACCGGATTCCTAGAGGGATTATGGAGATTAGTGCCACTCTTAAGAACTTAAAGGATGGCAGGGGTAGTGATTCCTACCACATCCAAATTATAGATTCAAAGAATGGGTCTTCTGTTTGACCTGAGCAGTAAACAGATGGGTCTTGAAGGATGACAGTGGATTATCATGAATTCAACCAGGTGGTGACTCCAATTGCACCTGCTGTTCCAGATGTGGTATCATTGCTTAAGCAAATCAATACATCCTCTGGTACCTGATATGTGGCCTATTGAACAGGCACATGTGTTTTTCTCAATAGCTGTTAGTAAGGACCACCAGAAGCAGTTTGCTTTCAACTGTCAAGGTCAGCAATATACCTTCACTATCCTACCTTAGGTGTATATCAACTCTCCAGCCCCATGTCAAAATCTTGTCTGCAGGAACTTGATCATTTCTCCCTCCCACAAGGCATCACACAGGTCCATTATATTGATGATATCATGTTGATTGAACCTAGTAAGCAAGAAGTAGAAACTACTCTAGACTTACTGGTAAGTTGGTGTCAAATCAAATGAAATTTTATAGATTCAAATTTTATAAATTCAAAGCACTTTGAGTGCTTTGAAAAGTATTGCTTTTTTCTTTCTTTGCTTTGTATATTTATTATATTATACAATAAAAAATAAAATAAAATTTCAGTGGCTAAGAGATTTAAAAAAAAAATGCATGACTCAAATATGTGCTGTTTAACTTAAATCCAAAGATGCAAGCAGATTGAAAGTCAAAGGATGGGAAAAATCATTCCATGCAAATGGGAACTAAAGAGAGAGAAGATGGTTTACTAATTTCAGAAAAATAGACCCTAAATAAAAAACTGTTAAAAGGGATGAAGGACAATACTTTTGGAAAAAGCATTAATTAAACAAGAAGATATAAAAATTCTTAGCATATATGCCCTTAGCAACAGAGTCCCAAAATACATGAAGCAAAAACTGACAAATTGAAAGGGAGAAATAGGCATTTCTACATTAAAAATAGAAGACTATAATGCACCACTTTCAATCATGAATAGGCAGAAGATCAATAAAGCAATAGGGGACTTCTGCAATGCTACAAACCAACTAGTCCTACCATTCATATAAGAACACTTCATCCAGCAACAGAAGTCCTGGACATCCTTCTCAAAGGCACATGGATTATTTTCTAAGATAGACCGTATCTTAAGTAATAAAAATTTCCAATATATTTAAAAAGATGATATCACACAAAGCATTTTCTTTGACCACAATAGAATGAAGCTAGAAATAAAACAGAGAGATAACTGGAAAATTCACAAATATGTGGAAATTAAACATTACATTCTTAAACAACAAATAAGCCAAAGAAAAAACCACATGAGAAATTAGGAAATATATTGAGATAAATGAAAATGAAAACACAACACACCAAAACTTACGGGACACAGAAACAGTAGTGTTGAGAGGAAAATTTATAGTTCTAATTGCTTACAATATAAAAGAAGAAACATCTCAACTCAGAAATCTAACTTCACACCTGGAGGTAAAAGTACAGCAAACTAAATAAAATGAACAGAAGGAAGGAAGTAATAAAGATTAAAGCAGAGAAAGTGAAGTAGAGAATAGAATGACTACAGACAGAATCAAAACCAAAAGTTGGATCTTTGAAAAGAGCAATAAAATTGACAAAACTTTAGCAAGAATGACACAGAAAAAATAAAAGAGAATTCAAATAACTAAAATTACATAGGGAATTTTCTTGTGGCCCCACAGGAGAAAAGGATTATAAGAGGCTGTATGAACAAAAACTTTGTATGCCAACAAATTAGATAAGCTAGGTGAAAAAGACAAATCCTAGAAACACACAAATTACTAAACTGAGTCAAGAAGAAATAGGAGACCTCAACAGATCAATAATAAGAAAAAAAATCGATAATAAAAACCACCTAATGAAGTCCAGGCCCAAATGACCTCACTGATAAATTTTACCAAATATTCAAGGAATTATTAACAACAATCATGTCAATCTCCTTCAAAGAAGTGAAGATGAGGATTCATCCTATAAGGCCAGCATCACCTTAATACCAAATGCAGATATAGATATAACAACCAAAGTAAAGCACACACCAATATTCCTTATAAATATAGATATAAAAATCTGCAACATAATACCACAAATCAAATCCAAATCCAATAGCACATAATAAGGATTATACATCATGACTGAGTGGGACTATAGCAGAAATGGGAGGTTGGTTCAAAAAAGAAAATTGATTGATGTATTATATCTCATTAACAAAATGAAGGGAAAAAGGCCACATGATCATTTCAATAGATGCAGAAAAGGCATTTGAAAAAATCTGGCATCCCTTTTTGATAAAAACACTCAGAAAAATAGGAATAGAAGAAAATATTCTCAACATGAAAAGAGGCACATGTGAACCCCCAGCTAATATCAGATTCAGCCACGAAAAACTGAAAAATTTCCTTCCTAAGATCAGGAACAAGACAAGGAGGCCTGCTTTCACCACAGCTGTTAAACATTGTACTGGAAGTTCTAGACAGAGCAATCAGTCAAGAAAAAGATACAAAAGGCTTAAAAATTGTAAAGGAAGAACTAAAATCAATCCTATTTGCAGAAGACATGATACATGATATATATTATATATATACACATATATATAATCTGGGAGAATTTACAAGAAAGAGAGATAATAAACAAATTCAGCAAAGTGGCGCAGTACAAGATCAATACACAAAAATTCAGGTTTTTATACACCAATAATGAACCATCAAAAAGGAAAGCAAGAAAAATTCCATTTATACTGACAACTAAAAGAATCAAACCTTCAGGAATAAGTACAACCAAGGATGTGAAGGAACTATACACAAAAAGTTACAAATCACTGTTGAAAGAAATTTAAAAAGAGCTAAATAAATACGAGAATATCCTCTATCCTAATTGGAAGAAAATATTATTTAAACGTCAAAATACTACCAAAACATATTTACACTCACAATACAACCCTACTAAAAATTGCAGCAGCCTTCTTTGAAGAAATGTAAACACCAATCATCAAACTAGAAGGGCACCAAGCGGGCGATGGTGGCACAGTGGCAGAGTTCTCGCCTGCTACACCAGAGACCCGGGTTCAATTCCCAGTGCCTGCCCATGCAAAAAAAAAAAAAAAATTGGAAGGGCATGGGGCCTCAAATTTTGAAAAATGATAACAAAGTTGAAGAACTCAGACATCCCAATTAAAAATCTTATTACAAAACTATAGAAATAAAAACAGTGATGTACTGGCACAAGAAAGACATATAAACCAATGGAATAGAATTGAATATTCAGAAATAAACCCACACATCTGTCCTAGTATGCTATCTGCCAGAATGTGATATACCAGAAACAGAATGGCTTTTAAAAGGGGGAATTTATTAAGTTGCTAGTCCACAGTTCTAAGACTGTAAAAATGTCCCAAATAAAGCAAGGCTATAGAAATGTCCAACCTAAGGCATCCAGGGAAAGATACCTTGGTTTAAGAAGGCCAATGGCATTCAGGGTTTCTCTCTCAACTGGAAAGGCACATGGTGAACATGTGCTAGCTTTCTCTCCAGGTTTCTTGTTTCATGAAGCTCCCCTGGGGGTGTTTTCTTTCTTCATTTCCAAAGGTCTCTGGCTATGGGGTCTTTGTTGGTTCAGGTGGCTCTAAAGTTTTTCCAAAAATAGTTCCCTCTTAAAAGGCTCCAGTAAGCAACCCCACCTTGAATAGGTGGAGACATAGCTCCATGGAAATCATTTAATCAAAAGTTACGACCCACAATTGGGTGAGTCACATCTCCAATGGATAATTTAAAAACTTCCACCCAGCAATACTGAATGAGGATGAAAGGATATAGCTTTTCTGAAGTCCACAAATTCAAACCAGCACAACATCTATGGGCATTTAAGTTTTGAAAAGAGTGCTATGTCCACTGAACAGGGTAACAATAGTCTCTTCAACAAATGGTGCTGGGAAACTGGATATCCATATGCAAAAGAATGAAGGTGAACTCCTACATCACACAATACACAAAAATTAACTAAAAAATTGATCAATGACCTAAAGAGCTAAAACTATACAGTACTTAGAAAACAATGTAGTGAAAAATCTTCAAAATCTTGCAGTAGATAATGCATTTTTAAACTTAGACAAAAAGTCCAAACAACGAAAGAAAATTAGATAAGTTGGACTTCATCAAAGTTAAAAAAAAAAACTTTGTTAATCAAAAGACATTATCCAAAAAGGGAAAAGACCACCCACAGAATGGGAAATAATATCTGCAAAACCATACCAGTGATAAGGGTTTAGCATCGAGAATATATGTAGAACTCTACAATTAAACAACAAAAGGGCAAACAACACAATTAAGAAAGGACTTCAACAGACATTTGTCCAAAGAAGATGTGCAAACAGCCAATTAGTACATGAAAAGATGATCAGTATCATAGCTACTAGGAAAATACAAATCAAGGTCACAATGTGATGCCACTTCACAGCCACTTTCTTCTCCTGGAATTCCTAATTCAGAGGGAAGGAAAAGAATCAGATATTCCATCTCTATTTGGTGACTTTCCAATTATGTCTCAACTCAAGAATATAAGTTGTTAGCCACATAAAATATATTCAATTTCCTGGACAATTTTTGCAGATCAAATTTTGATCAAGGTTTTCTGCGGAATGTGAGGCCAATGGATGGAAAGGAGATACTGAACATTCAAAACAGCAACAGTACAGTGTCCCCTATAAAGGTTGAAATAGAGTAAAAGAGAGTGAGGAAATGGATTAAGGTTGTACATGGGCTTTTAGGGTTACGTATAGCTAAAAACTATGGTAACTGAGGCATAAATAGGATGAAATGACTCACTAATGTTGCTTAGTTAATGTCAAAACCCACAGAAGGACTACAGTGCCTTGACATGCTTCTGATATGCAGACATTGATGGTGGAGTGAAGTATCTTACTCACATATGCAGAGCCTCAGGTTGCAGGTTTCTGTCAACTACAAAAAGTGGTTGGATGGATTTAGGTCCTCCCAAAATAAAATAAGTTAATCTGTAAAATATAGTCCTCAGTTTTGCATTGATGACCTGGAAATTGTGTTATTGCTCATTTTTGGCCCAACCAGCTGCATAGTCTGAGATGTAGGCTTCCCTTGAAGCAAGGCAACTAAGCTCTGACACATCTTTGTAAGGAACCCAAAGGATGGAAATTTGCTCCCTTTTCCTGGAGTCAAGCGGCCCCTTAGGCAAGGATGTATTCCTTCAGATTATTTTGACCAGCTAGAGTTTAAGATAAAACCTGATGTCAGTAATTTTCTCATGGTGCAGGAGACCTTGAGTGCTGAAGCCTAATGGATGATCAAGTTGATAAGAGCAGACATACAAATTCAATAAGATGCTCCTCTTTTACATCAGAAAATCTCCTGTAGTTTATGGTTTACAAGAAGAGAGAAGGATCTGGAAAATCTCCTTTAGGCACAATCCCAAAGCAACCCTTCACAGGAAACGCAGAGGTCGTGGGGGCAGGGGTTAAGACTGGGTTTTCCTCCCTGCATTCCATGGCTCTCCTCTCATGGACACAGATAGTGTTGTCTCCTACTGAGTCATTGTGCAGCTGAGGAAACGAGACTGGGGAGGAGCTGACCAGCACAGGGCACCACGCAGCAGAGGGTGCTACCCAGTACCTCGGAGAAGCAACGGCTTCATTAAAGCTCTTAGGAGCCCCTCCTGATGCTGCTCTCAGCCTACTCACATTGTGTGCATTTGCACAATAACCAATACACATTTGTTTTCATAGCACAGGGGTTTCTGAAAGGACAGCTGCACCCTGGGGATGCCATGTCAGTTCTCTGAACTGGTTTTTCTGTGTGGCATCATTCCCGAGCAGCCTCCACCACTGGAGTCAATTATTTAACATCCATCATTGCTTCTGGACCCTCATTAATATTCAGTTTCCTGATGGCACATGATTTTGAATCAAGAAAAGACTTTTGGGTAGAAGAGAACAAGCGGTGTTTACTGCAGGCCTATTACCCACACACAGGTTTCCATCTCTCTGTACTTTTTCTCTTTACCATCCCAGAGGTGGGTGTTACTGTTTTATACATGAGGAGAGGGATGCTTAGAGGGGCCTGGTTAAGTTATGCATCTGTGTTCACAGAGGCAGCGAATAGAGGAGCCAGCAGTTAAAGCAAGTTCTGCCTATTCTAATGCCCTAGCTTTTTAAAAATATATTCACTGAAACATATATTAACTGAGTGCTTACAGCATGTCAAGAATTATTTACGGTACTAAAAATATAGCAAAAACAAAAGAGACAAAATATTTTACCCAGATGGAGCTTACATTCCAGTGGTAAGAGACAGATAATACACCAGTGAATAAAATATGGATTACGTCATAATGATCCATGCAAAGGAGGGAGATGAAGCAGCAGGAAAATGGAAGTTGTTGGGACAAGGAAGTGGTTTTAAATGAAGTGCCCAGAGGAGAGCTCACTGAGAATGAGGAAGGAGCAGCTGTGTGGCTCTTTGATGAAGGAGAGTGGAAAGCAGAGGGCACAGCATGTGCCAAGGTCCTGAGGTAGAGAAGCTTTGTGGAAGTGTGTCTGGTGTTTAAGAAACAGCCTCTATATCAGGTTGCCTCAGGACATTTTTCTTAAGGAAAATATGGAAGGGCAAAAATATATTAAAAACACTTTGTGTTCAAGCCTGTGGATACAAATATTTTTAAGGTGCAAATATTTGAAATTATATAATCCATTTATTTTTGTGCCTAAGAAAACATTCTGCTTCCATGATATGTCCAGCCAAGTAATATTCATCAATGCCCTAAGGAGATGCTCACACATTGTGTTTGCCCCCTTGGCTTTGCATTCAAACTTATTTGAAATGACAGACTAGTAATAATATCTGGATTGTAGACCTAGCCCTAATCTGAGGAGAGTTCCTGGGTCCACAGAGTTCTTCAGGACTTTCCCTCTCTTTCATCTGCAATAGAGGGATAGAACCTTTCTTTCCCTCTAACCGTCCATCCAAACAGCCTTCTACCACTGGGCATCATTCTCCTGCTCTGTTCCAAGCACTGGGAAAAAGCAAACGCACAACTAAACAAAAGCAAGTTGTATCTTACTGGCCTGTTGCAGCATAAAGTCTAGAAGAGAGGGGCAGACCTGTAAGCAAATGCATATACGTCCAGCGTGAAGACAGAAACCAGATAAGGGGTGTGGAAAGAAGGTGCTCAAATGACACTGCAGAGGACGCTGTCAGTGGGGTGAATTTGAAAGCAGATTTATTTGGGGGAAGGAGACCTGGGAGCCAGGTGGGAGAGGATAAGGTGAAGAAAGGTAAGAAAGCAGGAACCCTGACAGGAGAAGTAGGGCCATTCAAACTGCCCAGCAGGTCTAAAAGGCTTCGAGGGTTGTGTGTGTGTCTGTATGTGTAAATGCAGTGCAGAAAAACTAAGTGATTCGATAGTACGTATTTCCATAGATTTACAAATCATGCCAAATACTATGTATTTGTGATATAATTGTGTTATATAACATAATGTACATATATGTGTATGAGAATATTAAGTCCTTGACTAGAAGAATATATACCTCTGGGATGGAGGAAAGGGAAAAGGAGCCAGGAAGAGGAGAACATAACATTTATCCCTGAATTATGAAGCCAAAATGACAAAATGGTTAATTGGGGTGGTAGGTATTTGTTATTATTACTACCTGTCCAAATCTTTTAACTCTTTAGGTGAAAAATAGAAGCATCACCATGCAGGCAGTTAGTTGGGAAGGGGTCTGGTCCTGAGATGGAGCAGGAGCACCAGCTGGGGCTGTTGCAATAACTAAGAGATCAAGGAAACTGAACTGGGCAGCAGTGGTGGGGACGGAAAGGAAATCAAGGTCCTAGAAATGTGAAGATGAGGATTTCCAGGACTGGAGAGGGTGGAACCAAGGGGAGCAGGAAGGGAATTAGGATGCACCTCGATTCTTGTTTGGATGATAGTGCAACAGCGTTGCTGATGGAGAATGAGTTTGAGGGAACAAGGAATGACTTGACCACAGAGGGACACTGGTGTCTATAAGACATCTAGGAAACTATGACAGAAGCTATTCACAAGTCCAGGAGACATGTGGATGGAGGTGCAGATTCAGGAGCCACGAGAGGGCACACGTTCACCGGGGAGAGTGGATGAAGGTGGGGACGACCATGCTGGGAGGGAACTGGGTGTCTCAGACACCACAAGGTGTTTGATGGCAACGGAGAGAGGTGATCATTGTGGCAGGTGCTCTTGTAGCTATTCACACATGCCATTGGGTTTAATTCCCCTCATAACCCTTGGAGGCTGTTGTCCCCATTTTATGGACAAGGAGACTAAGGAGGAAGATGAGGTCATTTGTCCACAGTCTCGGAGCTGCATTATAATCCCACGCAGACTGGCTGTGGAGTTGATGCCACCTACAGGGGCAATGGGAGCTGGTGATGCCTGCATTCAGAGGCCTGCGGCATAAGTACTCTTTTCCAGAGGGTCGTGATGGCTAATCTAATTCATTCACTGATTCACTGACATTTCTTCCTGTGGTGGTTAATTTTTTGTGTTAACTTAGCTAATCTCTTGTCTTGGTTTGCTAAAGCTGCCAGAATGCAATATACCAGTAATGGAATGACTTTAAAAAAGGGAATTTATTAAGTTTCAAGTTTATAGTTCTAAGGCATGAAAATGTCCAAATTAAGGCACCAACAAGAGGTTACCGACACTCACTTATGCTACCCAGAACATCTCTGTCAGCTGGGAAGGCACATTGGTGACATCTGCTAGCTTTCACTCCTGGCTTCTCATTTCATAAGGATTCTTCAGGGGTGTTTTCCTTCTGCATCTCCAAAGGTCCCTTCCTGTGTGGGCTCTAAAGCTTTTTCCAAAACAGTTCCCTCTTAAAGGGCTTCAGTAAGCTACCCCACCTTGAATGGGTGGGGACACATCTCCGTGGAAACCATCTCATCAAAAGGTATTACTCACATTTGGGTAGTTCTCATCGTCATGGAAACCATCAAAAAGCTCCCAACAGCAATATTGAATGAGGGTTAAGGGGCATGGCTTTTCTGGGGTCCACCACAGTTTCAAGCTGGCATATCTAAAATACCCAGTGGTTTATCAAACACTAATCTGATTATAGAAATGGTTAAGATCTGAAGCCAGCTGACTAAGGGAGATTACGCTCGGTAAGTCAGGTGAGCCTCATCCAGTAATTTGAAGGTCTTAAGAGCAAAAGTGAAATTTTCTGGAGGAGAAGAAATTCTGCCTCAAGACTGCAACAAGTCCTTTTCGAATGTCTGGCCTGAAGCCTGCCCTACGGATTTTGTACTTGCCAGCTTCCACTATCACATAAGCTGATTCCTTGAAGTAAACCTCTTCATATATCTATATTTCCATCTGTATCTGTATGTGATGTGTATGTGCCTATGTCTATGTCTTTGGCTTTACGCATATCTATGCCCGTGTCCACATCCATATCAATGCTGATATCATCTTTATGTGTATCTGTATCTATAGCTACAGTTATAGTGTTATCTATGACTCTATCTCTAACAGGCATATCTATATCATCCATATCACCTATATCATCTACATCTGCATCTGTATCGTTTCTATATATCTATAACTGTAGCTATCTTTATACATATATCTATATCATCTGCATCCGTATCTTATCTATAGCTATAGCCATATCGATATCAACATCAATACTTACATTCATATCATCCAAATCTGTCTTCATCATCCATTTCTGTGTCAAAATCTATCATCTGTATCTGTATCTGTATCAATAGCCATAACTATATCCATGTCTATACCTACGCCATCCAAATATCTATCTTCCTGTATCTTCTACATCTGTATCTCTATCATCTATTTTATACTTGTATCTATAGCTATGTCTACATATATCTATATCTATATTATCTATACCTACTCCTATGTCATCTGTTTCTAAATCATCTCTATCTCTATCTAATCTTTAACATCCATAGCTATATATACATCTGTTTATATCTATCTCCTATTGATTTTGTTTCTCTGAAGGCCCTGGCAATGATACAGTGGATTTTCATTTATCTCATGTGTAGTGGACGTGGGTCCAGAGAATATCAGCCTATGATTTCCTGAGTTTGAACACCAATAAGTTAATTTATGTTATTGAAATCGGATCATAATAAATAGGGCTGCTGGCTCATTTGTGGTTCTGATGTGGCATCCTTACTCTAAAGTTGCTACATAAAGAAGAAAAGGGATAATGAATCCTTGCCTATAGCAAAACATATAGAATTACCAAATGGAACTTCTGTGATCCTTATTCAGATGCCTGTTCACATACACAAACCCCTAAATGTAGAAAATAATAATTTTAAAAACCCAGTGAATTCTAGATAACCTTGCTCTAAAAATGAATTCCTTACATTATTGGGATATGAAATAATCCAATATTATTCATGTTTTGGAGAAGCAGGGAATGGAAAGGGCTGGCCATGGGGGAGGAAAGAAGGGATCCATAATGGTACTGTTTTTCCATTGGCAGGATCAGATTTAGTCTTCAATCCCCTGGCAATTTAGTAAATTGTTAGGTTATTAAAAACTCAATAATGCCATTGACCAAAATTTGTCAATAATGTGCTTGTTTCAGAGATGTTTAACACAATTTTTCTTGGCTTTTAATGGTTTATTTAGTTTATCTTTCCTTTTACTCTATAATGAAATAACATTTTTTTTGCTGCATTTCAAATGTTCATATGGGGCAAAGATGATTTGAATCAATAAAAGCATACTGTAGAGAGAACATGAGCTCATTCATCTTAGTTTGGGCTTAAATGCTATATTTGAGTCTCTGTTGTTTCACTCAGATTGTGGTAGCGAGAGTATTGAGTTTAGATAATAACTATTTGCTTCAGTGACTTCAACCATTTCTTTTAAACCAATTTGTATGCACAGTTCCAGGATTAATACAGAGTATTAAATTCTGTATGTCATTCTGTCCCACTATTTTCTGCCTTTTTATCCCATACATATTAAGGAATAAAGGAAATTGTGAATAATGACCATGTCATTTATATTCTCTGAGATTAGAACTTCATTTCTTAAACTGAGGCACTCTTTTGGAGGTCCATTCCATGTATTCATGTAAATGATATCAAGGTATATCAGGTCTAAAGTCAATCAATACCTTAAGTAAATACTACAGACTATTTTGATACCACCTCAAAAAGAAAAATAGAAAGAGAGAGGCCCTTGTGCTGTGAAAAGGATGCCCATCTCATCTATCCCCCTTAATTTAAATGACATGAAGATACTTTAAGCTCTTTTCCCTTATATAGATCCTACCCCTTTCCTAAAATCTGGAATATCTACTAACACTTAAAGTCTGGCTACTCTGTAGTGGGATTTAAGTGACATGTGATGTCTTTTCCAGGGACATAATTCAAAATGCCTGTAATTTGGGGGATTTTTATTCTTTTTAAGTTTGTTTTTGCTTGTTAGTTTCTCTTTGAACCTAACCAATCCTTAATTGACCAATCATAATGAAGGAAAAGGAGGGATTAAAAAGATAATGATTTCCATGTTTAAAGAGGAAAATATTGAACCACTTAAGGTTATACTGAGGAACAAAATCAAAGATCCCCTGTGTTTTTTGCTCATGTATCACATCATTCAACATTTTTGAGAAGGAAGTTCAAAAAGTCAATGAAAAATCCATCTCTGTTAGGAGCATACATATTTTAATCTTCCATTATTATTTCACATTGGAGTGTTGTATAAATTCAGGAGTAAAATACTTTGTGCATCCCACATGCTGCTATATGTTATTATTTTAGTTGTTGTTTGTCAGTGGATTAAACAATTTGGATGGGATGAGCCTTATCTACAAAGATTTTAATTTATAGAAAAGCCAAAATTGGTTCTTAATATGTATAAATTCCATTATGAATAAATATTTGATTTTCATATAAACATAGTTGCATCCAATTTTATAATAGCAAAGCTGTCATTTGGGAAAACTATGTTTAGTCCATCTGGTGGAATATATGGTTTTCTTGGTTTGGTTTTATATGTACATAGAAGATGGCACTAGGTTTCTATATAACAATTAGTTATATAAAAATCATAGATTTTAGTGACAGAGTGAACCTTGGAAATTATCATGTCCCTCATTTAACAAATTGTTGACTACCAGGTAGGATGACTTGCTCAAAACTATACAGCCCATCAATCTGAAACCCATTTATAGTTGAGGGTTATTCCCACTGCCCAATGGCAAAGAAGACCCTGGGAAGCCAGGTGAAGAAAATCTCTTTGTTGACATATTTGGGAGAGCTGCAAAGATAACATAGGGCTTTAAACGCAGTTATTTAATCCGGAAGGCAAAAACCTGGGAAGCAATTTAATAACTCCCTTTAAATAGGGTGATTACCTGCTCCGAGTTGCCTGGAGCTGGGAGTGTTTCCAGGATCAGGACTTTCAGTTTTTACACCTGGACAGTCCTGAACAAATGCAAATGAGCCCCAATAGAATGCCAAAGGGAGCAGCAGGATCCATATCTCCTTTATGCCAATACACACTTTGACACTTCATGCATATCTTATTTTTAACGAGTGTTGGGTTGTAGTGTCAGGGGTCATGACTTAATCCAGAATCTGTTCAGGTTGACCTAATCCCAGGCTGCCAGGAAGAGGGGCTCAGTAGAGGAGCTGTGCCTGGCTAGTCCACATAGAGGACCAAGGAGGGCTGTGAAGAGCACACTGCTGGGGCTATTCATTAGGATGCAAAAGAAGCCACCGCTGAAATCATTTCTATACACATCCTAAAAAGAAAGGTAAAGGCTCAATTCAAAATTTCCAGAAAGAAAAATATCACTGTAACATTTAAATGACAGGATGCTGGTTTCCTAACAATATCCCACTTGGTGTGAGATAGCTAATTATGAAAAATTATCTTACTTGAGTAACATATAAATGCCTTATGTAATTTATCTACAGTTGGTTAATATTTTGAATTATTCATTTTTCTTGCTCTGTTTTTACATCCTTTCCCCCATTAAATCAGGGATCCTCTGCACATTTTATTGCCTGGTAGGAGATATGTGGCAGGGAAACCTGCAGGCTTTCTGGCTTTTGTTTCCAAAGACTGAGCCCTTAGGAGTTCTTTGAGACCATTGTGTAAGTAATGAGTGGAGGATTCCCAGGTAAAGATACAGTATCTTGGAGAAGCAGAAAGGTGGGGTTGGGTGAGAGCTGGGTCTTCCCAGATTATAAAGTAAGTCTCCTTCTCTAGTAGAGGGAGAGAGGCAAGGAAGCTGTATCACCCAGGTTTCTCCAGACAAATAGTTATGGGTTCAATTCTGTCTCCCCAAAAGGCATGTCCCAGTCTTGTGTATGTGACCTTATTTGGAAATAAGGTCTTTAAAGATGTTATTAGTTAAGATGCTGCCAGACTGGAGCTGGGTGGGCTCTAATCCAATATAAATGGTATCCTTATAAGAAGGGGAAGTTTGGACATAGACAGATGACAGACAGAGAAGATGGGCCATTGGACAGAGGCAGAGATTGTATCATGCCAGAAGCCAAAGAGCACCCTGCATGGCCAGCAAGCTGATGCCAGAAATGCACAGACATTTTTTCAGAAGGAGTGTGGCCCTGTGAGTACTTTTACATATGTTATTTTTAGCTTCCAGAGCCATGAGACAATTAATTTCTATTATTCTGAGTCATCTGGTTTGTGGAACTTCATTGTGGCAGCCCTAGGAAACTAAGACAGGGGGCATTTATTATCTGGAGTGGCTGGACTCAGACCCTAGTCCTGGCCATGCTGTCATGAAGATGCAACATAATCAAGAGCTAAGCCCAAGGGTTGGTTTAGGAAGTCTGAACCAGAGCTAAACAGGTCAGAGGCAGTGTCTGAGCATGGCACAATGGTGCTGTGGAACTGCCAGGTAAAGAGGTCATTCAGGGGCATATGACAGACAGCCGAGAGGTTACTGGACAAATGCGCCAATGACCAAGGAACAGATGACCCCACCAGCCCCCACCTGTCCCTTGCATTTGGTAGGTATGTGCCATGGCTCAACCCCAGGAAGGACAAGGTGAATGAACTGACTGTTTTTGGCTATATTCTCACAAGGAATGGATGGAGTAGCTTGAATAAAAATTAAGTAAATGGTACTCCTTATAACCTGAATTTTGGAGGATGGGTATTGTTTCCTGTGAATCATTCAGATGGGAAAGTCTTTACAGGTTGACCACTAGCCCACATATTTAGAATGGAGATTGAGTAAGTAGGCCTTTGGGAAATAGTTTTCAGAATCAATTCTTCCTCCGATTTACCTGAATATGTTGTTGACATCACCATCCTGAGAGTTGCCCCAGAAGAACCCTTCACTCCTTTTCCTTCCTGTATTTAGTCCACTATACGGCTTCTACATAGTTGGATTCCCTTTTTCCATTTTTTTTCCACCAGATTGAGGCTCTAAAACATTGTTGTAAGCTGTTCAATGCATATCTCTGGTAGATGGTACATTGATGATTTCCAGTATACAAGGCCTTTTTTTTACTGAACACAATAAATGTGTTCACTTGTTTTTTGATTATTGTATTTTAAATCACTAACTTTTGGGGAAGATTGTTATGCAGCAACTGATAGTTGAGACATGTCTTTTCTCTCCCACTTTACTTACTTTTTTATCAACCTATCTTCACATTGTCTTCTCTTACTCCTCTTTACAAGTTTCTCTGTCCATTTGGAACACTCAACCATTTTTTGCATCACTCTCAGGAACCCCTGCAGTTTCTTCTCCTTCCAAGGCCTCCCCTGAATTTCCAATTGGTGTCTTCTGCGAGTCCATCCATCTTCCAAACAAAGTCTACCTTGCCTGAAGCTTCATAGGCCCCCAAAGGCTGAGTATCTTTACCTCGGTATTGCTGGAAACTTCCTTCACTCATACAGTAACTTTTTATGCTTGGCTCTTCTCCTCTGCTCATGCTTTTTGTACTGCTAACTCCTAGTGGGGCATTTTATGCCCTTCTCAATGCCTGGTACATACTGAACACATCCTTTATGAGTAGAATTCTTTAAGTCCTATGGCTTAGAACACCGTGCTCTTGTAAATCAAAGCATTACAATGAATATAAGATACTGATAAGCCACAGAGGAAATTATAGGGTAGAGATGAAATTATTTAAGTAAGAAAACAAAGAGTAAAGATGCAATTAATAGCAGTTTTTGTCTATTGTGGAACTTTTGATAAAACTGGTGTTTAAAGAACTTGGTAAACACTAGACTTCTACGTCATTAAGTCATTTGATGTTTTTTACAATATGTAAAATACGTAAGTGCTATACTTGTGAGGACGTGATTAAACTTTGCAAGTTATTTCCAGGGGATAAAGGAAGATATTTAGATAGACAGACAGATTAGAAAGATAGATAGATGATAAATAGATGATAGATAGATGATAGATAGATAGATAGATAGATAGATAGATAGATAGATAGATAGATAGATAGACAGATAGCAAGTAAATAGATTCTTAGCATGACTTACTGAGAACTACTATTTGGTATAGGACAACCAAAGGCTGAATGAAAAACAATCTGCACATTTCTCAGCATAGCACATTTGGAACTAGATGGCAGGCTTTTTTCTAAATGTGCCCCAAGCCTATTCCAAGGCAACATGCTTTAATAGAACTTCAATGCAGCTACTGTCTATTCATTGGAGCCCAGTCCAGCGTCTTCTTTCCAGCTGTTAGAGCCATGGGTCCAGGATGATTTGTGAGTGTGTTCATGGTAAAATAAGATTGTCTTGGGGACCTCTCACTGTACACTTTCCATGTTTCGCAGCAAGGTCGAATTTCAGAGAAAATTAAAATTGGGAATGAATAAAGTACGCAATGGGAAAGAGGGCATGGGCTCATCATTCTTCTATTCACTTCGTGGCACCTGCTGCCCTGGCTTCTTTGTCCTCTGGCTCCTTTATTTTCATGGTGTCAGAACAGAGAGCCTCTTGCGTGTCTCAAGCTTATGTAACTAGGGCCTTTTTTCTGCCCTGGTTCCTGACCGGATTTCAAAATGGATTTTTAGATAGGTAAGAAATTAAGTAGAGAGATGCTGTCTACTCTTAAAACACTTACTTTAATAAGGATTTTTTAAAAAAAACTAATCCTGAGCAAAAGCTTTTTTATCAATGGTAGTTTTAATGCATATCATATAATTCAGAAAGATGCATAATAGTTGGATGTTTATTTAGCATTATGAAATGATTAGGTATTACCTACTTATTATAAGAAAATAATTCTTTGGTGATATTAAACAGATTAAGCATACATCTGTACATCAAGGAAAAAGGAGAGATTTATATGGAGGTATAATGGCATTTTAACTGGATTTTGAAATCAAACAGCATTAGGACCTTCAAGAAAATAAGAGTGGCTGAGGAGTATGAAATGAAACATATGAAATGACTTTAGTCACCTTCAAATTTGAGAGCTCCTTAGACCTAAAATGGATTGTTTCTACTCCACTCTGAATCCAGTGAATTCCAAAATGTTTTGATTTTTCTTAATTACTGCATAATTCTAAAATATGTTAAAATCAGCAGGTCAGAATGGTTTCCAAAGTAGTTTACAAGTTCCTTCTCAGGTTGGACCAGGACCCAGAGCCCCGGCACTCCTTTTTGAATGGTTGCTTGTCAAGTCATAAATGAAACATATTTTGGAATCTTAATGCAATCCATGATAGCATTCACTGTTGCTCAGTGATTTCTGACCTCGTGAATGATATTTTCCACGTAGATAAAACAATTGTGTTAAATACCTGGTGATCTTCCTTCGTTTTCTTTTTTTTGCTTCTCTTGGGCAGGCACTGGGAAACCAAGATCTTCCATTTTGGAGAGGCAACAACAAATCTAAATTAAAATCTGAGTAGTTCACTGCTCTTGCCAATGGCATGGCTGAACCCAATTTGGCCTTATCTCTACCCAGGCATCTGGATAACTGGTTCAGACAAATACTGTCCCACATGGACTCTGGAGGCACATCTAAGATGTGGAATATGAAAACATGGGTGAGGTCTTCACTGTACATCACAAAGACAGGTGGATGCCACCTTCTACTAGATTCAACCAACCCAAACATGAGTCGAACTACATGAAGCTGTAGACTGTCAGGCTGATGAGAGAGAACTCCTTGTTCTCGCTCGTTGTAAGCCATTGTTGATGTCATGCCCTTGCTGGGAACACTCTTTCTTCCTACCTCTTTTCCTGGCCACAAGCATCCTCCTGAATGCCACATCCTTGCAGTAGCCGGTCCAGAATCCCTCTATACCTGGATGAGAACCCCTTCTGGTATGCTCTTCCTGCACCCTTATCAGCTCTGCACTGCTATGTTTCATCTTTGCTTTCCTTGTCTGTGTTCCACTAGCTGATAAGTAGGCTGGGACACTCTGAGTCTTGTTCCCTGATGTTTCATAGTACAGTACTGAGCTGTCCAGTACAGTAGCCACCAGCCACATGTGGCTTTTGAGCACTTGAAATATAGCTGGAATGACCAGGAAACTGCATTTTAAATTGAACAGAAATGTGATGCAGTGTAAGATACACACTGAATCCTGGAGATCTAGAATGAAGATAAATATATAAAATGTGTATAGTTTCTATATTCGTGACACGTTGAAATGGTAATACTTTGGATATATTAGGTTAAATAAAATCTGTTATTAAAAGTAATTTCACTTGTTTATTTTTAAATGTGGCTATTAGAGAATTTAAAATGACATTTGTGGCTAGCATTGTATATCTATTGGAGGCATTAGGCCAAATACTCTTAAAATATCAGATAAATGGCTTGATCCTTCTTTTTAAAAATATTTGAAACATGGAGTTAAGCATAAGATACATGATTTAGGAGTAATGAAAAGTTACTTTAATAGTTGGGGTAAAGGGCAATTTATTTGACCTGCGAAAGAGATATACTTTTTCATTTTTCTTTTTTATTCCAAATAGCCATGTATAAGATGACATGGACTGGATGAGCATGGAAGCCAGAATGATTAATTCCCCAGGAGGACATGAGGTCTTGGAAGGCTTAGATGGGGATGTGGTTGTGGCCTTAGCAAATGAAAGGTCAGGATTCTCCAAAGAGTGACTGGAGTGAGTGATCTTGTAAAATCTAAACTGTCTCGTGGCACATTCCAAATGCATCCTTGACCAAAGTGGGCCACCAGCCCAGGGATGCACTCTCTTTCCAGGGGTCATCCCCCACCCTGAGTGGGTGATGTAGAGGTGCACAGATAAGGCACCCTTGCTTCAAACAAGAGGCCACTCTGAAGATCCAGCCCAGCTCCAACATGCATAAAATTGGGTGTTGTTATTTCACCTGATTTCTACATTCTCTCTGCTGATCTTGCGTCCTTCACTCCTCTACAGGTGCTACTGCAGAGTAGGTCTTCTGGATTTAGCAAATAAAATACAAAACATCCCTTTATATGTTTTCAGATATAAGCATGGCCTTACTGTTGCAAGACTTCCCCTTAGATGCCACAACCTTTGAGCAGGTATTTCATGGGGTACGCTTACACCAAAAAATATCTGTTGTTTTTCTAGAATTCAGATTTAATGGGTTGTCCTATTATGGAACCACTTCCTAATAAACCTCTTGCATACCATTCATATCTGGAATCTTTTCTGGTGGGGAAAAAAAACATTGAAATGGAAGTGATTCTGGGAAGCAAAATCTAGACTGGCATTTTGAAGCTGGATCACCTGCTGCCCAGTTAGCAGTGAAAACCCACAATCTCATGACATGAGGGTGAGTCAAGAACTAGTAGCCGATAGCATGCTTTAGTGGCTCAGTTTTTTAAATGATCATTTATATTGAGTTGAAATAGGATACTGGGTGTGATTGGCTCAATATCTGCAGCCAAAGTATAGAGAAACTATGGATCAGACCCAAGACTTCATGTAGTGGAGCTACAGAGAAAGGTGATGGTCCCACCGTGGTTTGCCAACCTGGGTCAGGAGCCTTGAGAATGTTTAAGCCTTGGCCTCCTGACATGAGGAAGCCCACCCCCAAGGCTGATAGACACTGTTTCAAGTTCAACTTACCATGACTGTTGTGAGGATAGGCAGTCCCAATCTGCAAACGAGGGTCTCTCAAATGCAGAGACAAATGCTGGGGAGTACTAAGTCAAGCGGGTCATCAGGAACAATGAGAAGCAAGTCCACTCCAACTCCTGGATTCATGGCTTGGTTCTAACTACTGGCGACAAAGCACTATGCTAAGCTGCCTGCAATCAAATAGTATACTTTGTCTGTCTCATACACCTATTTCTATTTGCTCCTATCTCTACACTGTTCTTAGGTCTTCCAAGTGCTGCTTTTTTGGGCCTGACCTCCTTGTGGCCCCTTAGCCCCTCCTTGTGTCACAAAATTTGGTGATCAATCAAGGATTTTTGTAGAGATGGGGCTTGCCCTCTCTGGGTTCTTTGCTTCTAGGAATCCCCTCATATGCAGCGGTTCTGCTGGGTTTTAGCTCTATGCTCTGAGTTCAAGCTTCCTGTTCACTCAGTTAAGGAAACCATCAGACTCAAAGACCTAGCCCCACATTGTAGATTTCGCCTTATCCTAAATTTTTTGCTATTCCCACTTAGGGTTTCTCCTGCACTAAATAGCTTAGCTGTTAGCTATGGTTTTGGACAGTTTATGCTCTAAATTTGGGTTTCAATCCTGTGATTCTTGTGCTGCAAGGACTTCTTGAATTTCCACCTGCTTCCCCAGATTTAAACTCTAATCACCGTTACCTTTAGCAGATACAGCCACATCCCACTCCTTCGCCATTTTCATTGGCTCTGACCAGGCAGAGTGGACAACGTCCTTGGTCCAGGAAAACTTAATATTGCAATTCCTACTATTTCCAGTTGCACTTGGGTGCTTCTTAGTGTCTTTACATGGTTGCTTTCTTATTGTTCCAGTTTTGGTCATTGTCATCTGCTGGAGATTCATGGAACCACTTCACATCCTCACGATTACCAAAGACAATTGCCCATGATTATCTGGAGCAATAAATAGACAACTACAGCAGCCCTAACTTCAGAAGGTCATGGCCAGCGACCTGGCCCCTCAGGCATGAAAGGGTGGGCCCTGTGCTTAGACTTCCACCTGGACCTATTAGGGGAACATAGGGTGAGTAGTAGAAGAGAGAGATGAAATCTATCAGTTTCAGCTCCATAGCACTGCATTGTCAGGCTTATAATTTGTCACACTAACCTCCTTCTTTCTAGATTCTCCAAGAAATGAGTCCAGCCAAAATCTAAAGTCGCTGTTTTCAGATGGGGTGAAATTGCTGTAAGAATTAATTTGGGTGGTGCAAGGGATGCCCTGAAATGGATACTGTGCTACATTGCCCAAATTCCCCTATCTGTCCTCAAGTCCTCACTTCCTCTGCTGCCTTCAGTGTGAGATGCTGACTCACAGTGGTATCTATCTCCGGGAATTCTGCTGAAGAGAGCTGTCTCAAGCTAGCAACAAAAATATTGAGCTCACTTCTCTCAAATGAGTTCTGAAAACTCTTCAGAGTTGTACAGCTTTTGAACATGCATTCGATTTCAAATTTTTGTTATGCTAAATCTTTTTTGACTCACTATTCTAGAGAGTATACCCAATAAACCTCCTAAATATAAGCCTTTACACTGAGGATAATTGAATGCATTGAACAGCCCCCATTTTGCTCTCCTCAATTGTCCACAACCCTTTGCCATGTGATGTTGCATTTCCTCTCACTAATGTGGCACAGTTTATTTCGTTTTTCTCCTTATTCCTTGATTCTAGGCATGCATCTTGCTTTGGCCAAAGGGGTGTTAGTGGTTGTGATGTGTGCACGTGGTTCAAAATGTGTTCGAATTTCCACTTGGCTCTTGCTCCTCTGCTATTTTCAGGTGAATGTGCCTGGGATAGCCTGTCAGGAGATGAGACATATGGAGCAGCATTGAGCTCCCCAAGCTGTTCCAGCTAGGTCCCTCCTAGATCAGCTTACTCGCATTCACTCACTATACATGCTTACATTTGTATGCCCTGTTTTTCACAGTTGTTGGCCACACAACGTCATTGTGCCAAGAGATAACTGACAGAAGTAATGCTGGTTCCCAGGTTGCAATCTGGGGCAGGTGGCCTCTGTCTTTACATGAGGTACAAGTAGTTAAGTAAGCTTTTGGTGTTTGCACTATCTATGCCCTTTTATCAGTGCTGTTTTAATTTCTTTCACCATGCTTCAGCTAATTTTCTGCCATTCTTTGCTTAGTTCATATCCCTGTGGACTGAATTATACATCACCCACCTTCTTGGAATCCAGTTGGCTTTAGCCAGTGAGATGCTACATCAGGACATCAGAGGATGAGAGGAAAGTAAGGTCAGTGTATGTATTCAATGCTCCATCCCTGCTTTGTCATCAGGTCTCATAGAGTTTCTGAATCTTTTTTGACTACCAGGGGCCTCTCCTGTACAATTCCCAGCTTCCATTGGGCTTCGATGATAGTATTTCATTTCTTTGTACTTTTAGTCCTAGAGGTGGAAATGGCTTCTACTTTTTGTAGAGTCTCAACATAACTCTTTGGTTTTTGTCAATATCTCCATAGACAGTCCCCTCATTAAATTCTTATTATCTGTAACATCCCGGATGATTCTGTTTACTGCTCAGACTCTGAGAGAGTCTCAGATGATTCTCTTTACTGCTCAGACTCTGATAGAGTCATCCTCAACAATTAGAAGTGGGTTCAGATGGGTTCATGTCACCAAATTTTGATTTTATGCATAATGCTGTTAGGATAGTTTATGATACATTTGTTTATTATGCTTCTTTCCCCTACAGGATGGAATGTCCACAGGAATAAAAGCCTAACTTTACTTTTTCACTCTTGTGTCCTCATTGCCTAGATGAATACTTGACACATAGTAGGTGCTCGATAATTATTGAGTGAAAGAAATAATTTTGTGAAAAAAAATGGATACAAATACATATCATGACTTCAGTTTGCAGATTCTGGGGCCCAGAAGGTTGAAATCCCATTGAAGTATGCCAGCACTTAAATCCCAATTGTTAAGAGACTATGGAAAAATACATTTAAGTAGTATTTTTTTTTCAGATTTGCTTATTTGGCTTGAAATATTGACAGGTAACAGCAGGATATCATCTGAAGCTAATAGAATTAAAGATTCTTTCTCTTTGAACTCGAGGTTGCTTTCTCACTTTACAGAATCCTTAAGTGGCAACACCAGCACTAATTGGTAAGTCAACCTTACTGGGAAAACACACATTTTTATTTGCATGGAAGATGGAATATCACACAACTTATCAGTGGATAATTATTCTGCTGATCACAGGGTTCCAAAGCAGAATGAGAAAAGGCAGAAAGGTCATGTTTTTCTGGTGAATCACCCTGCTACATGAAGCAAATGGAGAAGAAGCATCACTTCCAACCAGAAAGTAACAATAAATATCTAAGTCTCCACATTAAAGGTTGACAGTTTAATCTGAAGAGATAAACAAGTACTTAACTCCTTCTTTGACAGATGTTTTGAAGTTGGTTGTCAAATAAATATCATACAAATGTTGTTTTATGTAAATTTGAATCTCCAGTAAATATTTCCTTGTAAATATTAATTGACTTACACTTTTCAGAGAATTCCCTTTCAAAACATGACACTTGGTTGTAGAGAACATTCTGCCCTCAGAAACCATTAATAATGAGCAGGGTAGTATGAGGCATAAACCGTAGTTATGTGATTTAGAGTTCTCTGGGGTGTTCTGAGGTAAAATTTTGAAGAGATTTTATTTTTTCAGAAAAGTTCCATTTTTAAAATAAATCCAAAGAGTATTACATGTTTCTTTTATATGCTGAGGTTCTCCCATGTTGAATAAAACTTTCTTTGTTTAGCAGCTTTGAGTTTACTGCCTAGATAGGTAATGCTAGAACATCCAGACTTGATGGATTATCTGGTTACTTCATTATTTAGTACCCTATGGGTTCAGGAAATATAAGTAGGAACTTCAATCTTCCTATGCGTGCCAATGTTTTCAACTTCACAGGCAGTCTTGGGAGAAGAAATTGGAAAATTCACAAGGAGACAGGGATGCAGGAAAGAAGTCATCCTTGGGTCAATGGAGAAAGAATGAACCCTACTAAGAGAATCAGGGCTGAAAGCTGGAATGGGGAAACAATTAGCAAAGGAGCCCTGTGTCTTCTGTCTCTGGACACCATGTTTCCCCTCATACCGCTCTCAGATCCAGGCCTCCTACAGTTGCACCTAGAGAATTCTCCAAGATCCTGTCCACTGAGTGTTTCTGTTCTTTCCTTCCATGGCCCACACACTTGGGCTTCTCCTGGGGCCTGGCTCCAGAGAATATTCATATCTCAATCTCTTACCTCTACCAGAGGTGGGTAAAATTGGGGTAACAGTATCCAACTAAATAGTTTGAAGGATGATTATATGGAATGATAAATGCAAGAAAGCTTTGTCAATGGCCAAATGCAAATCAAATGCAGAATGTATATTGATGAACTTCCTCTCTCAACATCACTCAATTTCATATTAATTATTATAAGATCTAACATTTTATGAGTGCACACCTTGTATTTTTAATTACTTCTTCCAGTTTGCATGTATAAATATTTGTTGAAGAGATAAGTGAATTAATTCCACTACCAACATCAGGAGGTCTGATCATATTCATTTTACCAGGACTAAAGTGAGGCATAGATAAAGTTGGATAACTATTTCTTGGTCACCCAACCAGAAAGTCCAAGAGTTGGATTTGAATCAAGCCTAATGCTTTGAACAACTATTATGGTAATGATATTGGTATTTTATCATATAGTGTCAATTCCTTTCCTTTGCCCCAAATATCCTCGTAAAATCAAGTATCAGGAATTCTCCCTAAGGTGCCCTGAACCCACAGTCACGAATTCTCCATAAGATTCCATGAACCCACTGCTTTATTTCCATTTAGGATGCTAGACCCTAATTCAAATCTTATCCAAACTTGTGTCCATCTTTCTCATCTTGAGTGCTGCATGCACTTCTTAACTGGATACTCAATATCATTATTTTTCCCCTCCATCAACTTGGGCTCAGACCAATCAAACCAAGTAATATTTCTCTGAAAATTTCCATTTACTCCGTGTTATGAAATAAAGTTAAACTTCATAATTTTTCCCATTTAATACATTCCATGACCTAGTGTTCTAGTTTGCTAGCTGCCGGAATGCAACACACCAGAGACGGATTGGCTTTTAATAAAAGGGGATTTATTTTTGTTGGTTCTTCAGAGGAAAGGCAGCTAACTTTCCACTGAGGCTCTTTTCTTACGTGGAAGGCACAGGATGGTCTCTGCTGGTCTTCTCTCCAGGCCCCTGGGTTCCAACAACTTTCCCCGGGGTGATTTCTTTCTCCATCTCCAAAGGCCTGGGCTGAGCTGCAAGTGCTCAGATGAGGAATGCCGAGCTGCTTAGCAGTGCTACGTTGCAATCTCTCATTTAAGCAGCAGCCAATTAAGTCAAACATCACTCATTGCAGCAGACACACCTCCTAGCTGACTGCAGATGTAATTGGCAACAGATGAGGTTCACGTACCCTTGGCTTATGTCCGCAGCAACAAGACTAGGTATGCTCACCTGGCCAAGTTGACAACTGAATCTAACTAACACACCTAGTATAAGCCCCTACCCCTGCCTGCAGTTCCAATGACTCCTCTTAAGGAACTTCTGACTCTCCAGTCAAAGCAATTCCTTCCTCTTCTCTTAACATATCCAGTGCTTTTCCATTTCTGTCTTTTCCTCCTCACCCTCCTGTCTGGTCTTCCCCATGTACAATTCTCTTCCACTTCTTCCATGAAGTCTCCTAAATCTCCTTTCATCCAGAGGCAAATCAGTAATCCTCACAGCTAAATGGCTGATAAGTATGTAAGCAGCCTACAACATCGTTAGTCAACATGAAAATCCAAATTATAACTACCATAATGCCACTACTTATCCACCAGAATATCAAATTTTAAATGGCTCAAAAAAGCAAATGTTGACAAAGACGTGGAACAACCAGAACTGCCATACATTGCTGACAAAGGAAAAAATGGTACAACTTTAGGAAAAGTTCTGGCAGTTTCTTATAAAACCAAACATTCCCAGTACTTCTATAACTGGGCATTTATCCAAGGGAAATGAAAACATATGCTCACAGATATACTTGTACAAGCATGCTTTAACAAATTTATTCAAAATAGACAGAAACTGGAAACAGCATAAGTAATCATCACAGAAGAGTGGATAAACACAGTCTGGTACATGTACATAATGGAATTCTACTCAGCAATGAAAAGGATCAAAGTATTGACACATGCAATAATATGGATAGATCTCAAACAATATTCTGAAAAATATTATGCACGATATTATGCAAAAGAGTACCATGGGGAGGGTTAAACTATGTGTATCCCAGAAAATCATGTTCTTAAAGCTAATCATTCCTGTGGGTAAACCCATTGTAAATAGGATCTCTTGATGAGGCTACTTTAGTTAAGGTGTGCCTAACCTCATTCAAAGTAAGTCTCAATCCTCTTTGTTCTAGTTTGCTAGCTGCCAGAATGCAATAAACCAGAAATGGATTGGCTTTAATAGGTTGCTAGTTTACAGCTCTAAGGCCATGAAAATCTCCAAATTAAAGCAAGCTTATAAAAATATCCAAACCAGGCACCATCAAGAAGTTACCTTCACTCAAGAAGGGCCGATGAGTTCAGCATTTCTCTCTCAACTGGAAAGGCACATGGCAAGCATGGCAATGTCTGCTAGCTTTCTATCCAGGCCTCTTGCTTCATGAAACTCCCCATGAGGTGTTCTCCTTTTTCATCTCCAAAGGTCACTGGCTGGTGTATTCTGTGGTTCTCTCTTCCTTCTGTCATGGTTCTGCAGCTCTCTCCTCAGTCTCAAAAAGGAAATCTCTTCAACATGTCTCCTCTTTTATAGGATTCCAGTAAACTAATCAAGACCACATACAGTGGGTGGAGACATGTCTCCATCTAATCAAGTTTCATAAGCACACTTGATTGAGTCACATCTCCGTGGAGATAGCCTAATCAAGTTTCCAACTTATAGTTACTCACTAGAAATTAGAAGAAACAGTTGCTCCCACAAGATTGACCAGGATTAAAACATGGCTTTCCTAGGATACATAAATCCTTTCATTTATGTAAGGATTCTTACTGGAGTCCCTTATAAGAGAATGGTATTCAGGCAAAGAGAGAGAAAGCCTTGGAAGCAACAAAAAAAAAACCTGCAAGAGAAGAGAGAGACCGGCAGATACTATCATCTGCCTTGTCCTGTGTCAGATGAGTCCAGGATCACTGGCAGCCAGTCTTCAGGAAGAAAGCGTCATTTTGATGATGCCTTGATTTGGGAATTTTCCTGGCCTCAAAACTGTGAGACAGTAAGCTAGTAAGTTCTCATTATTAAAGCCAACACATTTCATGGCATATTGCTCTCAGCAGCCTAGGAAAGTGAAAGCAACATATTATATGCAGTTCTAGATGAGACAAAACTAATTTATGCCTTCAGAGTTCCAGAGCAGGCATAACTATTCCATGATGGAAAAAATCAGAACAGTGGTTGTATCTGCAAGGATTGAGAATTGCCTGGGAAAGGGTATCAAGGAACTAGTGGGATGATAATTATATTCTGTATCTTGATAATGATTTGGATTATACAGGTGTATGAATTAATTAAAACTTGGTGTCTTAGTTTGCTAATGCTGTTGGAATGCAATAAACCAGAAATGGGCTGGATTTTATAAATGGAATTTATTTAGTGACAAATTTACAGTTCTTCAGAGGAAACACAGCTTGCTTTCCTCTGGGTTTGTCTGTCACATGGGAAAGCTCATGGTGACGTCTGCTGGCCTTCTCTCCCAGCTTCTGGGTTTGAAAGGCTTTCCGCAGAGCAATTCCTTTAAGCCTCGTGAAACGTCTGGGTCTGAGCTACTGAGCTGTTCAGACCTCTCTGTTTTAAACCTCCAGCTAATTAAATTAACCTCCACTCATTGTGGAAGGCACTCCCCATGTCAGATTTCAGATGTGATCAGCCATAGGTGAATTTCACAAGCTGATGTTTTAAGTCCACAGCAACAAAACAATAGGACACCATCACCTGAATGGAAAGAAATAAAATTTCATAGCAATTTTTTTTACTGCTTGTGATATTTTTCTACATTTCTTTTTCATTCTCTTTTTATGCTAAATGCTGACTATCTAAAACATAGTAGCAATCAATGAAAGACAGGTTCTCAAAGGGTGGCTCTGGAGAACACTGAAAAAAGCTGAAATTATCACCTGAAGTTGACACCTGAATCTAACTTCTCCACTTACATATGAATTTTACATAGAAATACAAAAACTTGTATATGAAAATTGAAGTCTAGGTAATCATTTAGATGCTGAAGTATTTAGAGGGAAGTGTGAGGATGGCTTCAATAAACTTTAAATAAAATAAACAATAAAGTGGTTTGGTGGATGGATGGGTGGAGAAACATGAAAAAAAAAAAACAGATATAGTAAAATGTTAAGCATGGGCCAAGGAGGCTCAGCAGGTAGAATACTTGCCTGCCATGCCAGAGACCCAAGTTTGATTCCTTGTGCCTGCCCATGCTAAAAAAAAAAAAAAGTTAATGATGCTAGGTGGTACATATATGAGTGTTTATGATAAAAAGAATCATCCAACCCTGCTATCTGAAAATTGGTATATTAAAAAAATTGGGAAAGAAATAAAATTTCATAGCAATTTTTTTTACTGCTTGTGATATTTTTCTACATTTCTTTTTCATTCTCTTTTTATGCTAAATGCTGACTATCTAAAACATAGTAGCAATCAATGAAAGACAGGTTCTCAAAGGGTGGCTCTGGAGAACACTGAAAAAAGCTGAAATTATTGCTATTATAATGCAAAGTTGTCTTTTGCCTATTTAACACACGTTCTTTTACAAAAATACAACTGGATTTTTTTAGAGGCAACATATTACATATTATTACAACAGTTGATTGCCAAAGTAGTAAGTGTGAAAATACAGCTATATTTTATTATGCCAAACATGAAGGACATTTGTAAAAAGGTAAAGCAACTCCATATTTTCACTATTCGGGGGAAAATATAGGTTTTTTACAGAAATATATATTTTTAATTTTAAAAGTTGATGGTTTACAGAAATATCATGCAGAGAACAGTTTCCATATACTCTCCTGTTAACAACACTTTTCATAATTGTGGGATCTTTGTGAAAATTATTGAAAGAATATTATAATTGTGCTACTACCTATAGTCTGTAGTTTACATTGGGGTCCACTGTTTGTGTTGCAGAGTCCCATGTTTTTTTTTGAAATTGTATTCTAGTAACATATGTACACACTAAAATTTTCCCTTTTAACCATATTCAAATTTATAATTCAGTGCTGCTAAATATATTCACAATCTTGTGTTACCATCACATTACCAAAATTTTTCCATTACCCAAAATAGGAATTCTGTACCATTTCAATATTACTTCTCCATTCTAACATGCAACTAGTTTATTTTATTATTTTAAAATAAGTAATTAAATGTTTTTTAAATTTTTCATACTTTTAATTACTACTATAATAAATAGCAATTCTTAGTAGTAATAGTTAAAATCTAGATTGAGTTTAATAATGAATATTTTCTTGGTAAAGTTTAGTTTAGTTTTATTTGCATAGCTGAAGTGAGGGAATTCTCAGTACATATTAAGGGAGCAAGGGGTACTGAAATTACAAAGTTTGGAAACCACTGCATCCACTGTTTATGGGTATGCCTCAGTCTATTGCACTCACAGACATTGCATTTTTAACTAATTGAAATTTTTGTGGCAAACCTATGTCAAGCAAATCTATCAGTGGCATTTTTCCTTCATGTCTGTGTGTCATTTTGGTAAGTTTTGCAATATTTCAAATTTTTCCTTATTATACTATCTAATATGGTAAACTGTGATCTGTGATTTTCATGTTACTAATGTAATAGTTTTGAAGGCCATGAACTACCTATATAACATGGTAAACTTAATTGATAAATATTGAATGTGTTCTAACTGCTCCACTGATTGGCTATCCCCTCATCTCTTTCCATCTCCTTGGGCCTCCTTATTCCCTGAGACACAATAATATTGATATTAGGCCAGTTTGTAATCCTGCAATGGCCTCTAAGTGCTCAAGTGAAAGAAAGAGTTGCATGTCTTTCACTTTCCATCAAAAGCTAGAAATGATTAAGCTTAGTCAGGAAGGCATGTTGAAAGACGAGATAAGCCCAAAGCTAGGCCTCTTGCAACTATCAGTTAGCCAAATTGCAAATGCAAAGGAAAATTCTTGAAGGAAATTAAAAGTGATACTCCAGCGAACATGCAAATAATAAAAAAGTGAAGCAGACTTATTACTGATATGGAGAAAGTTTTAGTGTTTTGGATAGAAGATCAAACCAGTCACAGCACACCTTTAAGCCAAAGACTAATGAAGAACAAGGTCCTAACTCTCTTCAATTTTAAGAATGCTGAGAGAGGCAAGGAAGCTGCAGAAAAAATTTTGAAGCTAGCAGAGATTGGTTCATGAGGTTTAAGGAAAGAAGCTGTATTCAAAACATAAGAGTACAAGGTGAAGCAGCAAGTGCTGATGTAGAAGCTGTAGCAAATTATCCAGAAGATCTAGCTAAGATAATGGATGAAGGTGACTACACTAAACAACATATTTTCCAGTGTAGTTGAGAAAGCCTTCTATTGGAAAAAGATACCATCCAGGACTTTCATACCTAGAGAGGACAAGTCAATGCCTGGCTTCAGAGTTTCAAAAGACAGGTTGAGTCTCTTGTTAAGGGCTGATGCAGCTGGTCATTTAAAGTTGAAGCCAATGCTTATTTACCATTTAAATAATCCTAGAGCTCATAAGAATTATGCTAGATCTACTCTGTCTGTGCTCCATTAATGGAATAACAAAGCTTGAGTGACAGCACATCAGTTTATAACATAGTTTATTGAATATGTGAATTCCACTGTTTAGACCTATTGCTAAGAACAAAAGACACCTTTCAAAATATCACTGCTCACTGAAATGCAGTGGTCACCCAAGAGCTATGATGAAGATGTAAAATTAGGTGAATCCTTATGAGATTTCATGCATTCTAACACAACACCCATTCTGCAGCCCATGGACCAAGGAGCCATTTTAACTTTCAGATTTTATTAAGTAATACATTTTGTAAAGCTATAGTGGCCATAGATAGTGATTCCTCTGATGAACTTGGCAAAGTAAATCAAAAACCTTCTGAAAAGGATTCACCATTCTAGATTCCACTAAGAAAATCAGTGATTTGTGGAAAGAGGTTGAATAAGTCAAAATTAATAGAAGTTCAGAAGAAGCTGATTCCAACCCTGAAGGATGACTTTGTGGGTTTCAAGACCTCAGTTGAGAAAGTAACTGCAGGTGTGGTAGAAATAGCAAGAGAATCAAAATCAGAAGTGGAGCCTGAAGATAGAACTGCTGCAATTGAACAGATGAGGAGCTTCCTCTCATGGGTGAGCAAAGAAAGTGGTGTTTGAGATGGACTCTACTCATGGTGAAAATGCTGTGAACATTATTGAAATGACAACAAAGGATTTAGAATAGAGTAGTAAATAAACTTTTAGTTGGTAAGGTAGATGCAGGGTTTGAGAGGATTGACTCCAATTTTGAAATGTTTTACTGTGGGTAAAATGTTATCAAACAGCATTGCATGTGTTCTGGTTTGCTAGCTGCCAGAATGCAGCACACCAGAGATGGATTGGCTTTTAATAAAAGGGGATTTATTTCATTAGTTCTTCAGAGGAAAGGCAGCTAACTTTCAACTGAGGTTCTTTCTTATGTGGGAAGGCTCAGGATAATCAAATCTTTCATGAAAGGAAGAATTGATCAATGCAGGAAACTTCATTATTGTCTTATTTTAAGAAATTGCCACTGCCACCCCAACCTTCAGTACCCACCACCTTGAGCAGTTAGCAGCCAGCCACCACTTTGAGGAAAGATTCTCCAGCAGAAAAAGATTTACGACTTGTTGAAGGCTCAGATGATGGTTAGCAACTTTTAGCAATAAGGGGCTTTTTAATGAAAGTACATACTTTATTTTTTTAGACATAATGTTGCACACTTAGTAGACAAGAGTACAGTGTAAACATAAATCTTATATGCGTTGGGAAACCAAAAAATTCATGTGACTAACTGTACTGTGATATTCATTTTATTGTGGTTTTCTGGATGTGAACCTGCACACTCTCCAAGGTGTGCCTTTATAAGGACGGGCAGCTTAAAATGAGGGTTAAGAGCACTCAACCTGGGGTCTAGATCCCTTCAAGCACTCATTGTCTGTGTGCCCCTAGACTTGCTGAACTTCCCTGGTCTCAGCTTCCTTATGTTGAAAGTGAGAATACTAACAGTTCCCACCTCACCTGGTTTGTGAAAGGGCTGGAAATTTGACAGGTAGGTAGCATTTGGAACATAGTGAGGGCAACAGAAGTATTTACATAAAATAAAGCAATGCTCATATTCCAATGATTTGTCCATGTGAATTCTTCCCTCCTGGTAGATATAGCCTCATTGAGGGAAGTAATCATACCATATTCATTCTCTTATCCCCACCAGAGCCTTTGCAATTTAAACACTTAATTACCATGTGCTAGGAGAAGGTGGGCATCCTACCTGTTTCCCTCAGCACCTCTCCAAGTGCCCGGTAAAAGCTCTTGTACTGGGTAGATCCCCAACAAACATTTACAGAATGGATTAGTTTTATGTAATTAAATGTCAAGTTAGGGAATACTCTTAGGGAAACTTATTTTGTTACTTGCATGTGTGCAGATGTTAAACAGAGCCACCCTTGCAACAATATGTTTGAAAGAGGTTCATAAGGAAATTCCTTTAATAAGTAGACAAGAATGACTTGCAATTAGTATGTTGAGTGTTTACAAATAAATAGATGCTTCTAAGTACTTGAAGGTGCTTGAAAGCAGTGTGTTCAACTAAGCAGTTTTAGTATTGCCTTGGAATATTATTTCCACTACAAATTTATTTATTAGACTATTTTCCAGTGAAGTATACAATTAAATCTAAGAATTATCTCAGTTTCAACATGAAGTTAAGGACAAAAGTAATATATCCTGCAGTGGAAGATTAACACAGAATATTACAGAGTCCCTGCTTAACACCATGCATGGAGATTATTTTGCTAAATATCAAAAAAAGAAGGTGCCTTAAGAATCATTAATCATAACTGTGCCCTGGAAGTCAAAAAGAGAAAGCCCTGGTCATTATCTCAGCCTGACACATCTCCATGCCTATGTGCCTTTCATAACAAATTTAAAGGAAAAGGAAGAAAGAAGAGGGCAAGGAAGAGATGGTCTCCTGTCCCTGACATCGGTTTTACAAATAAGACCAAGCTGAACTTGGCCATGAAAAGATTGATGATTAAATCATATCTGGTTTCCAACCACTACTGATGGGAATTGGCTATTAAACTGCTTATGCTAGGATGGCAAATTTGCTAAGAACCTTTAATTTAGAAAGAGCTGACAAAAATACATTATGGACCCAACACTGAAATTGATACAAATTGCTTTTATTTAGTATGCATTAATTTCAAAATGGATGGGCATCCAAGAAAGCAAAATATTTTCAGGACGCCCAACTGAGACAATCATTTGGGCCACTTTGATGGAACTGTGGTAAAGAGAGTTAAGCCACTGCAGGCACGGGCTCATTAAGAAGCTCATAAGTACTGTCTTGTAAAAATTGCAGCCACCTCTTTTTACTTCAGTCTTTCAGTTTATTTTATTCAGAAACATTTTTAACTTTTTCAGATCCATTGTGTTTTACTTTCTTTTTTTGCTTTTTTTAGCTTATCAGTGAAAATTAAGTGTCCAAATTTTTCATTGCAAAAGGCTGTGCTGTGGTGTTTCTTTTTTAGCCCAACCTAAGAAGATTCCTCCTTGTCTCTTGCATTCCATATTAGTGAAATGTCTTATTTTGTTGTTTACATTCAAATATGTCCAGACATGTTCCTGTGTGTCTGAAATACTTTTTTTTGTTATCGAAATCTTTGTTACCCCAAAAAATGTCAGCTCTAGCAGGTCTCCAAGGAGAGGTTTTCCATTGCTGCCTGGATGTTCCACAAATGGACCTTTGTCTTCTCTCAAACTTGTCCCCTCATGCAAGTATGCCAAGGTACCTGCTCACTCACCATGATCAGAGCTAAAGTCAACCTTGCAAAAGCCAACTCACACATTAGTAGGAGTTGTTAAAACCGTGGTGTGTAGGGAGGAGGCTGTTTCAGTTACTCAGCTTCTCTGTCTTGCTAGGCTTGTTCACCAGTCCTCCTATCTGGCTCTTTCCCCAGAGCCCCTGACCACTTCCTGCCCTGCTGGGACATCTTCCCTCCTGCAGGGTCCCTACATCTACTTCTTTGCCAAAGGTTTGACCTTCTCTTATCCTCACCCCAGTTAGCTAGAATGCCACAGTGTTCTGGGAGAAGTCATTGCCTTTTACAGATACCTTGACTTTGGACTTCTCTCAGCTTCAAAACCATGAGCCAATAAATTCCCATTGTTTAAGCCAACCCATTGCACGTTATTTGTTTTAGCAGCCAAGAAATCAAAACACTGGCATACATGAATCCCTCTTTACGTATCTTCTGTACTACTCAAGATTTTTTTTTTAATATTTTTATTGACATATCTTCACACACATGCAATCCATACATGGTGTACAATCAATGGCTCACAATATCATCACATAGTTGTGTATTCAACACCATGATCATTTTTTGGAACATTTGCATCACTCCAGAAAAAGAAATACAAAGGAAAAAGGAAAAACTCATACATCCCATATCCCTTGCCCCTCCCTCTCATTGACCACAAGTATTTCCACCTACCCAATTTATTTTACCCCTTATCCCCCCTATTATTTATTTATTTTTATCCATATTTTTTACTCATCTGTCCATACCCTGGATAAAAGGAACATCAGACACAAGGTTTTCACAATCACACAATCCCATTGTAAATGTTATATTATTATGCAATCATCTTCAAGAATCAAGTCTATTGGAATACAGCTCAACAGTTTAAGGTACTTCCCTCTAGCCACTCCAATACATTATAAACTAAAAAGGGAATATCTATACACTGCATAGGAATAACCTCCAGGATAACATTTCAGCCACTGAAACTTTGTCTCATTTCTCTCTTCTGCTTTTTGGTCAAGAAGGCTTTTCAATCCCACAATGTCAGGCCCAGGCCCATCCTGGGAGTTCTGCTGCATGTTGCCAGGGAGAGTTATACCCCTGGGAGTCATGTCCCACATAGAGAAGGGAAGGGAAGTGAGTTCACCTGCTAAATTGGCTTAAAGAGAGAGGCCACACCTGAGCAACAAAAGAGGTTCTCTCGGGGTGACTCTTAGGCATAATTATAAGTAGGTTTAGCCTATCCTTTGCAGGAATAAGTTTCATAGGGGTGAACCCCAAGATCTAGGGCTTGGGCTATTGATTTGGTTGCCCCCATTGCTTATGAGAATATCAGAAATTCTCCAAATGGGGAAGTTGAGTATTTCCTCCTTTCTCCCCAGTACCCCAAGGCTAGTTTTCAAATACTTCTTCATTCACTGCCCAAATTTTTCTGGGATATATCGGGGTATCACACTAACCTGGACAAACCAACAAGATCTCACATCCTATGCAAGATGTTTTTGTACTTACGGTGTTCAATTAAACTGACCATACAAGTTAAATTAGATAATATGCTACCCAAAATATAAATTTTGCACCAAATAAACATCTCTGCCTTTGGTCCCACACAGAAGTTGAAGTTTTAGAATATGGGTGATAACATTCTTTACCCTGTATTCTGATCTACCATCATCCTGTCCAGATCAGATTCCTTCATTTCTCTAGTCAAAGTCTGATCTCTTTTTCAACTCTTTAAATAGTTTCTGCATGAGGTAGTGTTGGCTTTCACAGCTTCAGAGCTCTAACTCTGAGTCTCAGGTGTCACCTAAATACCCACAGTTTCTGGGAATGACCAGGTTACATACAAAAATTATTTCAGAATTTAGAAATAACAGTTACCACCCCTGAATAAATATGACTGCCCTAAGAATTGCACCAGAATTTGAATCTCAATATTTTCAAATTAAAGTTCACTACAATCAGGAGACAAGGGGTGGGGTAATCAGAATAGAGCATTAAGATTTAAAGAGAGACAGCAAGAGCATGGAGTGTGCAAAGCATTGTATATAGAAAGTAATCAATATGACTTCCTGAGCATTTACTCTTTACAAACTATAACAATATTGCTTTCATTTAGTTTGCTTTATTATTTACCAGTATGAACACAAAGCATTATTACGTTTCCTTAATTTTCACAATTTTCCCTGTGAGGTCTTCAACATTTCAGCCCATTCCATCCCTCTTGATTAAATTCACTTCCACAAATACTTACTGATTATCCTGTATTTGGTAGTTCTCACTGTGCTCAAAACACAGCACTAATTAGGACATGATACCTGCCCTTTAGAAGCGTAAAAGCTAGACTGTCAGGAATTGGGAAGACAATTATGCTTTAGTGAGATGAAGTACTGAACATTGGGCCAGTTGAACTTCCACTGGAACCTGTGAAAGGCAACCAAAAAGCAGAAGTCGATGCTTTAAAGAGTACACCTTTCCCAACTTCTTCCCTTCAGCCCAGTAGATTCGGAAGGGGGCTGCTAGGATGATACACCTCTCAAAATTTTACGAAAGTTTAATTTCTTTATTGATCTGCTCATATTTTCATAAAATCTCTGTAGCACTGTATCAATATGCCAACAATTTTACCTGCCCAGTGTAGGAAGCCATGTGCTTTCCTCTTAGCTTATTTGTTGCAACAAGTACATTAGGAAAAAAAAGGAATGACTGGAGTAAGAGCTCAAGTAGTGCTATTTTCTAAGGGAATTTAAAAAGTTATGCTTAAGGACACACTAAGAAACAGACTTGCTTTAATTCCCTCTTACCAAACCTGGAGTTTTAAAATAGCACAAATTTATTATCTTACAGTTCTGTTCTGGAAGTCAGAAATCTCACTGGGCCAAAATCAAGGAATTGGCCGAGCTGTGTTCCTTCTGGAGGCTCTAGGGGAGAATCTATCCCTTGCTTTTCACTTAGCTTCTAAGAAGCTGCCAGCATTTCTTGGCTCAGAGTCTCCTTCTCCATCTTCAAAGCCAGCAATATAGTATCTTCACATTTCTCTCTGACTCTGATACCTCGTCTGTCCTCCTCTTCTACTTATAAGGACCCTTGTAGTTACTTTGGGTCCAGTGGATAATCCAGACTAATCTCTCTACCTTAAAATCAGCTGATTCACAATTTTAATTCCCTTTGCTACTTTAATTCCCATTTGCTATGTAACCTGACAGAGTCACAGGTTCAGGGAATTAGGACGTGGATATTTTTGTGGGGCTACTATTCGGCCAACCACAGCACGCAGGATTCTTCTTCTCTTTGAAGTCCCAGCATTCTAAATGCACAGCTGACTTAAAAGTCCATGCCAGTTCTGCCTCTCACAATGGTGTAACAGCCCCAGAGCAGCCCACCTACCAAGGACGACTAGAAAATCTTAAGGGACAAAATAACCACATCTGTTTAAAAACATCAGAGAACTACTGAAGCCCCAGAAATTACAGGACAGATTTCCAGAGGGCCTGACTAAAATGAGTTCAACATTCTGTTTCTTTGCTTTTTACTGCATTTGTTAATTCATAAGCATTGCAGGACTTAAGTCTAAGGATCTGAGGAGAAAGCAGCAAACATGAACCTGAGAATCTGAGTTAAGTTTGGATTCTGATATGAACGTTGGAGTTAAAGTTTTCCAAGTCTCCAAGACTTGAGAGGCAAAGACCCTGGAGAAAAGGGAAAAGCTGTAAGCTGAATATGGTTTTTTGTGTCCTCCAAGCATTTGTTGATTTGTAAGCAGCTTTGGTTAGAGAGACAAAGGGGTAGAAGACAAAACTTGTTGTTCAGGGCCTACAAAAGGGGTAGTACTTTAACACACCATCCAGATTCTCAGAAAGAACCTCAACATCAGAAATAGAATGAACATTTTAAGAAAATGGGAACCCAATTTCGAACAGCTTGATCCCAGATTGGATTCAAGTGATTTCTTCATCACCCAAATGCCTTCTAAATAAAGAAAAGGGAATTGTCATTAGGCGAAAATGACCACAGCAAGAAATTTACATTATCTCTGTAGCTTTTCTTACTGCATGTCTAGTATTCAGCAAATAATTATCAGGCCTTACAGGAGGCAGAAACAAATCTCTAAAAGCCAAGACACAAAACAGAAAATAAACAGATCCTCAGGAAATCTGCTTTCTCGGATCCCTCACTGTGGGGAGAGCCAGTTATTAGTACACCCCAGCAGCCCCTGTGAGGCCAAGGTGGAGAGGAGCTGAGCCTACAGCAGCAACCCATCCCAGCCACATGTGCCGTGACCTCAGAGGACTTCAGTCCCAGCTGACCCCTGACCACAATCACCAGAGAGAGCCAGATCAAGAACCCTTCCCATACACGTAACCAACAAAACCCTTCCCAGACTCTTAACCAACAAAACCATGAGAGATAAGAAATGGTTAGTTTTGCTAAGCACACTATATTTTGGGGAGATTTTATCAAACAGCATTGGATAATATAATACATAACATGATGCCTGCAATTGTACAGCAAAAAACAGAAACACAATGTTCATTGTACTATTGGTAATAGCCCCAAAGTGGAAAAGATTCAAATGGCCACTGTGCTGGTTTAAAGGTGCTGTGTAACCCAGAAAAGCCATGTCCTTCAATCCTGATTCAATACTGTAGGGTAGAAAACTTTGATTGGGTTGTTTCCAAGGAGATTGACCCACTCAGTTATGAGTGTGACCTTTTGATTAGAGCTCTGTATGGAGATAAGCAGTGCCTAAATGGGGTGTGGCCTTTTAAGTAGATGGAGACATGGCTCATCCCATTCAAGGAGGGTCTTGATTAGTTTACTGGGGTCCTTTAAAGGGGGACATGTTTTGGAGAAGATACAGCTGCTTCAGAGATGACAGAGATGTAGACATTTGGGACTGCTTGGAGGGCCGACAGAGAGAACAGATGCCTACACACAGATGTTTGGAATTGCAGAGCCCAGTAGGTGTAGCTATGTACATTCCTATGAGATGCTAAGCAACACAGAACCCAGAGAAGCTAAGTGATGGCCCATTGATGCTTAGAGAGGAAACCACTGGCATCAGAAGCTGGAAGCAACAGAACCAAGAACAAGGACTAGCAGACACCAGCCACATGGCTTGCCAGGTGACAGACATCAGCCTTGCTTGAATCAAGGTATCTTTCTCTGGAGGCCTTAGTTTATGGCCTTAGAACTGTAAATTCATAACTTAATAAATTCCTTTTTTAAAAGCCGTTCCATTTCTGGTATATTACATTCTGGCAGTGATATGTAAACCAAAACAGATTTTGATACTAGAGAAGTAGGGTGCTGCAGTTTTCAAATACTAAATATGTTGGAATAACTTTTTAAATGGATAAGGGAAAGATTCTGGAAGGGCTGTAAAGAGCTTGATAGTTAAGGCCTAAAATGCTTTGAAGAGACTGTTGGTAGAAATGTGGACTCAATAAGGCTTTAGACAGAAATAATGTGTGTGTTACTGCAAACTGTTTGTTATTGTTTGTTATTGCAAATGTGCGACCTCAGAGAATCGTACCCCAATTACTATTAACCAAACATGGAACTAGTCAGCCATTGTAGGTTAAGGGAGGATTGGAGATGGAGTTATCCAGAAAAGATTTGTGGAAAACCCTATTGTCTGATGAATATGACACCTGTATACCACATGGAAAACCAACAAATTTATTGTGAGATCTGTATGAAAAGAACCACTGGACTAAAGTGACAGAAAGGGACAGATTGAAGGAAAAATTACTTCAAAGGCAGATGCATGGAAGCTAAGGTCTGAGGCAAGAAATGTCAGGCCAGAAGACCAGACCTATCCATCCACATAAGGAGGGTGTTTGCCCAAGAAGCAGAGGGTGGGTCTTCCTCCTCAATGTTCAGGAAGAGTTTCAATGCCTTAAGCTCTGGAGAGGGTGGAAAAATTCTCTCAAAAATGGGAGGAGCCTGACAGTCACTCCATTGTGCCTCAGAGATGGCAGAACATACTGCCCCAGTGCTTGGTGAAGGAAGAGCCAAGAAAAATGTGGTCCCCACAATGTGGGGACTCCAGCATCTGCAGAGAGCAGGGCTTCTGTGTAGGGCCTTTGAAAGGGTGGGACTGTCACTTTCTAAAGCCCCAAGGATAAATGACTCTCAAGGAGACTTTGAAATCCATAGGAATTTACCATGCAGGTTTTCAGAACTCCTTGGGTCCAGTAACCCTTGTTTTCCTTTCAATTTCTCCCTAGGGCAATGGGAATAGGTGTCCTATGACTGTTCCTCCCTTTCATATTGGCAGCAGATAACTTGTTCTGAGTGTCACAGGTCAATAGCTAAAGGAGAATTTTTTTCCTTTTGGACAGATCATGCCTGTAACTGATTTTGATGAGATTTTTCTAGTGTTTTTTGACTTTGTATTGTATTTGTATTGTTACTGAAATGGTTTAAGGCTTTTGTGATATTGTAATGGAAGGAATGTGTCTTGTATATGAAAAGAGCATGTTTTGGGGGGGGGAGTGCAAAGCATGGCATATGCTGGTTTGAAAGTGTTATGCACCCCAGAGAAACCATGTCTTTTGATCCTGATTTAATATTGTAGGGTGGACACTTTTAATTAGATTGTTTCCATGGAGATTGACCCATCAGTTATGGATGTGACCTTTTGATTAGATTACTTCATGGACATGTGGCACACCCAGTTGTGGGTGTGGCTTTTGAAAAGATGGAGATGTGACTCTGACCATTCAAGGTGAGTCTTGGTTAGGTTATGGGAGTCCTTTAAAAGGAGAGAGATTTGGAGGAAATCACAGTTGCTTCAGAGCTGACAGAGGCACACACATGTGGGGTTGCTTGGAGTGCTGACAGAGAGAACAGATGCCTACACACAGATGTTCAGAGATGCAGAGCCCAGAAGACATCATCATGTGCCTTCCTATGAGATGCTAAGCAACTAGAACCCAGAGTTTCATCCTGGAGGAGCTAAGTGAAGGCCCACAGATGCTTAGAGAGTAAAACACTAGAATGAGAAGCTGGAAGCAACAGAACCTGGAACAAGAGCTAGCAGATGCCAGCCACATGTCTTCCTATGTGACAGACATCAGATTTTCTTGAGTCAAGCTATTCTTCTCTGGATGCCTTAGTTTGGACATTTTTATAGGCTTAGAACTTTAAACTTGTAACTTAATAAGTTCCCTTCTTAAAAGCAGTTTATGAAAAATACACATAAGGATATATACTCAGAATATTTTTGATGGTAAGAACTTTATTTTTAGAAACGGTTAATAGTATTCCTATACATTTATGGTCATACCATTGAAAAATACACACAAGGATATATACTCAGAATATTTTTGATGGTAGGAACTCCTCTAGAAATTTCTCATTTTAAAATAGAATAGCTTACCCTGGAAATGCAGACTTGCTATTTGATCAGAGAGACTGGGCAATGACAGGGAGCAATTTCTCCATTATTTGGCAGGCTCACGCACTTGCACCAGCCCTGGGGAAGGAGATAGACAGCAAATGATGTTGAGGAGACCCTCCATCAAGCATTTGAGTGGTGTGTTGTAGAGATGACAAGGCGCCTGGCTACTCAAGTCTAACGCCCCAAGGCATTCAATCTTGTCCAGGTCTCAGAATTGCTGCTGATTGCTCTGATCTGATTCTCCTCACTGTGGAGAGAGTCTTGGCAGACTGAGCAGAGCTGTGCCTTGCCAGGACCAGATATAAGAACCCAGGGAGCCTTCATGTTGGAAGAGTCTTCAGGGGATTTATGTGATGGCCACAGAGATAAATGGATGTTCCTGAAGATTTGTCTTCTAAAAAGTGTCTCATTCAGCAAAGAGGTGCAAGAAATATCAGCCAGCTTTCCCCAAATTCATTTTTGCTTTGGATCTGAACCAAGATATTTGCCCAAGATTCTGGGTTTCTGAAAAGCATAAGCAAATCACATAGCTTTAACATTAAAAACATAAAACAACAAGGCCAACACTGGCTGATTTCACAAATATCACCTTAAAATTACCTTATCTGCTTTCAGGGACAAATAAGGTCGTTTGAGCCACATTATGTTGTTTCTACAAATTAAATTGCTCTTACATTCTCTTTTGCTCTTAAAAGTTAGGCAACAATAGTTTCTTTTTCCTCCCTGAGGTTAATGTAATTTTACTAATGAAATGTTGAAGATACGCCTGCTGAATACAAGTAGCCCCTGCAAAATGTGTGATAAACACTGTGGTCCATTAACTAATGGCCATTTCTTCTGGGGAAACAGACAAAACAAACATCTAAGGGAAATTGATTTTCTTACCTCTGCCATAAGTGTTTCTCTTCAGTGCCACTATATGAAAACATCACAAAATAGCAATTAGAACTGTGGTTTTTGGTGTCATCATGTTGCCAGCCTACATTAGTTTAGAGATAAGAAAACCTAGGTTTAGATTTCTTATTTTTAGTCTCTTCTCTTATGAGAAAGTGCATTGGCAAATCTAATTTGTATGTAATATATTTGTATCTCCTATCCAAATGCAATCATTGGTTCTTTAGGAAAGTTTTAACTTTGAAATCTTCAAACTGCAGTGAAGATAAGTTCTCCACTGGTTATATAACATAAAAGAAGAAATATTAAAATGGTTAAATGCCTTTTTTTCTGTTCCAAACTCTAGCTCACTGTGACTGTGAGTTTAAATAAATAGGGCTTTAGAACTTAATCCAATAAAATCATGACAAAGTTTAAAGAAGTTCAACACATTAAGTGACTGTCTTCCATGGGCTGGGAAGTAGACTAGTCACAGTGGTACAAAAAGTATAAAACTGCGGGTCTATTAAGGGAAAGAGAGGCTTTAGACATGCTGGACGTCTCTTGCATTAACGGAAGGTATTTCATTAAGATATAGATATTTTATAAGGCAAAAATTTTCTTTGGTTTAGGGTTCTACATACATGTATGTGAGAGGACATGCATACATACACACAAACATATTTTATTCAGCATGCAAATAAAGAAGTAATTTAGCTTTGTTTGTTAAGAAAGAAATAGAATAATCTATCTGTTTTTAGGATTAGGAATGGAAATAACTGTATTGATTCAATGACTTCAATATGTTGAAATATATTTCAGTGACATATGGTCCTAAAGAGGGAAAATTCCAAGAAGGAGGGAGGTGTTCATGGGGAGAGGAATATGGCAAGGTGGAAGAAAGGGGTAGATTCAAAGGCAGCACAGCTGAGCATTTGCTTGGTGCTGTGCCTCTTTCTGGCTGCCTACCCCACACCCATAACCACACACAGAAGTCTCAAGCATAAAAAGGCAGAGTATATCCAGGTAACTAATAATAACGAGGAAATTTATTCTATGGAATGGAACTTATTTTCGTAACATATAATCCTCTGTGCTTTCCTTTCTCTGTCCATGTATAAGATGTCCAGGGCAGTTGCATTGAATGGAAAATGATTCATTTACCAAAACCAAGGCTGTCCCATGCTAATTTCCCATGTTAATATGTGCATGGGAAAGCAGCATGTTTTTGAGTTTAGAACATTATTTCTAAACTATTTGGTTCCAAAATGTCAGTCCATTCTAAACGGTCCTAGAGAATAGAGCAGAATCTGCTTTGCGGTTCTTCCTTGGGATATTCACCCCCATATTAGATGTGAACAGACTCACTAAATGCACCACATTTGGGCCTCTCTTCTCTAGGAAATTCTTCGATTTGGGGCTGGGCAGTCATGAGGGACCTGAGATACCTTGACATTCCATGTGAAAAGAATCCCACATCTTCCTTTCCTGGCAAGCGCTTCCGTTCCTGCTGTTACATGTTTTGCCCAAGAAGCCTGAGGTTAGGGACCTATTAGGAGAGAATATAAAGGATTAATTTCTTTAAATTGTGGTAAAACAATCCAGGGTACTGTTCTTACTATTATAGAGATATGACAACAGCTGTTATGGATTTGGAATACAAATCTTACCTGAGTCCCTGGTCTCTAATATCTGTCCCAAAACTTCCAAGTTAATTATTGCACTTACCTTCACTATCAACAAGTAACTTTTAATTACTGTCAAATATTTATGATTTCTAATAGGAAAGTGCCTATTATAAGGGAGCATCCTGATTTGTTTTTTCATTCATTCAACAAATATCGTTGTGCAACCAGTAGATGTCAGGCACCATACTAGGCACTGGGGATCCAACAGGAGACAAGACAGATAAAAGCATTACTTGTATGCTGGTGGGTGTAAAACAATGAGAAAATATATACTTGTCACACCAAATTAAGGAGAAATCTGGGATAAACCCAAGGGGGCAGGAACAACAGTGGGGACAGCGTGACTGGATTGGGGTCAGAAAGAGGGTTGCAGGAAGGTGTGGTAGTGTAGGACATACATGTTACCACCTTTAGTCAATGACTGTGAACGCTTTGACTTCTATCTTGTGTGAGATGGAAAGGCATTGGAATGTTTTGAGTCAGCTGGTGACATTATCTGACTCAGTGCTTCAAAATAATTGCTTAGGCTTCTGGATTAGTTTATAGAGAACAAGGGTGGAAGCAGAAATGCCAAGCAGGAAGCCACTGCAGTAACTGAGGCAAGAGAAGAACTGGGACCTGGGTGACTTCAGAGGAGGTAGGTGCTATGGTCCCATTACAGAAAGGCTTGAGAGGTGGAGCCCACAGGGCTTTCTCGTTGACTGCGTGTGGATGAGGCATTTGGTCTGAGCAATTAGAAGGATAGTTTGCTGTTCCCTGAGGAGCAGATTTGAGGGAGGAGATGGGAGCCTTAGTGTTGGATGTGGTAATTTTGAGATGTCTTCTAGGTATATACTACATAGAGTAGGTAATTAGAAACATCAATCTGAATGTCAAGTAATAGGTCTGGGGCAAGATAAATATCTGGGAGTTATCAAGCACCCATAGGGACTTAAATTCAGAAGGCAGGATGAAATTGCTAAACCAAGAGATCAGAGGCAGTGGGCATCAATGTCAAGAGTTCAGGGAGATGAGAAGGGGAAAGTAACTGAGCAGAAGAAAATGCACCCAGTGGTCCAGGAGCAAAACCAGGAGAGTAGGTACCCTGTAAACCAAGGAAGGAAGTGCTTTAAGGTTGGGGGTGATCATTTGTGCAAACTACTGCTGAGGGTTAAATAAGTCAAGGAAGCATTGACTGCTGGATTTAGCAGAGTGGAGGTCATCAGTGAACTTGACCCAGACTGAACCTTCTGGATCTTGAATGTAAACCTTGTATGAGTCCTCTTATCTCCAACATGGGCCCCTAAGCCTCCAGTTGAATTAATTTAGATGAGGGCAGTCTGGGTTGGTTTGTGGGCAGAACCTTGATGAAAACAGATTCAAGACAGAAGCGTGAGTAGACAACACCTCCTGTCTACAATCACTCCACAAAAGCCAGGGACGAATGGGCTTAACTGCAGTGGATCTGTGAAGGAATTAAATAAAACAATGCAAGCATGCCAGTTTAGGAGAATGTTTGAATTGCCTTTGTGTTTATATATATATTTAAACAAGCCATCACCCTATTTTCTCACCTGCCACATCAATTTGCCCCCTGCTCAGCAGCCAGCAGATGACTTAGATCTGCCATGCCTGCTCAAAACCTCATACCAGCCCAGGTTGCACTAAGAATAAAACCAGACTGTTACCTCTTTCAGCTGTATTCTTGCCTGCCCCTCTGCAACCCCTAGGTATTTGACCATTATCCCTGGCTAAAGGATGAAGATTTATAGTGGGTGGTATAAAGTGCTCCTATAAATATATAAGAAAAACACTGGCATCTCAATGGGGAAATTGGCAATGGAGTTGAACAGGCAATTCACAGAAGAGAAATGCAAATAGCCAGAAGTCTCCATTTCACTGGCATGAAAGAATATGAAAATTCAAGTAAACAGTAAGTTCATATTTTCCACCTAGCAGATGAACAAAACATAATAATCACTGTAACTTCTAGTCTGGACAAGGATTCAGGTAACATGACTTTATCAGTCATTATCAACTGAGATGAAAACTATACTGCTTTTAGAAATATTTCCCTGAAAATTATGCACATACCCTTTGCTCAGCAACTCTACTTTTTAGAACTTCCCCATTATAAGAAAAACATCCAACTACAAATTACTTGTTCAAGAATATTTTGAAACACTTTTAGATTATAAGAGAATCTGGAAATAGTCCAAAAGTCTGTCCATACGTAAGGTTTGATTAATGAGTAATGGTATCTTGGTATTGTGAGATATCATTTCATGGATCCAATGTTTTGTCTTATTTCTGATAACATTCATGAAATTGTTCCTGCTTTCTGCATTGTCTCCATTTTCTCTGCATTTCTTTCTTTCCCCCAACATCCC